>NC_081416.1:36500686-36800686 GCF_949786415.1 Peromyscus eremicus | reverse complement strand
GGCGTCTCAAGGTTCTTATCCCGGGGAACTGCCACTTAAGAGTGTTGATGATGGAATGGTCCGAGTATAAAATGACAGGAAACAATGTAAAGATGGGGGGGGGATGTATGAGCTGACCTACGTATATCTTAGCAACTACACAGAAGAACGGTAACAGCTGAGGATGAGAGGCGTTGAGGGACCGAGCCCTTTTCTTTGAAAGAATAAATCACCGGAAGAGTAGCCGCTAGCCTCTACCTAGAGCAGAGACTGGTTTTTGCTTTTTCCTCAGTTCTTTATCCTGCTCCCACTCCCAGCAGGAGAGAAGGTGAGGTTGATTTTGGAAACGCATAGCTGACCCGAATCATTGACTACCCTGGCTGCTCAGTCTCAACTTAGAAAGGAGGTTGCTCCATCACACCTCCCTCAGTGAGATCTTTTCCCTTTCAGAATGGTTGTCACCATACTGGATGGACTGCTGAGCGACTGAGTTACGCCCATCTTCTCACGAGGGAGTTGTCTGTGGAGTTGAAATGTTGATTGCGGTAACCTCTGACCTTACGTGATTAAGGTAAGGTTTTACTTTTTATCTTAGAGCCATCACAAAGTTGTCGTGTTTGTGTCCTATAACTTTACTTCCTACAGACATCAATCCATTCCCTTCCACAGGTTTTTATGCTCTAATATTCCATTCAGAACACTCTTAATCTGAAAATGTATAAGAGTGCAGAAAATATTTTTATAGGATGAAATATGAGCAGGCTGTTTGACGCTGAAAAATAGAGGTGAAATATATTACTCCTCAGATTAAATCAATAAAATATTCCATTTCCATAAACACAGTATGCATAGGCTGGATTATACTTGAAAAAATTTATTAGCTCAAGAGAAGGATTATTAAGGCTACTTGAAATAAATGGAAATACTTAAATATTAATATATTGCTGGTTTAATTCAAAAGACAAAAGTAAAACCACAGGGAATTTAAAAGAAGAACACTGTCCCACTTTCAGAGATGTTAACATTGCCTTGAGTTAGTGTCCCAGTTTATTTAGTGTGCGAGATTCAGTTCCTAGATTGGTTTAGCAGTGATGGACATTTACCACATTCTTCCCCTGTGCCAGTCTCCACAGCACCCCCTCTGTAGGCGTTAATTTATTGATTCCTATAAAAATTATTTCTTTTGTCTTTTTATTATTGTTTGTGCACATGTGTGCATGCAAAGGTCAGAGGACCACTTCCAGGACTGTGGGGATCGAACTGAGGTCATCGGGTTTGCACAGCGTGCACATTTACCTGCAGAGCCGTCTTTCATGCCTGTCCATTTGTTAACTCTTAATGATGCTGTGAGATCAGGGCTTTCGTCACCGTTTGCATCTAAGAAAACTGAGACTTTGGGAAAGTGACTTATCCATGCTTGTAAACTTGGGCTAGTGAAGCCGGGTGGTGGTGGTGCATGCCTTTAATTCCAGCACTCGGGAGGCAGAGGCAGGCGGATCTCTGTGAGTTCGAGGCCAGCCTGGTCTACAAAGCGAGTTCCAGGACAGGCTATAAAGCTACACAGAGAAACCCTGTCTTGGGAAACAAAACAAAACAAAACAAAAAACTTGGGCTACTGAAATAATAAGCCCCTCCAATAGGCTGTTATACACAGTTCAACAACACACCTTTTTACGTGACTGCGCAATGCTCCATCTCTCTACCCCATCCTTTTCTTGGCTGTATGTCACTTCTCTTTCTATAATTTTAGAAGCTTCATTATTGGGAGTATTTGTCATACACATGTATGATAGTTTCTGTAGGATGAATTGCTACCACCATGGCCTTTCCAGGGTTGATAGGACACTCTTCTAATTGGTTTTCAGAAAGCTGTGCCAATGAAGCTCCTTGGCTTCAGGATAGAGAAGTAACTGAGTATGCAAACTTGAAGATTGCGGTTTGAATGACGTTGTCTTGGTTTTAAGATCCCAAAGGTTCTTGCAGATACATCCTCTTCCACCCAGTATTCTAGAGACCGTCACATCGGCAGGCTCGCTTTCTGTCATCACTTCAGAGTTGCAGGACAGTGCATAAGGGTGCAGGCTGGAGAGTAAGATGCCCGGCTTTAGATCATAGGAGGGCTACTCTGCCTCAGTTTCCCTGACCTCCCTTGTGAAACACTTTGGAATGGCCTGCCTTGGTACATGCTCAGTACTTCTCTGCTATAGCTGCCTTCTAGAAGTACATGCTCACACAATTAAAAAAACAAAACCAAAACAACAAAGACTGTACTTGTTTTGAATGAAATGTGATTGTTACCAAATTAGCAAATCACAGTAGAAGCTAGGCTGTGTCATACTTTTAACATTAACTGTGACAAGCTGTAGCTCACACATAACCATTCCTGCCTCTGTATAATGGCAGAGTAGAAACAGGGGGAACCAGGCTCTTGCAGCTTTAAAGCTCCCATTGGACTTACACACACACACACACACACACACACACACACACACACACACACACACTTGCGCATACTCATTTGATCCTCTGTATACCTGTAGGGAGGTGGAGCAGCTGTGGCTGTGGCTCCCATTGGACTTACACACACACACACACACACACACACACACACACACACACACACTTGCGCATACTCATTTGACCCTCTGTATACCTGTAGGAAGGTGGAGCGGCTGTGACTAACCTAGTTTTACAGGGGAGAAAATTAACTTGGAGGATTAGGTGTTTTGCTCACTGCAGGTCATGGAATGGTCAGTGGCAGAGCTGGCAAGTACCCCAGACTTCTGTCTTTGTGTCCTTAATCCTCATTCTTGATGTTCCGTGCATAAGGATAAGCCGCAGAGTGAGTGGCGGGTGGGGAGAACCAGGGCTGGAGATGTCCCAGTAAAGGAAGAGCAAGACCAGTGCTCCCTAGGAGAGGGCAGCAGAGTTGGGAGAAGGAAGCTTGGGCATGTTAGAAGTGTGACAGAGAACCACGTGGAGAGCAAGTGTGCATAAATGTGGAAGTTGAGGACCTCGGAGCTAAGAGGGCTGAATAAAGATCCAAGGCAGAGGATTTCTTCTCTTGCTGTTTGAGTCAGAATCTTATATTTCAGACTTTAAACTCCCTATGTAGCCTAGGCTGACATGGAACTTCTTTTAAAAAATTAGTATTTTTGCTGTTGTTAGTGTGATCTCTCTCTCTCTCTTACTCTCACCATATATATACGTGTGTGTGTGTGTGTGTGTGTGTGTGTGTGTGTGTTCAGATGCATGTGCACATGTGTGTTCTTGCATGTAGAGGTCAGCTGTCAACCTCAGATGTCATTCCTCAAGAACCTTCTACCCTGATTTTGAGACATGATTGTCACTGGTCTGGGGCTTTCTGATTAGGCTGGGCTAGCTGGCCAGTGAGCCCAGAGATGACACGTCTCTGCCTGCTCAGCCCTGGAATCAGAAGCATGTGCCACCACGTGTAGCTGTTTATGTGAGTGATGGGGATACAAACTCTGGATCTTTGGGCTTGTGCAGAACGCACTTTACCAAGTGAGTCACCTCCCCGACTCCAAATCGATCACTGAGACAGAAAGTGAGTTTTCTCAAAGCCAAGAGCGCACAGACCGGGAGCTCTGAGGATTAAAAGGAACGTTTATGAGGAATGAATACTTAAAACTTCTGTGTAACCCTGGCAGACCTCAAATTGGGATCCCCTGCCTTAACTTCTCTCAGCTGGGATTACGGAACTGCACCACCATGTCTGATGCCGAGGCTCCTCCAAAACGGAGGAATTAAATGTTGGTGAAGACCTCACGAGTGGTAGGGAGTGGGATTTAGATCAGAGGAAGAGGAAATGCTCAGCAAGACCGAGAAAGAACTGTGAGAGGGCTCTGCTGTGGTGGAGGCTAGACCAGGCAGTGTGCCCCGAAACTCCACTTGTGGTGCTGAGGGAGGCTTGCCAGCATCTGAAGCCACCGGGAAGGATGCAGATGCTTCTCGGGCTCAGCCCGAGACAGGCACAGACTCTATCGCAAAAGCGTGTGAGGAAAGTGGAGTTCCCCACTGTGGAGTGAAAGGACTCCACCTATGGTGGCGCTGTTTCTGGTGTCCAGCGGCTGGCAGGCTGTGTTCCTGGTTTGCTGGAGTCAGGGACAGTTTTGACAGCTGCTCAGGTGACACACGGACCCTTGACTGGTGGAGTAGCAGGGAGAGCTAGCTAGGGTTTGCCTTGAAAAGCCTCTGTTCTTCGTGGTGCTTTCCTGAATATTGAAATGATGTTGGACTCAGTGGATACTTCCAGAACCCATCTTTTTTTTGTTTTTCCAGACAGGGTTTCTCTGTGTAGCTTTGCGCCTTTCCTGGAACTCACTTGGTAGCCCAGGCTGGCCTCGAACTCAACAGAGATCCGCCTGCCTCTGCCTCCCAAGTGCTGGGATTAAAGGCATGCGCCACCATGGCCCGGCTTTCCAGAACCCATCTTACCATTGTGTAGTTCTCCAGCCTACACTGAGCCTCTGCTCCAAGGCAACTTAATAGACCAGTGGTTCTCAACTTTCCTAATGCTGCAACCCTTTAATACAGTTCCTCATATCGTGGTTTATTATATAAAATTATTTCGTTGCGTCTTCATGACTAATTTTGCTGCTGTTATGAATTGTAATGTAAATGTCTGATATGCAGGATATGTATAATGTAACTATCTGATACCAGTGGGGTTGTGTCTCACAGGCTGAGAATCACTTAATATTATATAGCATGACTCTCATTTCATGACTGTGGTTTTGTTTTTTTTTTCTTAACGATTTGGCTGTTTTAAAAAAATTATTTATTTATTTATTACTTCATGTGCATTTGTGTGCTGCCTACATGTATGTCTGTGTGAAGGTGTTAGATCTCCTGAAACTGGAGTTGCAGGCAGATGTGAGCTGCCATGTGGGTGCTGGGAATTGAACCCGGGTCCTCTGGAACAGCAGCCAGTGCTCTTAACCGCCGGCTGAGCCATCTGGCTTTTTTGTTTTTGCTCATTTGGTTGTTTGAGAGAGAGTCTCACTGTAGCTCAGGCTAGCCTCAAAACTAGTCATCTCAAAAGTACAACTTTATTATTAAGAATAATGTGTATTGTCAGAGTTTAAACACAAAAATTCACCTGCTTTTATCAGTTACAAAGAGTAAAACTTCCTCCACGCCAATAAGTCACTACTTTGTAGTTATCAAAAGTGATTGGAGGGGCTGGAGAAATGGCTCAGAGGTTAAGAGCACTGACTGCTCTTCCAGAGGTCCTGAGTTCAATTCCCAGCAACCACATGGTGGCTCACAACCATCTATAATGAGATCTGGTGCCCTCTTCTGGCCTTCAGACATACATGCAGGCAGAACACTGTATACATAATAAATTAATAAATCTTTAAAAAAAAAGTGATTGGAGAGTTGATTTTAGAGATGTACTGTACTTAACAAGTCTCTTTAGAGATGTTTGTTAATATCCATCCTTCTAACTGTATGTTTGAGGCCAATCTATATTTTTCCTTACTAAAAACCAATAAGGAGGCTTCTCCACTCTGTTACCTGGAAGGCTAAACTGGTTTATAGTCCTTCTGACACTATGTAAGAGGTCTCTCTTCCCGTAACTGTCTTAACACTGGAGAAAAACGCGTTTAGAACATAATAAGGGGCAGGGGAGATGGATCAGTGTGTGAAGGTACCAGCTGCCAAGCCTCAGGAGTTCTAGCCCTGAGCCTCATACAGCGGAAGGAGAGCCCTGACTCCCACGAGGTGTCCTTAGACATTCGTGTGTGCAACATGGTGCCTGAATACACCATCCCCCACCCCCTACAAAATAAATAAATGTTTTAAAAGATGGGGGCCTGATGAGATGGCTCAGCAGGTGGCCTCTGCTGCCAGGCCTGATGGCCTGTGTTCCCTCCCCAGGACCCACACGTAGAAGGAGAGAACCACCTCCTGCCAAGTTGACCTCTGACCTCCACACATGGACCAGCACATGCTTCCCCTCCTAAGAAATGCGTGCAATTAAGGCAATAACCAAACAAAGTGGAGCTTTATGGACATGGGGACTTTTTTCTGATGCATTCATATTTGTGCTTTTGTAGAGTTTTCTGTCCAAGCACCTTGCCCATGTCTCTAGAGAAATGGCTATTTTGTTTCTGCTTCACCAGAATGTTTTTCTTCTCAATTGTCCTACTATAGAAGTGTTAGTCATTTTGGGGGCCTTGAATCATGCTTAGTGCTTCTGACTATATGTAAACATTTTAGACAGCCGAGTATTTATTTTCCTTTCTTATTCCTGCGTAGATTCGTTTGGAAGCAAGAATGTGGTAGTCTTTGCTCTGTTGTAATCGCTTTCAGGTGTGGTCCCACTGGGCACACCCTGACATTCTCTTTATCATGGCCTGCAAGGTGGGACACGATCTGGCTGTGCCTGCTCTCCATCCCCACCTCCTGTCACCCTCGAACACTGTGTTCCAGGGCTTGGCCGCCCGCCTCTCGGGGCAGGGAACGAGTGAATGTGCACGTGTACACACACACACACACACACACACACACACACACACACACACACACACAGGCCTTGCAGCTGAGTGCTCACAGAAGCAGTTCTAGAATGAAGACTCAGGTCCTGGTGCTTGGGGATCACTTGGCTTCTTGTTCATTAACTCTCAACTGGTTACTTTGCAGACTTACTGGCTTGTGACTTTGGACTCACCTTCATAATGATGCGTACCCGAGAGCTGCTAGGATTAAGTCGGTCCATTCATGCAGAACTCTTGGAAACCTCCCCCTGTGTTCACATCCCTGCCCTTCTCACCGTCCTCATCTTTCAGGCTCCAGTTTAGACTTCCCCTGAGAGTGTCCTGCTGTCGAACCAACCGCCCATCATGCTCTGCAAAATGCTCTTACTTCACAGGCTTGTCTTTTTTCCCTTTGAGCACTTACCAGTTGCAATTATTTTTTATTTAATTTCCCCCTGTGACTCCCATGGGGTAAGGACTGTGTCTGTAACGGGGTGTCTAGTGCTTTACTTTCTGTATTTAGAAGACATGAACCGGAACAACATCCCAACCACGAGACTGCATGGAAATTTACTTACATTTTCTTATTGTTGTTTTATGACTTTGGCATTTTAAATACATGCACTTGAACTTCAGCTTGAAGTACTATTTGAGATAGGCGTTTTCCCCTTTAAAGGAGTAGCCCAATGCCACCCTTTCAAGTCTCCAACTATATGTCCTTGGGGACTCACAGTAATTTTGTTTCTTTTGAGTGCTTCTCTGTATGAAAAGTAAATGCAGAAGCTGTCCATAGATTTGAGCCAAATTCCTGGTGAGTGTGCTGGCCGGGTGGCAGGAAAGATGATCCTGGGGTCATTCCTCAGGGCCCTGCTTCTAAGAAAGAGGGAAGGAGGTAGCGCTAACTTGGGGACTGGGACCAGTGGCTCAGTGTCCAATGCTTCTAAGCTTGCTGGGTGTTTTAGGCAATCTTGTTTCAGGAAGTTCTGTCTACTTAGAAATCACTGGAACTGGGAAACTTAAGCACTCTGGTATTTAAAGTCCTTTCCCAACTCAGTCTTCCCTCTAGGTGAACTAAGTGTTAGGACTTGGGAGTTTAAAGAATAAAAATGTAGTACATGTTCAGAAACCAAACAAAGGATTCAAGAGTTGGCTTGATGGTTAAGAGCACTTATTGCTCATGCAAAGGACCTAGGTTCAATTCCCAGCAGCTACATGGTGGCTCACAATTATAACTCTAGTCCTAGGGAGTCAAATTCCCTTTTCTGTGGTACACACACACACACACACACACACACACACACACACACACACGGCACCCATACACATAAAACAATAAAAATCTAAAAATATTTTTAAAGAAGAAAACAGACAAGTATCCTGCCTCCTGATTTCTCTGTCCTGTAACTCTGCTGAGTTTCTTGTGTGCCCTACCAGTCTCCCTCTCTCCCTCTCTCTCTCTCTCTCTCTCTCTCTCTCTCTCTCTCTCTCTCTCTCTCTCTCTCTCACACACACACACACACACACACACACACACTCACCCTCTCTCCCTTATCTATGCACTTGCATGGTTTTCTGAACAACATCAAACCCCCACTTTCTTGTACACATCAATGGGTGGCTTTACTAACACTCGCTGCCTTTGTCTCTGGGCTGGCAGCCTCCTAGAGAAGTCACCAACTGATGCTTTCCCAGGCTTTGGAACACCAGACCCCACTTAGTCTCTGCGACTCACTGGAAGCAGTCTTCAGAGGCCAGACGCTCTGGCACATTCCAGGATGTGGCATAATCTGATAATGATTTCTGTCTCCCTACAGAGGAAGAAATGGAGATTTGGGCAGTGTATGAATGGGAGAGAAGTGAATTCTTCTGAGTTCACGAGGCTGAAAATTTAGCTACAGTTTTCACTGGATTATGACATAGTTTGATTTCCCAAGAAACAGGACGGCAGGTGGAGTCCAGTCAGGTCATAAAATTTTTCATAGCCGCACTTCTTACAAGTCCCCTGTGCCCACTTCCATTTGATACTGGGAGATGGAACCCTGTGTCTTCCATGTGCTGAGTGATGCCTCAGCCCTGGCTACATCCCATCCCTTTCTTCTGCTTTTCTTACCCCGTGAGAAAAGAAGATAAATTTGGGGTAGGTAAGGGTGGTGGACAAAGCTGACTCCTGGCTGTGCCCTTCACACTGGCTCTAGAGAGCACCTCGTTGACTAGCCTGGCTCTGATGGATGGCACTCAGCCCCGAAAACTGCAGGGCTGGCTGTAAGTGATGGGGGCTGTGGACTTCCACAGAACTGCACTTGTAGGGTTTTCCACAGTGCCCACCTTATCACACTGGAGAGGCAAGTCTCATTGCTTAAGGGGACAATTTACGGCTATGGCCTCATCTCCATGTTTTAGCCCTTTATGTTTTTCTGCCTCTTAATAAAATGGGAAGTCACCAAGCAATTAAATAATAGTGTAGTTTTCAGGCAGGAAGTGGAAAAAGGCTAACCAGGGGGAAAAGGCTAACATGATTGACAGAGGCTGGTAGGAGATTTACATTGAGAATAACTCGTTCCTCAAAACTTTCTTCATTTTTCTGGTGGGAATTATGGGGTAAATCATTGACCCGGAGGATGGATGATTAAAAATGCAGGAGTTATGATTTCTTTTTGACTTTGTAAATCTCTAAATCCTCCAAGTTAACGTGGAATTTTCATTTCAAAGTGTGAAGCAGTGTGCCCAGGATTAAGTGAGCCCCAGGGACTGTGACGTCTTAGAGTGTTAATTAGCTGAGCTTGTTTATATTTCCTGGGATCTTTTAAGAAAATATGGAATGAGGGACAAAACGAAGGGATTTGCTTTTCACTTCCTGAGCTGAGATCCATAACTGTAGACGTCCTAAAATATTCAAAAATATCGGGTGAGGTTTCTGTAGTTTCTAAATGTTTAAAAATAGCCTTGGTAATTTTTTTCATGCTGTCAGCGTATTTACAGTTGTATCTAATATAATAACTCAAGAGTTTACTTCATTTCTCAGAGATCACCCCTCTCTCAAACATTCTTCATATCCGTTAAAGCAAAAAATTACAATATCCTTCTTAAGTCCTGGGTGTCTTACTAGGTGCAAAAAATCAGATCCAGGGTGACAGTGATCGTAGCCAGTAACTGCTGCCTTGTTTTCCACTGGAAAAGGAGAAATTTTTCCCACCTCCCCACCCCCAAGATGTCAGGGACCACAAACTGCAAGGGATGCAGAGACCGGAAGTGAAAGAAATGTCCACGCCTCTCAAGTCTCCTTTTCCTCACAATCTTCAGTGTTAAGTAATGACACTTAAGGCACAGTTTTTAAAAACTGAACATAAAATCTGAATGGTTCAGATTCCTTTCCAATCACCCTTCCTCTACCACATCATGAAATCCATTTGGTTGAGGCCCTCTGGTAGGTGCAGACCACGCCCACTGAAGGAATTCAGAGTAGAGGTATGTGAATGTGCACATCATCCTTTTGTGTTATAGAAACAATTGAAAGATGCTTTGAAAAACTGCCCGAAGTTGAAGTTTCCTCTCCTCCCCCCCATCCTCCTACCCCACAATAATCACATTGAAATGACCCATGGAAATGCATGTAAGTTTTAATAGTTGGTACCTGTTGACAAAGGATTCACTAGGAATTAATGTACCCGAGCTCTCAGGAAATAAAGTGTGCTGGTGTGCATCTCTCCTGGGGAGACTGGAGGCTGAGATCTAGGCTTACCGCAGTCGGCAAGACAAGAACCCCAGGAATACACTGCAGCACTCTCCTGCCCTTCCTAATGTGCCCCTGGAGAGGGCATCCATGAGAGTTAACCCAGAGGACGGGGGACTGTTTATTTCTAGAACCTGATAAAGGGGGACCAGAAGGCTCTTCTGGCAAACTGCCGCAGCCTGATCTCCTACCCAAGGTCCTGTGCGTGGACTCTGGAAGCAGCAGCCTCACTGCAGGTTCTTAACAGAAAGGAGGGAGGACACGGAGCCTCTTTGGTTGCACGTGTCTGAATCCGGTTTGGATAGACATGAGTAAGAACAGCCAGAACACAGCCCTGACTGAGTGAACCCATTCATTTGCCAGGCATGTATCCCCACTGCATGGGACCCGGGATTGCATAACTCCTGATTTGGAGTGTGTCTCCTCTCCCCTCACCGTGGTCCTTCACTCAGGGCATTGCTCAGACTGGCAGCTGGATGCCGAATGTCCTCACGTAAGCTGGTCCACCGTCTCACTGTCTCACTGTTCTACTGTTCAGCTTTTCTCATGCTAACATGTCAAAAGAAAATTGGTGATTTAGTCTCTTTTTGAAAAATGATTTCTTTTATGCATATTTAATTTATTTGTATATATCTGTGTGTCTGACACATGGTGTGCAGGTGCCTGTGGAGGCTGTAAGGAGGACATTGATGCCTGACTTACAGGTGGCTGTGAGCTGCCATATGGGTGCTGGGAACCGAACTCAGGTCCTTTGAAAGAGCAGCAAACGTTCTTAATAGTGGAGCCACCTCTCCAACACCAATGAAGTATTCTAACCTTTGTGCTATTTCTCAAGCTTTACTTTTAATAAGATAAAATTTTCATAGTACAAAAATTAATATATGTGCCGCTGCCATCTCTGTTTTCAAAGCCTTTTATCATCACAAAGAATACTCTGGGTGCAGAAGCATCCCTCGTTATTCCCTACCGACCCAGCCTCTGACAATCAGTAATCTGCCTCAGTCTCTGTGAATTCACTAATCCTGAACATTGCACATACATGCTGTTATACACTAGTGTTTTTTTTTTTTTTTGGTAATCTCACGTCTTTCAGTGGGTGTGTTTCCAGAGAGTTTAGGCATCTCATTGTATGGATCAGCTATGTTTGGGGCTGAATGATACTCCCTTGTGTGTGTATACCATTACGTATGTGTGTTTATCTATTAATCTCTTGGACTTTTCTTTTCTGTTTGACTGTTACCACTCAGGTGTTCAAGTGCTTGCATCACTCTTTCGCATGTCTCTGGGTTGTGTATGGAGAAGTGTGCTGTGTCCTACAAGAATTCCGTTGAAGTGTTTTGAGAAACTAGCAAAAGTGTTTCCCATAGCAGCTGAACTGCTTCATTCTACCATAGAAGGGGTTTCCCATTTCTTCACATCCTTGCAGCTCATTATTCTTTATAACTATCATAGCTACCTTTGGGACTGTCAATAGTGGCCTACTGAGTTGTATTTCTACGTAACCTGTGGTATGGATGAGTTTTTCCATGTGCTTCTTGGCCATTTATATGTTTTCTTTGGCGGAGTGTCTATTCAAGTCCTTGCCTGTTTTTTTTTTTTTTTTTTTTTTTAAGTTGGATCATTTATCTTTTGATTGTTGAGTTGTGGGATTCCTTGCATATTCTGGATGCTTGCCCCTATACTGATTACAGACATTTCTTTGTTTTTTTTTTACTTTCTTTGTTATGAAGAAGGTTGGATTTTGGTGGAGTTCGAGTATCTGAGAATCCATTGCCAAAAGTTATGCATATTTACCGATATACTTTTTTTTTAAAGCGTTTTGTGCATTTCCCTTTGATACTGAAATCACTAAGTGATTTGGGGTTAATTTTTCATGTGGTGGGGGATTGTGCCCAATGCCACCCTTCCACATAGTAGGTTTGCCCAGCATTGTTCATTGACACTGCCTTTGCTCATTCAGTGGCCTCTGCACTTTGTTGAAAGTCTCTGGTCTGTGTGTCTGTCCTTACACCAGCACCATGTGGTCTCATCACTGCCACTCTAAGTGGGGGTGGGGGTGTCTACACTGTGGTATTTTTCAGCATTGTTTGGATTGCTTAAGATCCTTTGCGGCTCCTTGTAAGGGAAAGGCTCTGTGTCTTTAGTTTTCTTTTTTTGGGTTATTTGTAGCAAGTATATTGAACTCGTGGGGTGACTCAGGTAGTGTTTTACATCTTAAAATATTGAGGTTTGTAATCTGTGAATACGGGGTACCTTTTTTCATTTTTTTCTTCTAAGACAGGGGTCTCCTGTATAGCCCAGGCTAACCTTGAACTTGTGATCTTCCTGCCTGAGCCTCTCAAGTACTGGGAATTCAGGCTTATCCTACCATACCTGGATATTTAGAGTCTATTCCCATTTATTTTTAAGTCTTATTTAATTTATAGCCACACTTTTACAAGGTCTTTAATTCACAAATTTGTTTCAATTCTGATACCTTTTAGAAGTATTTTGTTCTTATTTAAAAACAAACAAACAAGCAAACAAACTGACTTCTCTTCTGTCTTTCTCCCTTCTTTCTCTCTTCTCTAGACAGGGTGTCATGTAGCTCAGGCTGGCCTCAAACTTGTCATTTAGCTGAGGATGGCCTTGAACTCTCAATTCTCCTGCCTCCACCTCCCAAGTACTAAGATTGCAGGCATCTGTCACCACTACACCCAAGCAAGAATCATTTGCTTTATTTTAATTTTATTTATGTATGTGTGTGGGGTGGGGTGGGGGTTGTAACTCCCCTGGAGTTACAGGTGGTTGTGAATCACTCAATGTGGGTGCCAGAAAGCAGACTCTTCTCTGCTGAGCCATCTCTTCAGCTCCCTGAATTATTTTCTTGATTTCCTTTTTGGGCTGTTCATTCCTGTGCATAGAAATAGAACAGCTTCTAACCTTTATTGTTTTAGAAACTAACTTCTGGGACTGGAGGTGTGGGTCAATACATGCCTACCATGTGTAAGGTCTCGGGTTCAGGTCTAAGCAGCACAGAATAATAACGATGTGATAATAATAATGACTTCTATCATTTATTTAAAAAATCTGAGTAGGAGCGTCACTATCCATCCAGATGTTTTTTAGGGCCACCCTCTGTTGCATTGGCTGTTCGTCCTTCCACACATTCTCTGCTTATCTACGTGTGAATGCAGTTCCTTCCCGGGGTTCACTCACAATGCACTTTGTCTGTCTGTCTGATCTGTGTTTGCCTGTAGATGTGTGTGGTATTTATTTTCTTCCTCTGTGTCTAGGCTTACTCTCCTTTAGTGCTGAGAGACTGTCGTACAGAGTTGTGTTTTACAGACGGTGGTGGCTCACGCCTTTAATCCCAGCACTGAGGAGGCAGAGGCAGGCAGATCTCTGAGTTTAAGGCCAGCCTGGTCTACAAAGTGACTTCCAGGACAGGGCTACACCCTGTCTCAAAAAAACCTGGGGGGAGTGGGGGGAGGGAGTTGTGTTAATGCGTACTTACTTTTTTTTCTTTAAGGAGTATTTTTGGTTTTGTTTTCTGTTGCAGACAGTACAACAGATAGCAATCACATGTACTGTGTCAGTTTATAACTCCTTGACTGGCTCTAAGGTCAGAAGAATTCCCGAGGTGAGAAGAGCACACATCTTACCTTTTTGAAAACTTCTCAGGTGGGAGAATGTAGCTCAGCAAGGGTCCCTGTCTTCTGTGGCTTCTGTCCCCAGAACTTGACACACACACACACACACACACACACACACACACACACACACACCCTACATATTTTTTCAATTTGTTTGTTAAAATATATGTAACCCTCTTAGGCCTTTTTACAATGTATAGTTCAGTAATGCTAAGTACATTCACATGGTTGTGAAACCAACATCAGAATTCTTTTTCGTCAGGAATGACAAGAACCCTTATGCTCATCAAGCCCCTCCTCCCGCCCTTCGTCCTCCCATCCTCCGGCAGCCATTTTACTGTGAGTTTTGTGTCTGTGAGTTTGACTGTTGGCAGTACCCCGTAAACGAGTCATACACTACTCACCTTTTAACGCTTTGCTTATTTTACTTATTAACAAAGCGTCCTGGAGTTTCATTCACGCTGTAACAGGAGGACCTGATGATTTTTTAAGACTGAATACTTAATACTTCACTGTAGTGGGTGCTGCACTTTGATGGGCAGGAAGAGAGCCCCACCCCCTTTAAAAATAAAGTGCCCGCTCCCTTCTGGTTATGGATGCCTCCCATTATCACCCAGGATCATCCTGCTGAGTAATTCAGTGTCTGAGAAAAAAGTAGCAAAGTGTAGCTGAGTCCTTGTATTCCCATCCAGTGTGGCAACATCCACAGTGATGTAGTGAACAGCAGAGCCTTTCAGGCATGTAGCCGAGCTGTGTAAACACAGTGGTTTTAATGCTTTGTGCTTCAACTTGATATTGTTAAGTGAGGGAGCAGCTGTTGTACATCCCTGATTCTAGACGCTTCTCTCCCTCGCCCTTCACACGCCCCATCCCACTCTCAACATACCTTCTTTATCCCTCCACCCATTTCTGGCAGAAGCTCTTAGATAGCTTTGGGTTTTATGCCAAAAGATCTGTTCTTTGTTGACAGATTCTGGGAGTACCCATCTTTTTAGGTTAGGAATTTGCTTGGCTTGCTCTGAAGTTAAAGACTTGGGTTTATTCAGTGTTCTCCTAGATTCGTTTCTGTTCCTGTGAGGAAATACGCTGAAAAGAAAGAAACGGGGCAAAAGGGGGCTTGCTTCTTTCTGTGTGCAATTCAAGATTGCAGTCCATCATTGTGAGGAAGTCAAGGCGGGGACTTCTAGTCACTGGTCACATCACATCCACAGTCAAGGGCAGGGAGAAATGAATGCATGCGAACTTGCTTGTGGTGCATTCTAGCACTTCACTCTCGCACAGTTCAGGACTTCCTTCCTAGGGAATGGTGCTGCCCACATTGGACTGGATTTTCCTGCAACATTCAGACAACCTCCCATAGACAGATCCATGGGCTGAGCCATGGTAGACAATCCTTCCTTGAGCTAAGTTGTGTCAAGCTGACAGTTACAGCTGTCCATCATGACAGATGCTAACTGAAAGGAAGCCAGACCCTGCTTTCTTTTCAGGAGGATCACTGTGATGTGTGTGAAACTCAGGTCTTAACCTTCCCAGGAAGATGCTTTTGTACAGTGCCCCCAAAGAGGAAGAAGCTGGGAGGAAGTGAGGAGGAAGAGTAGCCATGGTTGTTCTCTTGGTTTGCCAAAAGTTTTGTTTTGAAGGCTGGAGAAATGGCCCAGAGGGTGTACTACTCTCCCAGAGGAAGCCAAGCACTCACACCAGTCATGTTTAGAATATGAGGTGGGAGGGCTGGAGAGATGGCTCACAGCACTTACTGTGCTATCAGAGGTCCGAAGTTCAGGTCCCCGCACCTACGGCAGGTGGTTCATAAATGTATGCAATTTCTACTTCAAGGGATTCAATTCCTCTTCTGGCCTCCACAGGCACATGCATACACTTGTATACAGAACCTCTCTCTCTCTCTCTCTATACATACACACATACACACACACACACACACACACACACACACTTGGCAAAAAGGTCAGGGGTATCTGAGAACTACTTGCTGAGACATCTCTCCAGCCTTAAGTAAATCCCCCCCCCCCCTTTTTTTTTTAAAAAAAAAGAACACGGAACTGAACACTTAAAACTAAATGCCAAGTTATTTATGTTTGGTATGCGCACCTCTGAGGCAGGAAATGGAGCTGCCCACCTATGCAGCAACCGCATACAGCTTGTTTATCCTAGGAAGCTCCTGTTGTTGGATGAAGAAACTTGAAGAAATGGCCACTTTCACTAAATCGGCGTGGTTAGTCCTGCATCCCTTGGCCCAGACTCTGGGAAGCTCAGGACTCAGCACTGATACAGCTTGTTTCTGGATTGAGACCAGGGATGGAATAGTGAACAAGGCTTCTCTAAGTCTGTTTTTTGAGAATCGGGGTTGAAGACAGCAAGCAGCATTAAAGTGAGTGGGATGGCCATTTGGGCGTCCATGCCCAGAGGTAGTGGAATGACTCTAACTCTAGTAAATGCAGGGTTCCAGATGTGAGCTGTGTGATACTATGACTGTTAGCTCAAAATAGTTCACACTGATTAATGTCAAGTTTAAATAGCACAAAATTGGAGTGTAAATGTGCATCTAGAAATTTAACAACACAAAACCAAAAAACAACCGAGTCCATTGTTCATACTGCTTGTGTGTGTTTTCCTTATCACAGCCACGTTTTGTTTAAGTGCTTCTGAAAGTGAGCAGAAGTCACATAGAGGTCATTCATTAGGAACATAAGGGTCCGTTGCATTGGTGTGCGAGGCTGTATGCTAGTGTTGCATCCTTGATCTGTTTCTAGGTTATCCCCATTATAGATACTTAGCAGCTGGTAGAAAGATTTTTTTTTTTTCTGTGTTAGTTTTGAGCATGTGCCATGTGTGAGCCAGGCATGTGCTGTGGTGGGTAGCTATGTAAGCCCATATGTGCATGTGCGGAGGAATCCATGAAAAGCAGGTCACAGGCTCCTCCCCACTTCTTCTTCCTTTCTCTCCATGCACAATCTTCCATAGGCCTAAGCACATTCCCCTCTGTCCCTTCTCCTAATAAACTCTTATAGTGGGTTTTGTTGTGCCTCATGGCTTTTCTCAAACGGTAAACAGTGCTGCTTAATGAATAACACAGCGCTGCATGATAATAACTAACAGGAGGAATAGGAGCACCTCTGTCGAGGAAGGCTTTGGGGACAGTGGCGTTGTTCTGATCATACAGAACGAGTAGCTGGAAGGAGGGCAAATGGGGCAGAATTGAACTCCGCGCTGTGGAGTAAGTGATCTCAGGGTGTGTGATTGGCGTCCATAAGGTCCAGCTGCCAAAGAGTCCAGCATAGATTTTAAGAAGTACCCTGCTATATAAATGAGCACTATATGTTCTGAGGAGTGTATGCACTACAAGTGTATAATAAGAATGTTGTGATGAGACAGATTTTAGAAGTGGGACACTCGCTGCTCTTACAGAGGACCCACATTCAGTTCCCAGCACATATAGTGGCTTACAACTGTCTATAATTCCAGTTCCGGTGATCCAGCACCTTCTTCTGGCCTCCTTGGGCACCAGGAACACATACAAGCAGGTAAAACACTTAAACATATAAACTAAAAATCAATCTTTTTTTTTTTTAAAAAAAAAGCATTTCTCTAGAGGCTTCTCTTACTTTCTGAGCACTTGATTTCCCTCTGACATTGACTCTATAGACCAGTCTATAAGGGAAGAGAACATTAGATCCCACAAACCCTTCTCAGCCCTCTGGCTGATGAGAATCCACGCAGTGCCTGCCATGGTGAAATTGTGGGTTTAAAAGCAGGGTTTAATGGCTTAGCTGTTAAGGACACCTCTTCTGGGCTGGAGAAATAGCTCAGTGGTTGAGAACACTGGCTGTTCTTCCAGAGGATCCCAGTTCAATTCCCAGCACCCACATGGCAGCTCACAACTGTCTGTGACTCCAGTTCCAGGGGAATCTGACACCCTCACACAGGCATACACACAGGCAAAACACCAACGCACATAAAATAAAAATAAATAATTAAGAAAAAAGAACCCATCTTCTGGAGGATGAGAGTTGGGTCCCCAGCACTTGAGATATCAACTGCCTGTAACTCCAGTTCCAGGGAGATAGATGCCCTCTTGTGGTCTATGTGGGTACTGCACTCATATGTACAAACCCACAAATTCTTTTGAAAAACATAATCATGATTAATAAAAGGTTTTCTGTAACCCCAAAATAGGTTTCCCTGCTGATACAGTAAGCCAGATCAAGCCGAACTGAAAAAGTAAAAGAACAGGGTTGTTTGTTTGTTTGTTTGTTTGGAGACAGGGTTTCTCTGTGTGGTTTTGGAGCCTGTCCTGGGTCTCGCTCTATAGACCAGGCTGGCTTTGAACTCACAGAGATCCGCCGGGCTCTGCTTCCCAAGTGCTGGGATTAAAGGTGTGCGCCACCACCACCCGGCAAGAACAGGTTTATTTTAGTAAAGCAACTCCTGGTGAGTTCTCCAGTCCCAGAGATCGAGGCAGCAGAAGTCACTCGCTTGAACTAAAGCACAGAGGTTATATAGCCTGTAGGCGAGCTGGGTTTGTGCCCAAGTATGGTCAAAAACTGAACACTTTAGGCGGGGACTTTGGTGGCTGGCAACTTCAGGGAAGGAGCTGCCAGAGCCGTCAAGAATGCAGAACTGGGCTTTTGGGGACCTTTTCTTTCTTGGAGATTCTCTGAGAGGGTGGGGTTTGGAGAGAGAGAGACAGAGAGAGAAAGAGAGAGAGAGAGAGACAGAGAGACAGAGAGAGAGAGGGGGGGGGGGGCTTCTCAGACCATGCAGGAGTGAGCTGGAGGTTCCAACCGAACAAGGATTTAAAAAACAAACAAACAAACCAACTGTAGAGGCTGGTGGTGCTGGAGCAGGGGAGGGTCAGGAGAAAGAAGAGGTAGGGAAGGACCCCTCCCCCTCCTCTGTGGATGGCGGGCCCTTTGCTGCTGTGTCTAGAGAGGCATGAAGATGGGGTTTTGTAAGGGGGCCGTTGTCTGGTGAGAATTGTTCTCTTTGGGATGGGCGGTGACCAGCATGGGAGGGGAAGTGACTTGGTCTTGGTCGGGGCGCTGGCTGGTCTGCGTGTACCATGGTAGAGGGGAACGCTGGGCTCTTGTTGACGTATGGCCCTGTGTGGTGAGTCCTCGGGCTAGAGAGTGGCTAGTCTTTGGTTCTCATTTTCCCTTTCAGCTAACTATATAGAATTAACATTAGAATATTTGAGCTTAAATATATAATATAGAAGAATTTTAGCCGGGTAGTAGTGGTGCAGCACTTGGGAGGGAGGCCGAGTCAGGCGAGTCTCTTGAGAGGCTAGCCTGGTCTACAGAGTGGGTTTTAGGACAGCCAGGGCAACTCAGAAAAACCCTGTCTCGGGGTAGAAAAAAAAAAGAGAGAATTTTAAAGACGAAATTTTTAACGGTATAAGCCAGTGCCCTCATATAGCAAGTGCAGTTAATGAGAGCCACAATTAGCAAGGTCTTAACGCTTGTTCGTCAACTCATCAGATCTGTGTTAAGGCCCTACTGTGTGCCTGATGCTCTTCTTCTGTGGAGAGAGCAGATAGAAGACAGAGCGGGGAGGGAGAAAATGAGAGAAAGAGGGAGGGGGAGGAAGAACCCCAATATTGTGTTCCCAGAGAGATTGTGTTCTGTAAGGTTTGGATGAGACGAGGCTGGCTGCGGAGTTGGTGTTGCTTATCTCACTCAGATCTTTAAGTGTATGCTCAGGGAGAACTGACTGGCACTTGACTTCTAATTTTATGAGTTTTCATGGGCTATCCTTTAAAATACAGTCTCAGAAGGATCAGTTGAGCGGCACGCCCCCCCCCCCTTCTCTGCATGCTATTGGGTCATCAAGAGTGGCATTGAGATTAACTTTGTCCAAACTACTTGTGCCCAGGTGCAGGCTCAGCTGGTACTCCCCTGCCGTGGGCTTGGGCTGGTTGGCTTCTGTGCAGCGTCTTGCTTTTCACACTGACCCAGCATTGGCTGCCTTTGCCTGACGACCGACCTGTGCTTTGCCCCAGGCTAGGAGAGCCAGCTTGTGAGCTCACCCAGCCCAGAGGTGGGGTTCTAGAAGCATTTTCTCTCAGATCTGTGAGATTGTGACTTTTCTTGTTGTCCCAAGTTGCTGTGCCGGAGGAGAGGTTATGGTGCAAAGGCAAGAATGGTAGGCAGAGCAAAATGGGTGTGTGAAGTTGTGCGGATCCTGGAGCGCCCCAAGAACATCCCTTCCTCCAGTGACTGCTGCCCTTGGCTGTCTGAAGCCTGACACCGGAGGGTGTTCATGTGGGAATTTCTGTGTGTGGTTATCCGGTACGGTGGCATCTTAGAAGGATGGGCTAAAACTTTCAAAATTATAACAAGTATGACTTTACGTGGGCCTGGGGATGGCTTAGTTGGTAAAGTGCCTGCTACATGAGCATGAAGACCTGAGTTTCAATCCATAGCACCATGTTAAAAAAAAAAGAGCCAGGCATGGTTGCACATGTTAGGGCAGGGTGATGTTGGAGATATTCAAATCTCTGCAGCCCACTGGCCAGCTAGCCAACCCCTAAACTCTTAAGTTGAGTGAGAGAGACTGCTGTCTGAAAAGATAAGATGAACAGCAGTAATGAAAGGCACCCATTTACCTCTGGTTTATACACACACACACACACACACACACACACACACACACACACCCCTACATTGTACACATGTGTGCATACACACACAGAAACTTTGTGATTTTTTTGATGACGATAGACCAATTCTTTTTTTTAAATCTGCATTTGTATATACTCTTAAAGACCTAAAAGACTGTAAAAAAAACCCCAACATTCTATTGGAGTTGGTACCCCAATAGAATGGTACCCCAATGGTACCCCACAGCTGTTATTCCAGCACTTGAGAAAGAGGCAGAATTGTGAATTAGAGGCCAGCCTACACTACCCCAGTGAGTCCCAGACCAGCCTGGGATACCAAGTAGTAACAAGTGACTAAACAAAACCCCCTTTTATCTCTATTGGTCAATGTTATCTGTGGGACAGTACAGTTGTTTCAGACCATGGACGAGGAAGAGGGTGCTGGGAAGCGTTTTGATGGAGATGGTTGACATTTACAGGGGTGGACTGAGGAAGGAGTGCAGTCATCACTCAGGCAGATGCCGTCACTCCGCCTTTCATGAAGTCAACGGACGAGACAGAATCCAAACCTTGTTCTAAAAGAGTGTCAGTTATTAGGGTGTGCCTGGTGAACCACACCTGAGAAGCTACCTAGATGAAGCCAACTCATAGTTTCTTCATAGCCTCCACCCCAGTTGATGGTACAGATTGTATCCAAGGGAGGTGACCTAAGCCAGCGTTAGACCTTGAGTGGGATAAGGCAAGGGCGATACGCATAATGGATGCATTCATACACACTGCCTCCGTACAGCCTGTTCTTGGATGGAAGCATGGGAAATAACACATAGGCATGTACTCACGCCTCTTGTCGGCCTTCGGGTCACTCCTGGCCTCCTACTCTCTCTCTCTCTCTCTCTCTCTCTCTCTCTCTCTCTCTCTCTCTCTCTCTCGCCTGGCTGCCCATTGGGACTGAAGCTCTTGTGAGAACATTGAAAATCCTTATGTTCTGAGAAGCAAAGGGAAGAAAACTTGACTCCTGACCCTTTGGGGAGAGAGAGAGAGAGAGAGAGAGAGAGAGAGAGAGAGAGAGAGAGAGAGAGAGGAGAGAGAGTGTTTCCTTCATCTAGTCAAGTTTCCCTTGTTATTAAACCTGTAACAGGGCATCAGGGTTATGACGGCACTACAGTATTTTAATTGAGAAAGCATCTGTAAGCTTATTGCTTCTAATTTAAATGGATTTGTTTGCGAGCTCTTTGGGGATTCTTTAATTGGCAGGCACCACAGAACCATTGTAAATATATCTGGCGGTCATTGATCTGCTCACATACATTTTGCCTTTTAATCCATGGTCCCTCGCTCACTTCCTTTAGTGGATTTTTCATTATAACTTAAGCCTGTAAATTCTGGTAGAGTCTGATCAATAGCTTAGTTTGGAACTGCAGCAAAATTAATTTTCCACAGACCACTGGCTAGCAGGTAGTTTATGTTTATTTGTTAAAAAAAATGTTTTCAAATGACCTACAAATTTTACCATTCTAATATAACAAATGTTTTTGTTTGTATGTTTAGTATGCATTTTGATGTGCTTTAATTTTTTATTTATTTATTTATTTTCTTTGGAACATGGCATTTTCTTGAGGTGTTGGGGTTTTCTGCTTATTTATGGAATCTGTACAATTATGATAAATAACATTCACTTGCATTAACATACCATAATATATGGACTGTTTTAATGGTAAAAGTGTAGACTATGCTTAATCCTTTGCCACATATCTAATGATAACTATCACTGAATGACATCTTCATACCAAAGTCATTTAGTTCCTTGGGATAAATTCATGAGCATAACTAGATCTTGGGGATAAGTATACTTTAATATTCTTGAACACTTTCTATTTATCAAAATTCTTTATAAAAGTAAACAATTATGTTTACAAGATGAAACAATTTAGACATCTATAAAGAAAGAAGAAATTGTCTACCTGACCTTAGCCTCACTCGGCAAAATGAACCATGATGTGCCCTTAAGCCAATGAGTGATACATAGAACGAGAAAGATGGTTCTGATGGGAAGGGGTTTGGATAGAAGTGATGATAATGAACTATGTGGCTAAAGAGGAAAGCTAAGTACAGGGTTAGCTGTGTGATGTTTTCTTTAATAGAATGTCGTTCTGTCTCCCACCAAGCTGTTGCAGCGGTCAGTGTTGGCATGATGTAGCAACCAGATGGAGAAGGGCTGGCTCCTATGTGATGTCCTTGCTTCTTAAGCTCTGGCTGGAATCAGCAGCCCCCGCTTTCCTGGGCCTCAGGACATTGAAAACTCCTTGCGGATATGTGAAGGGTAGTCTGTCTGGGGACCTGGAGGGATGCCCACGCTGCAAACCCACCTGAGGGTGGGTTGCAATGGCTTTTCTGTCTTTCTGTCTGTGAACTGGCTCTCTTTGAGATGTATCTTCATGGTCTAGGTCCACGGGTAAAAGTCAAGTTTGCGGTTTTCCTGTTTCTCTGGGAATTGCAGTGAGCAAAGAGACTAGTCTGTAGTACTGCTCTTGACCCAGCTAATGTCGTTTAGGAGCCAGAAGAAGGCAGCCATGGTGTTTTCCCATCTGCTTGTCTTATCGAGGTGTTTCAAATTTCTGTTACTCTGGTCTGATTGTCACATGCAATGTGCATGTCACTTTGAGTGCCGGCCTGTCTCCATTCATCCCTGTGTTCCAAGAGAAGGGGGCCTGACATGAATACTGGGTTTTTGGCCTTTAAAGATGTCATGTAATTGGCCCCCAAAGTTCTGTTTGCTAGCATAGGCCACAACTTTGTACTAAAAACAGCAGACTAAGGAATCTTTGCTAAGTCACGGACATTGTCACTGAACCTAGCCTAGCTCTCTGAGCGAAATTCTTCACTCATTCTGAGCCACAGTTTCTAATTTCTAAAATTGCATGGCTAGATTTTGTTCTGGGATTCCATCTAAAACATAGGTAGGAAGAAGTAGAGGCCTCAACTGATGATTAAGCTTGGAATAACAACCACAAGACCATCCATGTCAGGCTTTCTGATGTGTCCTTATCAAACACCTGGGCTGGTGTGGGCTGGGTATCTTTGTTTGTGTTCCCTGCATGGAGGCTAATTCCAGACAAGCTAGGTTTCACGTCACTTCTGGATACCACAGCCTATCTTGTATAGGAGTACATCAGAAGCTTGGAGACTGACTCCCTGGCTTCCGGATGACGCTCTTCTCACTTTCTGAGGCCTTTTTGATAGTCTATCTTCTAAGTAATGTTTCAGTTCTCTTTAGCACCCGGATCATGTGTCTCTTTTGTGTGTGCATGCCTAAGCCTATAAAATACAATCTTCTGAAATAAAAAACAGCTTCCATTTGTGTAAGGAACACATCTGCAATCCCAAGTGCCTCCTTTGTTGACACACCCACACCTCTTATACCGTCCTTTGCTGATAGGAAACGTCAGCTGTTTTGTGCTTTGGACGGTTCTGAAGAAAACACAGAGCCAACTGTTGCCCTGGGTGTAGGATCAAGAAGGTCATTTTTGTGATCCATATGGTTTCTTTTTTTTTTTTTTTTTTTTTTTTTTTTTTTTTTTTGGTTTTTCGAGACAGGGTTTCTCTGTGTAGCTTTGCGCCTTTCCTGGAACTCACTTGGTAGCCCAGGCTGGCCTCGAACTCACAGAGATCCGCCTGGCTCTGCCTCCCGAGTGCTGGGATTAAAGGCGTGCGCCACCACCGCCCGGCTCCATATGGTTTCTAATGTCTCATTACCAGTGCTAAGGACTTGCAGCCCAAGGCTGAGGTGATGAACTCTGGGTATCAGTCATTAAGCACAGGTTGTAGGCAGATCAGTGGGCGCATGCACAGAGGTGGTGATAAGTCAGCCTGTGCCAGCCTGGGTGTTTGGGAAGGTGTACCTTGGGGTTTTCAATGTCGTTAT
This sequence comes from Peromyscus eremicus, assembly GCF_949786415.1. Classification (NCBI taxonomy): domain Eukaryota; kingdom Metazoa; phylum Chordata; class Mammalia; order Rodentia; family Cricetidae; genus Peromyscus; species Peromyscus eremicus. Next base: position 36,776,301 of record NC_081416.1, on the reverse strand, counting down.
TTTCATGCCTGCTACTGAAATAGTTTATGCTCCGCCTTTAGGGAAACCAATATAGTAAATCGAAAGGCTTTCCTATCAGTGCTTGATACTTGGGAATATGTGGGTACCTGTCAAGGAATAGGACATCATGCTGAACAAGTTAATACTAGATTTGTAGGGTGATGAGCGAGCTGCAGGAATTAAAGGCAGACATGCCAGGAAGCCATTGCGGAATGAGTAGAAGGTGGTCATCTCTTGGATGAGGACACTAGCTGCAGGTCCAGTTTGTATGTCTGCACGTCCCCTAATGGAGGAGACCCCAAAGGTCAGCAATCCCCATTGTCTGATGTTTGTGGTTGCACAGTCAGGACCCCAGTGAGACTACCATGTGCACGGCAAGCATTCCTGGCGGCTTTTATTTATGCACACCAATCTTGGCTTGAGGAAATGTCATGTTGTCTTAAAAGAGCACACAAAATGAACTGCAAAAATCAGCAGATGAAGACCCTGGGTCAGCTGGAAGAGGAAGTGAGAAAAGGCGGAACAGCACGTTAGGGTTTGGGGGCATGCTGGAACAGGCCACTGCTCTGGTTGCAGGTCCCCTCACAGCCAAGGGAAGCAAGGAATTGGGACCAGTTACTCCACTCAGTTGACTCAGGAAAGCCACAGGGGGTCACCACATGGGGAGCCGAGGGTCTGGCCACCAGCCACACACAGTGAGGACAGCTGTGCAGCAGCTGGAGGTGGACAGAGCGCCGGTGCTTTATGGGAAACTAGAATTCGTTTGTGCACCCACTATGTGCATTTCTGAAGTCTGACCGATCCTTACATCAACAGTCCACATTCTGATAACTCTCTAATGTTTCATCTCAATGTTCCTTCCACATGCATGCAAAGCCTCAGAGGCGGTTAAGAAGAATTGGAGTTGCTTTCGGGATGCTCTTTGCATCAGGCACTGTTCACTAGATGGCAGTATTAGCAGCCTTTTGGGGCATTCCATTGCATCCTGACTCTGAAATACTTAAAAAAAGGCAAGAAAGCCACTTAACCAAGGCTTTTGCTCCTTCCTTTCACAGGAGCCCGGGGGTCGGCGAGTGGTGGCGAGTTGCAGCTGGGGGCAGCTGTGGGCATCTGGGGATGGCACTAGGGGTAGAGAGAGTTTCACTAGGAGCAACTGTCTGCAGTGTGCTCCGCTCGCTCAGGGCTAAGGCTGCCGGGTTCCCAGACATGTCCCTTGCTGCTTTCTCTTTTTCAGACCAAGGCAGGAGTGACTGAGGGTCATTCGGAATAATACTAATGTTATTATACTTAATGGTGTACCAATGAGATGTGAAAATGTGTTTCATGAGTGGAGATACGTTAGATGTCTCAGGAAATGAGGTGCTTTTCTCTATTTATTTATGTAAGGTTGATTCCCTACCTCTGTCTTTGAGGAGAGATTACATACCTATCAGTTTTTAATGAAAAATTACATCATTTTAAAATTAAAATGGTATTAAACTAACAGTGGTTCAACTTTTTTTTTATTGTGTGTCTTGGTTAGCACTTAGAAAGTCTAGAAGACCTGCCCTCCTTTGTCTTCTCCCTGGTGGCAGTTTGCTGCTGACATTCTGCATGGGGCAGCAGCTCCTTATTGCATGGGGCTGATCTGTGGGTTTGTGGGTTATTCTGCATCCCTGGCCCCTGTCCACTAAACACACCCACAGTGTCCTCAGACACGACTCAGTAGTATCGTGTGTGTGTGTGTGTGTGTGTGTGTGTGTGTGTGAGAGAGAGAGAGAGAGAGAGAGAGAGACTCAGTGGGCATAGTCCTCTAAAAAAATGTATATTTGGGGCTGGTGAGAAGGCTCAGTAGGCGAAGGCACTTGCTGCTGAGCCTGATGACCTGAGTTCAAACCCTAGAGCCCACATGGTGTTAGCAGAGAAAGTACTGCCTGCAAGTTGTCCTGTGAACGCTACATGAGAGAGAGAGCATGCTCGTGTGCATGCGTGCGTGCCTATGCACGCACATACGTGGTGGGGGAGGGAAATGATCTTTTGAAAAAAGAAACATAATCTACTTCATATATTTTAGAAATCCCTGCCATGGCCCCTCCCTCTTTTTATCAGCATTAGTTTTATGCTCTGATTCTGGGTCTATGTACACAGATTTTACTTGGTATAAGTTGGACCTGATTTCGTGGCGTGACTATTTATCCTCACCAGGCCCTTCTCTTGCTCTCCCGCCATCTGTTGAGTTAACACCTCACGCCAAGGTGGTCTCATCTCCATCCAACTACCTACCACCCCAGTTTAACAAATAACGCCTTTTGAAAGTGGGGACTGTTTGTTTTCAATATGTGGATTTTAACATCATCTTCCTGAGGTCTATAGAGAGTCATGTTTGTTGAGATTGTTTCAGACACACTGGAGAGGAGTCGCAGGCTTTGCCCTCAGTACACTTGGGGCCATAGGACACACACACACACACACACACACACACACACACACACACACACACCCCTCCCCACCACCACCTAGAGAAGTATTATCCGGTGGTTGGCACCTTGCCTGAGGTAGTTGCATGACACAAATGCCATTCATTTCTTGGTCTGGATTTTGCTTTTTTTTAAAAAAAAAAAACAAAGTCTTATTATTGAACAGCTGGTGATTCTGTTCAAATCCCAAGCTAAAATCACTTGATGACTTTGGGGGGACAATCCTGTCAGTTAAATGCAAACCTTTGAACGCAACAGGCAGACAGGTTAAGGAATGCTGAGGAACTACGGTGAGACAATATTGAATCTTTGTTTTCTACAATGTATGTTTCTATAAGAGCAGAGATTCTGTATGTGTAGTAAAAACATTACAATACAAAATATACAAGCTTCCTGATTCCAAGTCAAGGCATTCAAGCAGCGTTCGCTGGCCCTGTGTGGCAGGATGGCACGTCCAGTGCAGACGTATGCCATGTGTTCAGAACCAAGGCTGCAGTGAAGCCATGTCACACAGCATGGGGAAACACTGACAGCAACATTTTAGGTTCGTTGACATTTGATTTTGAATTCGTTTTTGATCGGTGCATGCTCGGAAATCTCTTATTGTTGTCAAACATTTCATGACCCCTGCATTCTGGTATGTGACCTCCTATGTGGTTACAGCCCACATTTTAAAAACTGTGTCTTCCAGAAGGTGGGCCATGGGGCCAGCCTATGCTGAACACCATGAGAGCAAACAGGAATCCTAAATGCAAGTCCTTGAGCTCAGGAGCCGCTTCAGACTAGTTAGTCACTGTGAAAAGACAGAGTGTCATAGCTGAAGTCTAAAATCACACCACAGGCCCCGGATTTGAATGCTAGGTCCTCAGCTTGAGGCTCTGTGGAGGCTGTGGAGCCTGAAGGAGCCAGAGCATGGCTGGAGGCAGCAGGTCACCAGGAGTGACCTTTGACAGCCCTAATCCAGCCCCAGCCCCAGCCTGGGCTCTCTTCCTGCTTTGCACATCACACTGGTGAACAGCCACCTCAGGCTCCCACCACCTCACACTGGTGAACAGCCCCCTCAGGCTCCCACCACCTCACACTGGTGAACAGCCACCTCAGGCTCCCACCACCTCACACTCATGAACAGCCACCTCAGGCTCTCACCACCTCACACTCGTGAGCAGCCACCTTACGCTCTCACCACCATGGACAAGTCGTTATCACTGCCACGCCTCCCTGCCATGATAGACCAACCTCTCATAAACCATGAGGAAAATAAACTTTTTCCCCTCTTGTAAATTCTTTTTCCTTGAGTATTTTGTCACGACTTCTCGTACTAACACCGTACGAGAAGAAATAAGATGTCATTCTTTTCTTCAAGAAAACAACTAAAGACAGGAATATCTGCCAGGAACGGTGGTGAATGCCTGTCATCTCGGCACTGGGGAGGCTAAGTCAGGGGGACTACAAGGCCATAAGTTCAAGTTCAAAATCTGCCATTTTGTTTTGTATTTTTGCCGAGCACGTATCTCACCACTGACAAGTCAAAATATCAGTAAACTCAGTATGCTCTGAGCCCCGAACTATCCAAGATTCTCAGCCGAGATCTAACTCTTTATGTAACAGCAAACAAATACATCTACCTTTAGCATACAAGTTTGCCTTTGTCTTTAAGAAGTAAGAGTAGTCCATATACACCAAAAGACTGCTTTAAAATAGATTTTATGATTTATTATAAGCAACGATTTGGTATTTTTTTATATACTTGGGGTTGTGTAAAAATCTCTCAGGCAAAAGTTGTTGCTAGTCGAAGAAGTTTTAAGAAGCCCTGCCCTAGGGAAACAGGTGACTAATGTAGTTGTTAGTCGCCTACTTTTCTGGCTGGTTTTTGCATTGGTGCAGTTTTAACTTTTTAACTTCAGTTCTGGATACAGGTTAGGTCAGCATCCCACGTTAGGCCTATGTCACTGGGAACAGATTTTACCTATTTCCTTTGATATCGAAAGACAGGAAATAGTGTCAGAGGAGACGCCATCTGGCACCTGGCAGACTAAACACATAAGGATGGAAAAAGAGGGAACTCGACCTCTGATTCCAGGAAATGTTGGCCTACTGCTAGTCCTTGGTATGCCAAGATCCAAAGGGGGAAACCAACGAAAATCCATGTTCCCTGCCTGAATGGATGCCATTGGTTGCCTTAGACAAGCCTGGTCAGGCAGAACAGCCCAAAGAGAAGTTCATGTTGAAGACCAGCAGGAACTCCTTTTTTAGGCCTGATTCCAGAGTTACCTCCCCACCTAGCAACAGTGCAGCACCACACCCCGATTGACACTCAAAGAAATGTTCTTTAATGCTCGCATGGATCAGGCAATAAGGTGGATTTTTCAGGTTTAGGTGAACTTAGAACTTGTTTGTGTTAATAACATTTTTCCCTCTTTGAGCCAAGTTCTCATGCAGCTCAGGTTGGCCCAGTCTCACTAGGTAGCCAAGGCTGGACTTGAACCTGAAAGCCTCTTGCCTCCACCTCCTCAGTGTTGTGATTACAGGCATGAGCCGACATGCCCAGCTATGGGTACTAGACTTTTAATTTTCATCCAATCCCTAGAACACCCTCATTTTAAGGAAAATCTCTGAGGACTTAGGTAAAACCACGTTTGTTAATAAGTTAGTGAATTCTTGGGATGTAGTTGATGTTAACTCATGTCTGGAGCAACTTGAATTAAACAGGGTAGATTGTGTGCGGATTGTTAAAGTAGATTTTTAAATGTAAATACTACCAGGCTGTGTAGCTCAGATCTTTATTTTAGTTTACAAAACTTTCGTCACTTCTCAAAGCTCACATTTAATCTAAATGTGACTTAGCACCATGTTCTGTAAAGGAATACTTTATTTGTATTTACTTGACACCAAATTTCACTATGGGAATTCTTGAAAGCCTAATCACCCATTTACCTAACCATTTATCCATCCAACCATGTAATCCACCCATGTATGCATCCATCTATCCATCCACCCACCCATCCACCCACCCATGTATCCATCCATCCATCCATTCATTCATCTACCCATGTATCTATCTATCCACCCACCCATGTATCCATCTATCCATCTGTCTGTCTGTCCCTCCATCCATCCACCCAAGTATCCATCCATCTGTTCACCCATCTACCCATGTATCCATCTACCCACCCACCCACCTGTCTACCCATCCATCCATCCATCCATCCATCCACCATCCATCCAGTTCCTTGTGTAGAAGCATCCAGTATTAACTGAGGTAGTAATTATACTGAATGAACCACAAATTCAGTGCCTTTGAGTAAGCAGCAGCAGGTCTGCCTCATCCCTGGTGAGTCTGCAGCCCTCTCCTCCAGGACCTCAGTCTGTCGCAGGGCATCTCTGCTTTACTTCTGTTTGCCCCTAGTCCTGGTAAGGAGCCAAAGAGCAAGGTGGGCTCCATGGTTGGCCTTAAGCCTTCCTCTTAGATTGACATGTGGCATTCCTAACACTTTATAACAAAGAATTTATGATATATTAAAGCCATCATTAAGGACGATCCCCATTCTCTTACCAAGTTCATATTCCACAGCTAACACTGGGCATTTAGTGTTCTAATCCAGACATTCCTTTTGTCTCCTAAAGATAAACGGAACCGAGAGGCTTGAGGGGAAAGAACAAGGCATGGCCAGCGTCTAGTGTCCTGGCTTTCATTTCCTTCATTGTCTCAAAAATGTCAGCTCTTAGTCATGTGGGTATATCTGCTTTATCTGAGAAATAATTATCTTTTATCTCTGTCCAAAGACGTGGGGGACCCTGAAGCTGAGCTCTGTTTATCCTGGAAGTCAGCCTGGCAGGCAGAGCCAGCACCACCCTTACAGCTACTCCGTGTTGATAAGGAGCCAGCCACTCTTGTTCCATCTGGCTATGGGGAGGGGGGCACATGTAAAAGTAGGCTGCTAGGAAAAGCCACTGTTTTCAGAAAAAGCTCCTGTTTCTCCCACCCTAAGTTAAGGCCGGGAAGCCGCCACTTGTGCCCATCACCCTTGGCACAGCCTCGGATCAACAGGCTGGGTCCTGGCAGGTACCCAGTCTTGTCTGGAAACATTCTTCTGCTGCCCTCTCCCTGTTCATGTTTCTCACAGGAGCAGGCTCCACTTAGACTTGCTGCTTTCATAAAGACAAAAACACGTGTTTATAGATGGGAACATCTTATAGAAGGAATGTGTGGGTGGGGTGGAGGACGAAATGAATTCTGGTTGTTGTCAGTCAACATATTTAGAGAACCACCCTGGATGCCAAACTGATCGTAGGCAGTTGTCAGAGAAGTAAGTGTGGCCCACCTACTCCTGATGAAACCCACCCTGCACAGAGGTACCTTCCTGAAGATCACTTCCGATACTGCCCCCAGAATTCCACTCCCTTTGGACAAACAACCGAATTCCCAAGAATAGAGTGCTCGGTTTAGATACCATTCAGTGTAAAGCTACTTTCATTGAGAAAAAAAAGCAAACTGTGTTCTCCCTTCCAGATCTGTTACCTCCCAGTCAAAATATTTATCAGGATGAAGTTATTTTTAAGTAAAGATTGCTTTACATCTTGAGACTGTTTAAATGTTTACACAAAGAGCTGACATCAGTTCAGAATCGTCCATTCTTTTAGAATGAAATAAGCCACTAGATAATCCTGGTAGCTTTCCAGCATTCAGCCAGGGATAAAAGCACACCACATGATGATCTGTAAGTAATTTTACCTTCACTATGTAGATGCACGGGCAGATTTCGCCCATCAGCCTTGCTATTGTTTTTAAGGACTTCACATAAAATTTATTCCTATATTAAAATGTCAAAACATTAGAATATTGAGAATTTTATGTAATTTTAAGATACAAGGCAGACTTTTTCTTGGGTGATGTATTTAGTTACTTTTCTATTGCTGTGATAAAACAAAACCAAGCGATTTATAGAAGACAGAGTTTAAGCCAGGCATGGTGGCGCACGCCTTTAATCCCAGCACTCGGGAGGCAGAAGTGGGTGGATCTCTGTGAGTTTGAGGCCAGCCTGGTCTACAGAGTGAGTTCCAGGACAGCCAAGGCTACACAGAGAAACCCTGTCTTAAAAAAACAAAAACAAAACAAAAACAAAAACAAAACAGAAGACAGAGTTTATTTGGGTTTGTGGTTCCCGAGAGAAGGGTTCATTATGGCAGGGAGCATGGCCACAAGAGGCAGGCCTGGCAGTGGAAGCTGGAAGCTGAGAACTCATATCTTGAACCACAAGCAGAGAAGTCAAACTAGAAATAGCAAGGGGCTTTTAATCTCAAAGTTTGCTCCCAGGGACATACTTCCTCCAGCAAAGCCTTCCGTCCTAAACCTCCCCAGAACAGTGCCACCACCTGGGGAGGGGGAACATCACGTTTTCAAATGCCTGAGACTAAGGAGGTTGGCTGCCTCTCACTCAAAGGTGTGTGTGTGGGGGGAACGGGAGTTTAATTTCAGTTACATTTCGCTGACTTAAGTCCTTTCTGTGTTTCAGTTGTATAGTTCTGGTCCAGGCCAGCCAGACAACTTTCAGGCACCCTGGCATCTAAGATGGTCTTACTTTCTAATTACCCAGTGTCACACACTAATAACCCTGGTTGAATTCCTACCATGTCTTAGAATGGGACATTAACTCATAAACCATCTATCAGTCAAAACCTGATTTTTTGTGAGCTGATGTGTTCAGCAAGCGATTCTTTTGGAAGAAAAGCCAAACAATAGTTAACTTTGTGTGTGTGTGTGTGTGTGTGTGTGTGTGTGTAGCGAATTGAACCCAGAGCTGTGTACATGCCAAGTAACTATGAGCCTGACTACTGAGCCAGTCTCCAGGCCATTGATAATAACCTTTTGAAGTTAAGTACTGGGTAGAGGAGAATTCAGAAATATAAGTTTTTGTTTTGTTTTGTTTTTGTTTTTCGAGACAGGGTTTCTCTGTATAGTTTTGGCACCGGTCCTGGATCTGACTCTGTTGACCAGGCTGGCCTCAAAGTCACAAAGATCTGCCTGGCTCTGCCTTTGGAGTGTTGGGATTAAAGGTGTGCGCCACCACCGCCCGGCTGAAATACAAGGTTTAATAAGTTAAGAAATAATACCTTTTCAGGGAGAGGGTGAGCAAGGTTTTGCTGTGTAACCCAGGCAAGTTTCAAATCTCATGAGCCTTCTGCCTCAGCCTCCGAAGTGCTGTGGTTACAGGCATGTGCCATCATACCTAGCCAACACTTTACTGTGACAAGAGTACCTACCCTGTTTGCCTGGAAGTTAGTCAACATTTGATCATCCAGAGGGAAGCATTTGAATCAAGTGCCTAGCTCATCATCTCAAATCTGGAAAGCTGCATTTAAGGGCCGACCTACCAAACGTGTTTCAGAAGTCAGAAGCACTCACTTTCTGTTTTCAGGTTCCTTGCCTCAAACCCAGCTGCCCATTGGGGGAGCCTACCCTACTTAGCGAGAACTTTCACTTTGGAGCCTCATCTTACTCAGGTAACAGAACATCTCACGGCTCGAAGGGAATGGTAGCGTCTCAGTGGTTGGTAACTGCAGTCAAAGAGATTAATGCTCCGAGTTGTCTGCATTAGCTCTGTCTGTCAGACGTCTGTCACTGAACGTGGGCTTTATGAAACACTGCTGACGAGATAGTGAAGTAAGTGTGAAGAAAGCCTGGGGTGCCCTTGAGTCACATTCAAATTCAGTGTCACATGGCCGTGCTAGGTGTAGAAATTCTCAAGTTGTCATTGCTACAGATGACTCCACGTCTGACAGGTGGCTGGTCATTTGGCTGTTCTTGAATCCTCAGGGACAAAGGTCCTCAGAATTCGTGAAGAAAAAGCCTGGAACTCACTGATAATCCTTTCCCCGACAGCCGGGAGTCAGCTCCTCTTTGCTTTCGTCTGGCATGGGCTGCCTTCGAAGGCTTGAGCAAAGTCCACCATACTGTCAGCGCTGCTGTGTGCTGTGTGCTGGCTCCTGAACCGTCCCCCTGCCGACTGGTGTCTTCCTGCTGACCACCCCGGTGGGAGAGTGTTGCCCTAACAGGTCCAGATGCTCTGTCAAATGGCAATACTCTGTCCTGGGGATCTCGAGTACTACTAATGCCTCTTAGGAAGAAAGGAGACGAGAGAGAGGAGAAAATGCTTGTATTGATTTTTCCCAACCTTCTTTTAAGCCTACATGATGAGGGTCTTCTCTGTGGTACGGCCTTTTATGGCTTTTATTGCTCCTTTGTGTCATGGGAGTTTATAGGTGATGGAGAGAAGATAAGGAATAGAACCTGTTTGGGTCGTCAGCCAAGGAATACCTGAATCCTCATTAAATGTATCTAGAACCAATGGCTACAGTTGTTTTGTCTCCAAGACAACTTCCCTTGGAGTACTAAGAAGCCAGTGAGTGGCATGTGTCTCATGTCTCCTGCTCTCCTCAGGCTCTGTGATGGGGTCCTGTTCTGGGTTGGGTGACAGATGTGGCTGGGAACTACCCTGAAAGAGGCTTAAAGTTGATGGGAACAAATGATAAATGTATAAAAAATGACTCTTGTGTGGTCCTGGAAAGCCACAGCAAACCTCCTAGCAAGGATGCCAAGGACTCAAAATGGTGACAGTCAGTGGTGCTGGGAAAACAGACCTATTGTTGTAGTTAGGGTTTCTATTACTGAGGTGAAGTACTGTGGCCAAAAAGCATGTTGGGGAGGATAGGGTTTATTTGGCATACATTTCCACATTGTAGTCATCACTGAAGGAAGTCAGGACAGGAACTCAAACAGGGCAGGATCCTGGAAGCAGGAGCTGATGCAGAGGCCATGAAGGAGTGCTGCTTACCGACTTGTTCCTCATGACTTCATGACTTGCTCAGCCTGTTTTCTTTCTTTCTTTCTTTCTTTCCTTCTTTTTTTCTTTCTTTCTTTCTTTCTTTCTTTCTTTCTTTCTTTCCTTCTTTCTTTCTTTCTTTCTTTCTTTCTTTCTTTCTTTCCTTCTTTCTTTCTTTCTTTCTTTCTTTCTTTCTTTCTTTCTTTCTTTCTTTTCCTTCCTTCCTTCTTTCTTTCTTTCTTTCTTTCTTTCTTTCTTTCCTTTCTTTCTTTCCTTTTTTTCTCTCTCGAGACAGGGTTTCTATGTGTAACAGCTCTGGCTGTCCTGGAACTCATTCTGTAGACCAGGCTGGCCTCGAACTCACTGAGATCTGACTGTTTCTGCCTCCCGAGTGCTGGGATTAAAGGCATGAACCACCACCTCCCAACCAGACTGCTTTCTTACAAAACCTAGGACCACTGGCCCAGGGACAGCACCATCCACAATGGACTGGGCCCTCTTCCATCAATCACTAATTAAGAAAATGCCCAACGAGCTTGCCTACAGCCTGATCTTATGGAGGCGTTTTTTAATTGAATGACTCCCTCCTCTCAGATGACTTTAGCTTTTGTCAAGTTTACATGCACCGATCCTGCACCACATACATGGATGAAAGACTTAACATTCCTAGAAAGAAGGCATTTTCTAGGGGATGGTACAGGAGACAGAAAGAGTATATAAAAACATGTTCAACGTGCATGTTGAAATGCAAATCAAAAACACCTTAAAATTTCACTCATTCTGATGACTTAAAAAAAAAGGTATTAGAGAAGATGCAGAAAAAAAGAACTATTTCACTGTTAGGGGCTATGAAAGTTAATGCAGTCACTATGGCAACAGTATGAATGTTTCCCTCAAATTTAAAACCACCATGGGCTGCAGCAATTTTTTATTTTACCTGTAGATCTGAAGATTGAAGATGTATTTGTATCTCTGTGATCAGTGGATAAATAGTCATAATAGCTAAGATATGGAATCAACTGAGGTATTCATCAGATAACACAAACACACAGGAATATTATGCAGCCATAAAGATGAAGGAAATTCTGCCATTTGGGACAATATGGTTGAATCGGAGGGTGTTGCAGTCCTATGACACAAGCCAGACTCAGAAAGACAAATACAAATACCCCCAACCCACCCCAGCCCTCGTGGGCCCCCCTGACAGTCTCTTCCTGCAGATCAGCTCTCACACCCACACTTCTGCATAGAGGAAAAGACGGCCGAAGGATTTGTTGAAACTTAATTTTCCATAGTTTCCTAAGTCCTTATCAAGCCAGTCCCTGTTAAGGACTGCTAATTGAGCTGCAAGCCAAAATCTGGGAATAGGAAACATTGGCATCTTTAAGAACTCAAGTCCAACAAAAACTCTGGCTGTTAGCCTTTTCGAGGTGAAGCGAACCTTGTTTCCTGGTTTCCCAGAAACCCGAGTGGGGCTGAACCAGCCTGGGCTCAGAGCTTTTGTTTTCTGCTTTTCCTTTGAATCAACTGGAAATTTGTGGGTTGGGTCTTCTGATAGTTACCCATTGTTGAAAGTTTTACATTTCTATGTTCCTTCTGTGCAAGGGGATGTCTGGAAAATCCCCAGACTCAAGGTCACTTCCAAAGAAAAATCCCTCTTCAGATTGGTGTTTTCTCTGAGGTACTGCCTTGTTGTGTTTGCTTACTGAAGCTGCCTCCACAGAAATAATCACTCAGGCAGGGGTTTAGAATAAAGTGAACAGAAAGCAGCCTCACACCTCTTACGACAAACAGGGACCTGTGCTTTAAAGTGGCTGGAGAGATGTCTCAGGGGTTAAGAACACTGACTTGACAACTGGGTTTGAATCCCAGCCCCCACATAGTGACTCCACAGCCTTCTGTAACTCCTTGTTCCAGGGAGTTGACACCCCTCTGCTGGCTGCCACGGACACTGCACACACGTGGTGCAATACATATATGCAGGCAAAACACTCATCCGTATAAAATAAAAATAAATCTTTTTTTTTGAAGGCTAAAATGAGCCATTAGAGCAGTGGTTCTCAACCTGTGGGTCTCAGCCCCTTTGTGGCGGAGTGATCCTTTCACAGTAATTGTTAGGATTCGGCCACTCCAGCTATATGACTGCACATGCGCAGCTTCAGTAGCTAAGTAAGGGGGTCTTATGTCGTCAGTGTGCTGTGTGATTGCGCAAATGCGCACAGCATGGTCACGCAATCAGCGCATGCGTGGCGTAGCTCCATAAGCCCACCTGCGCATGTGCAGGGGAATCCTTGAAAAGCTGGACACAGACTCTTCGGATCTCTCTTCTGCTCTCCCCGCGCGCCCCCCCCCCTCCTCTGCACCTGCCTCTGCCCCAGGCCTGGCCATGCTCTTTTCTGTTCCCCCCACTTCCTCCTAATAAGGCTCGGATACTGGGTTTTGTGTGCCTCGGACCTTTCTCGTACGATAACCAGCACCGTTTATTTTTAAAACCAACAGTAATCGTGTATCAGATATCCTGCATATCAGGCATTTACATTATAATTCATAACAGTAGCAAAATTACAGTTAGGACGGAGCAACGAAAATGCTTTTATGGTCCGGGGTCCCTACAACATGAGGAACTGTATTAAAGGAAGGTCAAGAACCACTGCCTTAGGGTATACTGCAAGAAGAGTGTGAGGGCGGGTCGGCCGCAGGAGGTTGTCTGCAGATAATGCTGCTGTCCTCAGGCCACCCAGTCCGAGTGGAGCTGAAGAAATGCGATGTGGGACTGTGGAGACTAGAGGTGAAGGGTGGGACTGGGTCAGATGAATGGATGGGCCGCAGGTCCAGACAGATAAACAGACAGACAGATGAATGGACTACACTTCAAGCAGACCTCATCAACAGCGGGGACTGAGCTGACGCAGAGGCGGAGTTTCACGAAGTCAAGATTCTCTGCCTGTTGGTCACTTGGCACACACCTGGGTGGCCATCCAGGTGAGAATGTTGTGCTTGATCTGGTATGTTCAGAAATCAGGTCTAGGTTTCCTGATACAATCCCACTTTTCTTGGATAAATGTAGAGAGCATTTTTTTTCCTGTTTACTCTTGGGAGTAATTCACAGTTAGTCTGGGCCTTGTGGACAGTGCCAGACAAATGGTGTTGTTTATGTGTCCACCAAGGTACACAGTTTACCTGCATTTGCATTAAAAATGGAGCCAAATGCCTCTTCTGAAACCCGGTCTCTGGGCTTATACAATGTGGCGGGGCTGGGTTGACTCCACGGTTAAGAGTGCTTGCTCTTCTTGGAGAAGGTGAGAGTTCAGTTCCAGCACCCACATGGTTGCTCACAACTGCCTTTAACTTCAGCTCCAAGGGATCTGACACTGCCTTGCCTGCTGGGCACCCTTATGTATAGACAGATGAACACCAGTGGGGACACACACACACACACACACACACACACACACACACACACACACACGGAAAGTAAATCTTTATATAATATAGAGTAAATCAGGCATTGCCTGATCTCAACTCTCTCTCTCTTTCCCCCCTCTGCCCCTCCTTCCCTCCCCCCTTCTCTCCACCCTCCCATCTCTCCCTCTTTCCCAGACCTTCCCATCTTTTTGCCTCAGCCTTCTGAATGCTAGCTTTCCAGGCATGCTCCACTATGCCCTCCCCACACCCTGGCGGTCCTTTACATTTCTTACATTCTGAGTAGATACTGAGATTTCTCAACTTCACTTTCCAACTTCTCCTTCGTCTCTTTTTGTCTTTAATTGTTCTTTTATGTTCAAGTTCTTAGTTCCCTAGCATCCTTTATTCCCAGCCCCATAGGGTGATGGACAGCAGAGAGTGAGCAGCATGGAGCACTGTTCTTACACACCTATACATCAAATAACTATTCCTTAGTTACTCCTGTCTGCTCTTAATGTCATGGTCAAGTCTGCCCAGAGGCAGGCAGTTCCTTCATGGGCTGTGTCCCTCCTGGCTCATCTCCCTAAACATGCCTCCCTTGGGTGTACTCAGGACCGGCCGGCTTTAATAAGGGTTCCTTCACCTTAGATTCATGCCCCCAACTTCTTTCTCCCCTTCTGCTCTCGGGTATGCCATGGGCAGGACCTTCTCTTTCTCCCTGTTAATAAACTTGCCTGGCAGGTACCTCGACATTCTGGGAGACCCGGATGATGGTCTGGTCTCTGAGATCACAGATGCTGCTGCCAAGGGTCTTTTCCTAGTGTGGCATGGTCCTGGTTTGGAGTTGTCTCTTCCATCCTGTCTGGTCCCACTGCGGATCACCTGCTGGAGTCCAGCTGTTAGGGGGGAAAATGGTATCACTTCCACTTTGGTGGTGTTGAGGTGGCCAGGAGTACATGTGTGGGAACTGAGTACTTGTGTAAGCCCAGATACATCCTGTCCCGGATTGATGGATTTGGGGGTTATTTTTTCTCCTCTTCCTATTTTTTTAGCAATAAGTAATAACTAAGCTTCCTGAGGAATTTGAGTCCAAATTGGGTTGAGGCCAATGTTTAGCAGTAGGTGTTTGGTTACTTGGTAAGAATTTATTTACTTGTTTATTTACAGCCCTATGCTAAATAAAAATAAAGAAAACCACAAAATCTTTAAGGAGCATTCAGACCTCTTACATCAATTGTAGCAAGCACAGTTTTCCAGACATGGTATTTTTTTTTAATAGACAAATTATTTTAAAACAGTTGCTTGTTTCGTTACCTCCCTGATCCTAGAGAACCCCTCTCCCTCATATTGCTAGAGAGAGCTAAAGGAGAGAGCCCTTGTCTCAGAGGAAAGGGTGGAAGCTGGCAGGTCTGGCCTGCTTTTGCTGTGGAGTCCTCTTTGGCTCCGTTCAGCGGGTCACCTGCTGGGTCCCCTTCCGCTTTGGGACCTTGCTTTCTGTGTTGGCCTCTTCCTGATTTTGTTCTTAGCTGTAGACCCTGAATAACTCTCAAGATGGGCCTTGCAGTGGTCATGGCTGCCTTTATGTATTTCTGCTCCTAGATGCACATTTGTCCACTTGTCACAGGTCTGTCTCTACATCCTTTGCCTCTGCTGGTTACCTGGAGGGCTGAGAAACCAGAGGGAAAGTTTATAGGTTCCCTGCCTTAGGGCCATTTGGCCTCCCATGGGACAGGTCCTAGGAGAAGAGTCCCCCTTGGCTCGCCCAGTTTTCAGTATCCACATTGAGATATATTTCCTCATCATCCTTGTTTCTGTGGAGAGTTGATTTCTTGGTGGCCCAGTGGAGGGTTGCCTTGCTCAACTCCCCATCTTGAATGTTTTTCCTTTCTCAGTGACACATAATGTTTTGTTTTGTTTTATGATCAGTCACATCTCAGATTTGATGGAGTCACATAAGGATGTCTGCTCCTAAGTGCTGCATGTGGGTTTTCCTGACGCGACGCTTTCTTTTTGTCCCAGGGCTGAGCAAATATCCAGGGCTCCCCTTCCATAAGCCGAGGCTTGGCTTGCTTGCCTACTAAGAGGAGCACCAGCTTGCTCCCACTCCTGTGCCCTTCCCCCACTTCGCGACAGCTGCCTGCCTTGTCTTCCTGCTGGTTGCACACATGCACCAGAAATACAATGTTAATAAATATTTCTACATGTAATGGAGAAACAAGCTGTAAAAATAGTCGTTTGCCATCTGCTCAGCCGAGTTGCGGAAAGCTATGACATTTTCTGATTCAGTAACTTAACTATTGCTCCTCCTGTCCAAACAGATTATAAATATCCAGACACATGTCCCGAGAGAAAGGTATCGGTCTCCGAAGCAAATATAAATAACAAATGATACCCAGTTCCCTCTAACCCCTGGAGACTACGCTCTAGGCTGCACTACACGTCTGTAGTACATGTCAGAGACAGCCCCGTGCCTGTGGGGAGCAAATACCTGACAAGAATTGAAGAGACTAGTGGGTTTCCCAGTGAGTGGCTGAGGGTGGAGAAAGGCTTTCACATACCCACAGCAGTGACCTGTCTTCCGAGGGCCTCTGTGTGTCCTACACTTGACCGGGCTCTTACATGTATTAGCTCATCCATAATGGAATCTGGCTGCTCCTTTTAAGAGCAAAGAGAATAATAGGAATAAAAGGCAAAAGCGTAGACTCAGTCAGGTCCAAGGTAAGAGGAGCTGTAGAAAGGTTAGTCAAACTTTGTTTGGAGATTAACAAAGGGCACAGTAAGGCCATCGCTGGCTGGTGGGGGGAGTGTCACTCTGTCGAAGCAGTTGGAGGAACATGCATGACTGTTAGGTCTGCCCATTGGCACTATGCTTTGCATCAAATCCATCCACAGATTTTGCCTATTCCTTTGCCTTTGAGATAAAGACCATGAATTTGCAAGTTGGTAGTGGATTAAATACACAGTGCAGTGTATGCCCAGCAAATAGAATTATCTATACAAGTTGGGAAATCCACAGCCCAGCACTTCAGCATTTGGGAGGCTTCTGTTCTGGGTTTTATGCTCTCCCTGGGATGCTACCCTATAATTTAAGACTGCTTTCCTGTCTTGAGGACCAGCATCTAGACGCTGGAGCTCAGTTATCCACACTGTTACCCACTCCCCACTCACACACACTGAGGCACAACTGAGGCCTTCCTTGCTTCCTCTCCCTCTGATTAAGCATTCCATTTGTTTCAGTCCAGAACAGCAATTCCAGAAGACTAACCCAGGCTTGTTCACCCAACTCTGAGCCCAGGTGTCTTTCAGTGACCCCCACTGCTTTCAAAATACAAGGCACATTCCTTAGCTTGGCACACACAGCCTTAGTCATCCACGCTTGGATATCTGATTTCCCCCAACTCCTTCATACACGCCCCATCCTGTGGGCTCTGCCCCATGCTCTTGGAAGAGCCCGCTTCCTCCCCTCCAGGGCCAACTTACTCATCTCTAAGACTCCCTGAAGGCCGGGTGTCCTCTCATCCTTATTTGGATTATGCCCTGTATTTCTGCATCTCTGTAGCCCCGGCCTCACTAATGGGAGAAGTACAATACAGGTGTGTCACAGTGACTTCCAGCTCTCTCTCTCTCTCTCCTTGAGTATCAAGCCTGAGCCATTAACCCCTTCTCCCTAGAACGAACACCATGTCGAGCCTGTATAACCACTTAATAAAAACAAGATGAACTTTGACCCCTAGCGTAGAAGGAAGTATTGGTCAAGCTGTAGACCGTAGCAGTGAATGCCTAGCAGGATTTGTGTTTCTGTGTCAGTAGCCATCAGCTTTTCCAGGTTTTCTTACTCAAAAATATTCCTGAAACGCCATGCTCTGAGATTTTGATCTTTGGGATGATGCACTGGGCATGCAATTATTTGTCTCGGTAATTAGCCTTTACCTTGGGGCTCTAAGAGATGAGGTTAAAGGAATGGATGGTTTAGTAATGGTATTGTTCTTCTTAAAAGGGAAGTTAAATAGAAACTATTTTGAAAACTGGCTAGAGAAGGTAATTACTGGGAGCCTGGAGAAGATAATTACTTATTTCATTTACTGTAACTGGTGCAGATGGATGCTCTGTGCAGAATACAGCAGCAGCTTATGGTTTTCTTCAGCGCTGCTTCCTTGTGTGGGTTTAGCAGCCTCAAGGCACAGGGCACAGCCTTCCTCTGGCATGGGCTTTGGAAATTAATCCCATAGCTGCCTTTTGACTGCCTCTTTGTGAATGGGAATGAGCTACTTTGAGGGTCTGTAACCGAGCCTCACCAGGAGAGTGCCTGGGTACCTCAACAGAGCCAAAGGCAGAGGCAGGGCCACCCCCTCCCTCATCTTAGGACATTCCATGCTGGGTCTGCCTCTCCAGAGGCACACTTCTAGAACCCTATAAAGGGTTGTGAGATAAAACATTTCATGGACTTGGGGTAATAGCCCTTCTTCATCCCATTCAAGTTTCTACCAACAATACCACTCTTTACCATAGGAATCCCTCATAGTGAAGTCTTTCCCTATAGCAAACAATCCACATTCTGGAGCCTGGCCGGACAGGCTCTCCAGAATTCCTTCTGATTTATCTTAGTCTTGTTGTTTGAATGTGTACTAGGTGCGAATAAAAGCCCAAGACAAATCTTGACTCAGATTGTCTGTTTTATAACTTAAATTTAAGAAGAGCAGCTTTGAAGTTCATTGATGTATTGGCACAGCACGGCCATCCGCCTCCCAGGCTGTCAGAGCCACTACACTCCGCCACCCACCTCATGCCAGAACACCCTCAGACTGCACAGAAACAAAGTGGCCGAGGAAGGACTAGTCATGATGACCTAGCACCATGCGTCCCCTTCAGAACTGTGAAAAAGGTCCCACAGAAACACCCCAGGGAGTGTCTCATTGACCAGAACTGAGTCACGTGCCCTTTCCTATAATGATCACTGGCAAGGAGAATTAGGTTAGATGGTTCCCATCCTCAGTGGAACAAAGGTAGAAAACAAGGGTTTTGGGGGGCCAATTCCACTCACCCCTTGCCATTTTATTTTATTTCGTTATCATTTTTTTAAATTTTGCATGAATGGGTGCTTTGCCTTCATGTATGTCTGTACATCACACACGTGCGTAGTGCCCACAGAGGCCAGAGAGTTTATTAAATCCCGTGGACCTGGAGTTAGACAGTTGTGAGCCACCGTGTAGGTGCTGGGGACTGAACCTGGGTCCTCTGGAAGAGCAGCCAGTGCTCTTAACCATGGAGCCATCTCTCCAGCCTCCCCAGTCACACTTTAAAGTCCTTTAGGACTTACTTGTAAATCTTTCTGTTCTCTTGTGTACTTTTCCGAGAGCCACAAACCTTGACTGTATTTGTGCAGACCTCTTCTGAAATATTAAGACTAACATAACCCTGAGACGGAAATGTTCCTACATCCTAAGCATGGCCCCTTTGAGACTAGACTAGTCCTTAAAATCGGGTGCACGTGGGCCCTTTCCATTAAGAGTTCCTTATTAGTGAACGAAGAAAAGTAAATGCAGGCCTCACAATTTATTACTTCTTCGTTTTTCCCTTTTCCATTTCCATGTATATGCATGTGGTATGTGCATATGTGTGTTTGCGTGTATATAAATAAGCATGCATGTGTGCACATGGTCTCAGAGGTCCAAGGTTGCTGCAGGAAATTATTCTCCATCATTTCTCCACCTTATTCATTCTCTTAATCAAACCCAGAGCTCACGCATATGGCTAGTCCCACTGCCCAGCTTGCTGTGGGGAATCCCATCTCTGTCTTCTGAGACAGGAATTACAGGCAGGTCACCATGCCCACCCAGCATTTTATGTGGGTTCTGGGATCTAAAATAGCCCTTATGCTTGGGTGGCAAGCCCTTTAACTACTGACCCCAGCCCTTAACTTTTTTTTAGGGGGTGGGGACAAGGTATTTAGGCCCCTTGATATCATTGTTTAGCTGATTATTTCTGACACGTGGATACACCTCAGAATTAGTACACACCAGATACTAACGATATAGAAAATATGCTGACTCACACATCATTTAAAACTAGCTGTCAGGTGGTCTGGGGAAGGACCCAGTCTGTTCCTCGGGAATACGTGTGTGTTCTGAGAATGTTCCCGAGGCCTCCATGTACAAGCCTGTCTTCTAGAGAACTAGCAGAATTCAAAATTTCCAAGCTTTGTGCTCAGACCGTTTGAGGTAAGCATATCTAATTGTGTAACCTTTGTTGGCTGAATATCTATCTACCTTTTTTCCTTGTCTGCATGGTCAACATCTCATTTCTCTACTTCCCACAGAGTCCATGACAGTATTTGAGCAATCAGAGAGTGAAAGAGTGAGTGAGTGTGTGTGTGTGTGTGTGTGTGTGTGTGTGTGTGAGAGAGAGAGAGAGAGAGAGAGAGAGAGAGAGACAGAGAAAGAGAGAGAGAGAGAGAGAGAGAGAGAGAGAGAGAGAGAGAGAGAGAGAGAGAATGTTTGTTGAGGCCAGAGGTGTCAGATCTCCTATAGCGGAACCCCCCCAGCGATGGGTTCCCGAACCCTGGGCTCCCGAATCCAAGCCTGGGTCCTCCGAGAGAGCAGTATGCATGCACTCCTTAACCGCTGAGCTATCTCCTGCTCACAGCCATGCTCCCACAATGTTCAGCGCTTGCCGCCCTCCGCTGGTCTTGTCTTTGGGCTTCTGTGCCTTGTGGGCATGTATTATGATTGTTTACCTTCTCCTTTAATTTTTAAAGTCAGGATGCACATATCATTGTACTTGGCTCACATTCACCTCTATTCCCGTCTCACACCATCCCAGGAATGTTTTGGTTGCGTCCTGCTTTATTTGGTCCAGTTATATATGAGTCTTGAGACCCCCCCCCCCCACTTTGGACAATTTCTTCTTTGTTTCCCTTAACCACCAGTTCCCTAATATCAGTGTATCAGGAAGAGCATCTCTGTCTTTTCTCAGGTTCACTATTTCCAGGTTTTCTTCTTCCTTCAGACTCTCCCTGACAGCCTCGATATGCACTCACACACTCACGCACGGTGACGGTGGGAAAGCTTTGGTGCGAGAGCTGGCGGGTGTTCATTCACTCTTGGCCTTTCATCTGTGACAATACTTGGCTTAGGGACTGGAGGGCAGGGTGGGTGGCACTTATATAGCCCATTTTGCATGGTTCAACATTTCTTTGGTTGTGACTAATGATGAGTGGCACCTGGTGTCTTAAGCAGCAGGGGTTCTTAAATTTCAGCCTGCATCAAAACCACCGATGTACTTATTCAAACAGTTTGCTGGTCCCTACACCCAAGGATTTCTGAGTCACTAAGTCTGGGGTGAGGCCTGGGAATTGGTGCTGGTAAGTTCTCAGGTCACGAAAGTACAGCTTTATCTGGGGACCACACTTGAGAAGCCCTGTCAGGAGACAGCCCAGGAATGAGTGTACATTTCTTTAGGTTAAGTGTTTGGTGTTAGCCAGGCCTGTTGGTACAGGACTGTAATCTCAGCTGGGTAGCTGAGGCAGAAGTTCAAGTTCCTTGGGCTACAGGGAGAGTCAGGGTTAGCTAGGGTTTGAGGCCAGCCTTGGCAACTTGGAGAGACCCTATCTCAGACATTGTGGACAGGATGGTGTGTAGCTCAAAGTACAGATTAAGTTGCCCCCTCAGCTTGCAAGAGGCCCTAGTTTCAACATACACACACACACACACACACACACACACACACACACACACACCTGTGTTCTCGAGCACAGGTTAATATATATTTGGAAGTTCTCTCTAGGTCCTTTTCAGATACTTACCCCTAATAGCAAGGACTCATGTGGGATACCTACTATTAGGTATAGATTTAAAAAGGAATTCTTGAATTGAGACATACAGGAAGTCATCTTTTTTTTTTTTGTTTGTTTTTTCCGAGACAGGGTTTCTCTGTGTAGCTTTGCGCCTTTCTTGGATCTCGCTCTGTAGACCAGGCTGGCCTCGAACTCACAGAGATCCGCCTGCCTCTGCCTCCCGAGTGCTGGGATTAAAGGCGTGTGCCACCACCACCCGGCAACAGGAAGTCATCTTAAGCATTAAGAAAGTAAATATTTTTTTGAAAGCAGATCTCGGGGTTGATGGGTCCAGTTGGCTCAGAGATGTCAGACACTTGGATTGGTATCACCGTGCATCCTCAGGCTCCTGGGTCCTCAGACTGGGTCTCCTTGGCGACAGAGTGGCTGCAGAAATATTCGGATCTTACTCAGGCGCACCCCGTTCAGTGTCCTAGCTGACATACTGTCAGTCACTATTGGAGACGCTGAAATCTAAAGGCGAGTTTCGGCAAAGATAATCATTAAGGTATGAGCAGAGTAGTCACGGAGACAGGTTGACTCGCTCACCCAAGAAACGTACTGTGTGGTTCTTTCTCAGCCTCTTCCTTAATAACAGGCTTTGCATCAGTTTCTTAACCATCTCCATACATTCAGGGTACATCACTTCATAGGACCTTCCAGGTCCAAGGACTTTGTTGCCGGGTTAGTAAAACAACAAACAAAATCTCCATCCCGAATTCCATGGCCAGTCCTGCATGGCAATATGAAACTGCAGACAGATCCAGCCCCTGGGCCAGAGGCTTTGCAAACAGGCCCCACTGCTCCACTGCCTTCCTGCCCCAGCCTGGGTGTCCATGCAGCCTGCCTGGCTGACGGCTCACCCGAACCAGCCCCTTCCACTTTCCCTCCCTTCTGATTCTGGCCCGAGCCTTTGCTTTCTGGTTACCCTCTTGCCCTTGAAGAAGGCGTCTGGGATGAGTGCCCCTCCGCTGGGTCGGGGATGGTGCGGTTTTGTTGAAGGGAAGCATAGGAAGAGGAAAGCTTCTGATGAGTCTGTTTCCTCCTGGGTACTGAGGCTAAAATTACATTCTGGCACCAGCTGTATGAGGCGTCCCAGGGCGTCCTGTCTGTCAGAGGCTGGGTACTTGGCGGCGAGGACGATGTTAGTTCTTTATTCCCGGGTTCTGGGCCAACGCCAGGCTACCTGCCCTTTGAAGTGACTTGATGTTTTCTTTCATAATCTTGTTAAATTTGACTTCTGTGGAAGAAGGACTTAGTTCTTCCTAATTCTCTTCTGTCATTTCCTCTGATCCTCAAATCAATGTGAGTATTGAAACTGCTTCTTTTGACTCTTCCAAAGAAGATATTTATTGGGCAGTGCTCACCCCTTGGGAGCAGTCCGTACCTTTTACCTGCAGCCTGAGCAGACAGATTGATTTCAGCATACTTAACTATCTTCGTGCGTTTTAAGGCATTCACCTTCTAAAAAGATAATAACTTAGAGTGATTTTACGTCATACGCGGGGAAAGAAGCAGATATCACGTAAGTCTCTCCTTCCTGCAGCGGCC
The DNA here is from genome assembly GCF_949786415.1 of Peromyscus eremicus. Taxonomy (NCBI): domain Eukaryota; kingdom Metazoa; phylum Chordata; class Mammalia; order Rodentia; family Cricetidae; genus Peromyscus; species Peromyscus eremicus. Next base: position 36,753,238 of record NC_081416.1, on the reverse strand, counting down.
TCATTAAAACACCCCCAAAACATACTTTCCCCCACAAATTGGGTGCTAACCATTTTGGTTCATTCAGCGTTTCTTCAAAGCTGCTGTTTTACTTTGGAATTGTACTCCGCCCTGTTTCACTTCAATATCCCTTGAAATTCTTCTCTTTCCTATCACTGGCAGTGACGGGTGTCAGGAACCCGCTTTCTTCCACTTGCAGATTTGATGTTGGATGATTTCCTGAACAGGGCAGCAGCCATGTGCCTCGGGCTCCATGTGAGGTGTCTGTCTTAGCCAGGGCTGCTGTAGCAGAATGCTGAGGGTGGGATCATTTAAAGTGCCTAAGCTCAAGTTCCGGAGGCATGGGTGTCTAAGATCAAGGTGCCAGAAGCTCAGTAGACGGTGAGGGCCTGTTCCTCATGGGGTGAGCAGCACTGTCTGTGTCTTCACACGCTCCCAGAACAACAGGCCCACCTGTACCCTCAAGCCTTTTTTTTTTTTTTTTAAGGGCACTGATCCTGTTGAAAGCACACATCTCTGACTGACCTCCTCCCAGAAATGCAAGAGCAAGGTGTGTGTGTGTGTGTGTGTGTGTGTGTGTGTGTGTGTGTGTGTGCGCGCGCGCAGAGGCCAACATTCTCTGTATCATTCAAGCTTTACATTCTCTCTCTCTCCCCCTCTTCTTTTTCATTTGTTTGGTTTTTCGAGACAGGGTTTCTCTGTGTAACAGACCCCTGACTGGCATGGAACTCACAGAGATCCGCCTGATTTGCCCCCTGAGTACCACCACGTCCTGCCTGGAGCTTTATTCTCTTGGGGCAGGGTCTCTCGATGAAACCCTGGAGCTTGTGGGTTTTCAGCTAGGCTGGCTGGCCAGCAAGCCCACTGATTTGCCTGTCTCTGCCCCTTCCTGATAGGGTTACAGGAACAGTAGGCCATGCCTGGCTTTTTATGTGGATGCTGGGGATCTGAACTCATGTTCTCACGCTTATGCAAGCGAGTGCTCTTACCCACTGAGCTATCTCCCCAGCCCAAGCCCCGCTCTTAGAACCGTTGTCTCGGGAGTTAAGTTTCATCATTGGAGTTTGGGATGGGGGTGGACAGAGGTGTTCGGAGCCCAGCTGCCTCCCAACCTCAGTGCGCACACGGTTCCCTTTTAGAATAAAACCCACCTCTGAGTGAGGCACTCAAAGCCTTCCTCCCCAACTGTGTGCTTTGGGAAGTTGAAGGCGCTCACTCCCCTGCTCAGCCTGACTGTCCATCTGAAAGGAAACTCCGTTTGTGGACCCACATCAGCATTTTTACATGTCTGCCCGAGTGTTAATGAATTTGTACAAAGGAGTGCCAAATTTTGATGTCAGTTTTTAGCAGATGTTGCCAAGAGCCCAAACCGGTTTCCCTTCCCCATCAGTAAGTGATACTTGCAGCCTGAAAAATTAGCCCAGCGATGGTGAAGAATTCAGCTGAGGAGAACCGGAATCCCTATGGAAGTGCTAATTAATGCAAGGAGATACACACAGCCGCACACAACATATTTAAAAGCTGTCTGAGCATGTGTGTGTGTGTGTGTATGCTCCGTCTTTATCAGATAAACAAATGAAAGTCTTTTGTGTAATTGTTTCCTGTGTGGTAATCCTCATCAGGTGTGTCATTAGAAGGAAGGGGGAGCATCTTGCTGTCTCTTGGGGTTGTCTGTAGCCTCTGCGCCGTGGTTCAGGAGACCCTTTCTGCCACTATGGACGCTGCCCAGGCAGAGCAGCCTGCAGAAGTCTGGATGCTCTACCAAGCATTGGGGTCCCAAAGAATTTCGAGGCACATGACCCTGTAGTTAAGGACCTTGCATCAGAGACGTCTCCTAACATCCGGGAGGCTGAGCCTGCGCGTGCTTGGAGAGATGATTCTGTGAGGAGGACCCTGATGCTTTCTCAACTCATCTTACAGCTTTTGGACTCTCTGATCTTCTCATGACCTTTCATCGACTCTTACCTTTCCCTGCCAGCTCTCTGATCTTATAGATCAAGGAAATTTAGATATTTTAGTGTTTTGTGTTTGTTTTTTGGTTTTTAATCTCCTTATGTGAATATGGGTGCATATGCCACCACAGCACTTATATGGTGGGCAGAGGAGATCCTCAGGGTTTGGGCCTTGCCTCTCCTCAACCCTTGTTATTGTCTTTGTTGTTTGCTGATACATATATCCCAGGCTGGCTACTGTTAAGGTTCTTCCATCTCAATGTACGAATGATAAGACACTGGGTTTATACAAGGGTGAGCGAACCTGGCTTCGGGTGGGTTCTCGGGATTTGAACTCATGTCTTCACACTTGCTCAACAAGTGCTTTCTTCCACTGAGCCATCTCCCATGCCCTGAATTTTAATTTGGATAATATCATGGAAGTTCAATTGAAGTATAATTCACCACACGGGCAGCCTACACATTTATTAACATGTGCAAATCCATGATTCATAATCGTGCGGCCATCACCACAGCCATGTTTGAAGGTTTCTATCATTCCGAAAAGAAAGCTGATCAGCAGTCATGAGGCATTCCCTTCCAGCTTTGGCACCACACACCAGGTCTAGGAACCATTAACCGGCCTTCTCTCTGAACCTGCTTTTCTCCGCCTCGGGAATTTGATGCCCACAGACTGGGAGGTTGGACTCTACAGCTGCTGGCCTGGATTTCTCGGCGAAAGTAACCAGTGTGCTCTGATGCACCAGCCCTTAGGTTTCGCTTCTCATCCCCGTGTGTCTTCCAACTCATGGCCTCCGTAGCCTGAGAGCAGGAAAGGCCCCAGAGTAAACCGGTCTTCAGGAAACGTCATGGTTAAGTCACTGTGTGTTTTACCACGTCAGTGGGAGGGAACAGCATTCTGAAGATTCCGTGCAAAGAACCCTTTTCCTTCTCCTCCTCCCTCACCTTAGAAAGGGGAATTATCTATGCAGCACTTTTCCTAAATTGATTTACACTTGAGCAAATAAAGGCTGGGAAGCGTTTGGCAGGTCTGCTTCTGAACCAGTTGTTGGTTTTGCTAATGTTTGAAGCAGACGGGCTTAATTTTTGGATGCCCTATCCAGAACTCCGGGTTCCTGTTTGTACTCAGCCACCAGCACTGAGGGGTAGTAGGCATTTCTCTGAATTAACTGATAAAATTCTCCATCCTTGAGGGACAACACTACAGGATAGACAGACAAGGCATGGCAGCAGGTAATTCTTGAGATATTTGAATTCCTAGAGGCAAGACCTCCCTCGGGGTTCTTCCCAGTCAGCAGGTGCCTGTCTCCTTACTTCCCCATATCTGAGCTTCTGTGGATGGAAAAGAGTCGTCCCTCCTTTTGGTATTTTGGGAGTTTTATTTTTATGCCTCCTTGGCGGCCTGGCCTGTCTGCAAAGCCATGCCGAGGGGATGGGAGGGTGAGTATCTTTGGAAGTCTGGAACTGTTTTGTTAATGCCTGTTTATGACTCTCTCTCTCTTTCCCCTCCTACTTTGTAGTTATTTGTGCTAAATCTGTCAACATGTTTTTGAAAGAAACAAAGTAACTGTTTTGTAAGAAGAAAGTATTTGGAAAACACAGATAACACAGGGGAGGTCATCCTCAAGTGCCTGCTTAGGTCATGACAGGAAAAGATCTTAGGTTTAAAAGGGGGAAAAATAAAAAATTTATAATGTATTGATTAATGACAGTTTATATATTTCAAGATGAAAGTTTTAATCCAAGAATGTGTTGGGGAGTGGGGTAGGAGGGTGACACTTCTCTGTCTCGTCCATCTTTCTTTGAAATCATATTCAGGTGTTTTCGGTGTGCATGTGTGTGTTTGTATGAGATCTGTATGATATACGTACTATATATCCACAGATATCCATATGTATGATTTTCTGATAGGGTTTGTATTGTAGCTTCCATAATCCTTTCAGATACCTTCTTCAGATATCTTTCTGGCCCTTGTCATTGTGTTACGAGCTACCCTTTGCTGTATTATAACTTTCTGTGTTGATTAGCTCTGCCCATGCTGCTGCTGTAGGAAAAGACTGGGTTTTGCTTTCTCGTTTTGTTTTGAAGTGTATGGTCTTGTTTGTTTGTCCTCCCAAAATATCAGTCCGAACTGGGGAGTGATTTTCACAGAGATGCTGTTACAGTCCCCGCAGATGAAGAGTAAAGGCTCTGTTCCATCCAGGGCACAGCACGTTCTGCTCTCTGTTGTACAACCCACTGAAGGTGCAGAAGCACTTGTCTGGATATCCTTTTCCTTTTGTGTTCTTAACTGCATAGCAGGAATTTCTTTATCTCTTTGATCTTTGATCATAGCTCATCCTGATGTATTAAAAATGTGTACACAGGGCTGAGGATGCAGCCCCGTGGTAGACTGCTTGCCTGCCATGCATGGAACCCTGAGTTCCGTTCCAACACTCCATGGTGGCATATGCTTATAATTCCAGCAGGAAATGGAGGCAGGAGGATGAGAAATTGGACACCCTGAGCTACATAGTGAGTTTGAGGCCAGCCTGCTCTACATTAGAACTTGTCTTTAAATGTATGTATCATATATATGTGTATATATTTTACATATATATTTCATATCATATATATTATATATTATAACTTGCCTTCTCATTCAAAACTGAAAATGTAGACAAAGAAACGGAGAGGCATCAGTACACTCTCTCATGGAATGTATCCTGTCCTCAAAGTACAGTTTTTTTTATTAATTAGAAATATTGTCGAACCCCAGCTGGGCCGTGAGTGTGAGGTGCCAGGACACTGAGATGACATAATCGTCGCACTCAGAGAGCTCACGGCCCAGTGGGGAAAGGCAGTGCTTGGTGTGGCAGGAGCCATCACATGCCAAGAGGCTCACTGCTCTGATCCTTATTTCTCTGTCTGTCTCAGGCTGAGAATCTCACGAAGCTGAATATAAGCCTGTTGTCATGTATGGTTGAGAGTGGAAGCTGGGGGAACTGGTGTCTGAAACCACGTAGATAATACGGTGACTCTGGTTAAAGTGAGGCCCCACGGCTCGTCGGAGTGGGGTGCAGAGCTTCTCACGCAGGAATCATTTTGTCAACACTGATGTTGAAAGCATGGCACTGGGGGCAGCAGTGTGACAAGTCGACAGCCCATCTTAACACTGCTACTGTACTTTTTCTGAATCTTTAGCAAAGCGGGTTGGGTCTTGTGGCATAGAAGGGCATAAAGAAATGCCTGCCTTATAGGTAATTTCTACAGTGTCCATGTCGTAACTTCCCAGTATTTTTATTTGCTAGCCCAGTATTTTTATTTGCTAGCCTTCTCCATTTCCCCCTCTATTCTTTAAAGGTAGAGAAATTTATATGTCTCAATTTTCCTGAGTCTAGACGATGTCTGCTGTCCTTAACATTCCATTTATTTCTCATTTTAATAATCTCCAAAGTGTCCCCCTTAGACCTCAAGTTTTCTGGTCACTCTGTCTCAAGGCATAGGAGAAAATTAAATGAGCAGCCAGCAAATTAGTGAAATGATTAAGGTCCGAAGTAACTGAGCTTCGGCACTGAATTGACCCACGGAGAGTGGATTTGGTCCAGGAACACCCCGGAGTGCATCTTCCAGATTTAAGGCAGTGCTTTCTGGTCAGAGATGCCACTGCAGCAGGTTTTCTGATGAGCTGCTAAGAATGAAAGCATGTGAGTGTTCATCCCGGCAGGGAACAGAGCTCGGACACCAGCTGGTTGGAGATTCAAGGCTCGCATTCCTCCTGAAAGCCCAGCGAGGGTTTCCTTTGGTGTGAACACTTGCATTAAGGTGGTATTGGTCCCATGTTGAGCCATTATTCACCATGTCAGCCACCCAAGGGGACAGGAATTTGGATATACTGTTCTCAGAGCCTCTGTGATGCAGGAGAGTTCCTGCCCACTCATCATTGCCTCTGATGTACCCATGTCTGTGCTTTGAGGATGCGTTTGTATATATATCATCTATAAGGACTCCTCCTAGCTAAGTATGTGTGTTAATATATAATATTTTTTCCTACACTCCTTGTCCTTTTCTTTCTCATTTTTCCACTTTTCCAGTTTTTAAAAATAGCATCCTACCTGTATAGCCCCTTTAGGGTGGCCCACAGAAGGGGATGCAAGGTGATGGGGTAGGCTAGATTGCAGCTTCCTCACTGGCTGTCCCTCCCTGTAGAAAGAGAAGCCAGGACCAAAGGACCCAAAACTCAAAGAGGAATTTCTGACAGTTCTGTTCTCTTTTATAGCAAAGGGGTGGGTGTCACTTTGTGCGACTGCTTGCAATACCCAATATAATGGTACAAAGTTGTCCCTTGCTGCTGGCCTTAATATGGAATTTATAAAAAAGGCTAAAGCAATGCTTTGCTGTTTAATTACATGTACTCCTGGTGTTTTCATTGCGGGGCAGTTGGAGAGAAGTTGCATGCGAGTCTTGCCTGGTTAAGATCAAATGCATTGCGCTACCTTTCTCTCCTGAGAGTTGTTCTCTGTGCTTATAAGCCCCAAAGAAATGTGAATAAAGAATAATCAATGGGTGAGATGTTTTTAGTGCTGGCCCCGCTCTATTCTCCAGAAAGGGAGAAGTGTGGTGAAGATCTGTTTATTAAAATAAACCTTCTGATGCTTTGATGCGGGGCTCTTACTGAACCACAGGTTCTGGTTCTGAGGTTCAGTAGGTCTGGAGTATCAGCCTAAAACCGTGGTTTCTAATCAGTTCTGAAGGATGCAGGCTCCATCAGACCCCAAGCCTGTGTGACACAGCCTGAGTAGCAAGTCTTCAGGAAGTGGGTGCTTCACCCAGCTCTGGCTCTGGATGCTATTGTACCTTCCCTGAGTTAGGGTGGCACATGTGGCCTCCAACTCTGAGGCTGGCTGTGATTAGTTGAGATACTGGGGGAGAGAGAGAAACCACGTAGGATAACAAAGGTTTTAACGTGCTTGCTCATGCAAAGAATTGGGAGTGGAATTTCCAGAACTGGCTCCTCGGGGGCTGTGAGGACAGGAATGCAGGCCAGAGGGACAAGATAAAGAGGAAGTGAGATAAGGTCCCCTTCCCTCCTGCCTCCATCCAAGGGTGGACTAGGATTATGAACCACCCCTTTACTCTTCGGAACAAAACCAGGGGACACTTCCAACTAGCTTGTGAGACTGTGTTCCACTTCACCAAGTGTCCTCACGTACAGAGACAAGAATTTGGATGTACCCTATTCTCAGAGCCGCTTCAGTGATCCATGGGAAGTTTCTGTTCACCCAGCAATTCATCTGATACTCATGGCTGTGCTTTGGGAATGCATTTGTGTATCTATAAGGCCACTTCCAAGATAAGTATGTATGTTGATATATAATATTTTTTCCTATATTCCTTGTCCTTTTCCAGTTTAAAAAAAGCATCTTTAATTTTATGGCTTCAAACTTTTAAAATTATTTCTTTTATGCATGTAACCCACGTGTGGCTGTATTAACCTCTGTGTCCCTGACACTAATTTGAGATTGTGACATTACAGTGTGGCGATGCTAGAATTTCATCTGTGGCTTGCTAGCATTTGTTTGGAGATTAGTTAAGAAGCAGTTCTGGAAGGTTCCTTGAGTCCAACTACATTTTGACTGAAAATGTCCTCCTGGCACATGACAAGCCTGGGGTACAGCAGTGGGTAATGAGGCGCTCTGAGTAACTCGGGGTGAGAAATTGAATGTTTTCTGTTAATTTGCCCCCAGTGTCTGTTATGTTCAGGCACTGAGCTTCTGAGATAAAAACTGCACTGAGCCGAGAGTGAGGAGTAAATGCAGACGCTGGTGTGGAATAGCTCAAACGTCATGTCAAGTTCAAACCTGCTGAAAGCACGTTTGCTGTGATGCAGAGAGATTTGTGATGGGCTTTTGGTGGATATGTTCATCATGTGCAAAGCAACAAAACTGGGAATGGAACTCAGTTCGAATTCCCTCCCATGATTTTGGTTTCTGAAGAACAACACAGTGCTACCCATATTTGTAGGATATGAATAGGCTCTGTCTTTTTTTTCTTGCTCATCCACCTCTTGGAATTTACTGGGAAAGTACACAGAGCAATCTGTCAAAATGTTGCAATGTGAAAAATATTCTAAATATTTAGTAATTAAGGGATGTCAAACAAAATATGGAAAAAATATGAAAGAGTACTATGCAGCCATTAATAAAATAGTTATAGTCTTTGATTGCTCGTGTTGTGTTGTGGTTTTGTGTGTGTGTGTGTGTGTGTGTGTGTGTGTGTGTGTGTGTATGTTTGGTTTTTTGAGACAGGATTTCTCTGTGTAACCCTAGCTGTCCTGGAACTCACTCTTTAGACCAGACTGGCCTTGAACCCAGACATCTGCCTGCACCTCCCAAATGCTGGGATTAAAGACTTGCAGCACTATGCCCAGCTACAATGTTATATATTATAAAGTAACACTTAGAAATAAACTCAGACATAGACAAGCACAGGAAGACCTGGGAACTACACTAAGCGTGTGCTCTCAAGGTTTCTGTACCTCGTGAGATGCTTAGCAGTTGTTTATTCAGTGTTTGATAGGACGCCTTTGTCAAAGACGAGTACTCTCTGAGTGTGTGGAGACCCTGTGTACACTCACCTGTCAGTGGACTACTGGGCTGCCATGCTGGATAGTGTGAATAATTCTGTAATGAGCATGGGGGCACAAATATCTCAAGTTCCTGTTTGGTGTTTTGGAGCGTTTTTGGAAATGGGTTGCTGGATCATAGAGTAATTCTATTTCTTCCATACAGTCTTCATTATAACTGTACCATTTTCGAGTTCTGATAATAAGGCACAAACAGTCCTGTTTCTCTACATTACCATTGCTTGTTAGCTTGGAAGGCAGTTCTGCCCACCACTACACCACCAATGTCGCTTGGTATTGTGGAGTTTGATGGCGAGTGTGAATTCTCTTACATCTGTGCTGTTAGTCTTGTTCTTTTGTTTTTTTTCAAGACAGGGTTTCTCTGTGTAGCCCTGGCTATCCTGGAACTCAACTCTGTAGACCAGGCTGGCCTCAACCTCACAGAAATCCGCCTGCTTCTGTCTCTCAAGTGTAGGGATTAAAGGCGTATGGCACTACCGCCCAGCCTTGTTAGTCTTGTTCTTAATGTCGGACTAGGCAACAGTACTGATATTTTAAGCACTGCCAGACAGAAGTCTTTTCTCAGTAAGAACAAGGCACTAGTAATCTGGCTATACTTGTAAATCAAAGTTTAGTTTCCATTAGGATTATTTTCCTCAGAACAGCTGCAGGGGGACCAGAGCAGGTCAGAACATGCCGCTTCAATGTGCTTCACCTGAGTCTTGAGGATGCTTTCTTCCAAAGTCAACAAGAAGTGGAGAGGTGTTCCTGAAGGGAAGAGGGGCCCATGTGCTTGTGACTGCCCTCCATAATCTGTCACGTGTGTGCAGGCAGGGGAGAAGTTGGTCATGGCTATCCAGTGAACTTTCACCACAGAAAGTTTCCTGGAAAGAAACTTTGCAAGTGTTAGTTCTTATTATGTGTACAGGAAGCCATGTCTGTCCCAGCAACCCAGCTGGAGCAGAGCCAGGGTGGGGCTCTGAAAACATCTGGAGGCTTCCAGGTGGTGTTAGCCTGCCCACAGCTCCTACACACTGTGGGAAGGATACTGGTGTCCTTTTGTAGTGTTGGGTGGATGTGGATGAGCAATAGGGGTCTGTGAGCGGGCATGGCACACCTACACCCACTTTGGGACAAAGTAAGCGCATAAGGAGGCAGATGTTACCGTGGGAACTTTTCAGGTAAGGCAGAAAGATGAGCTTTTGGTACAGCTGGTCATTAAGCATCCCAGGAACCTACGATTTCTTTGTTCCCAAAGCACAAATCTTCAGTTAGCTCATTTTGGAGAAGAGGATGGGTGTGTGTCTCCTTTGCTCAATCTATACTCTGAGGTTCACAATCAGACTGGCTTATGATGACCAGACACTGAATGAATGGATGGATGGATGAATGAATGAGTGAGTGAACGAACTTATTCACTGGTGCTTATTTTGTTTTCTCCTTAGCGCCTGCATTTTAACTGGTTTCTATGATAAAAGCACCTACGTCAGCCTTTCATCTGGGATTTACCCAACACATGAAGCTGCAGATATAGCTGTGTAGACAAACATAGCCTGAAAGACCTCAGGAAGCAAACCCCAACATTCTTTCTCCATTAGAAATGAAAGCCCCCACACACTCCCAGATGCTGAGAAGCCAGTAAGCAGCAGAGACCACTGGGAGAGAGTCTGATCCTCAACAGTGGCTGCACTCTGATATAATTTTTAATTTAATTGTTGCCATTAATTAGATAGTTGACTGTTTTTGCAGAGTCTACAGGAACATGTAGTATGTGATGTGATGTGATATGTGGTGAGTTAGACAGGTTTTTGGAGGCTTGGTTGAAAGACTAACTTAAAGAAATAATTGAGCTGTGCAGTCTTTTAAATTGGAGCAAAGGTGTTTGTGCATCCGTGTGTCCAGTTGCTTTTGGTAGAGTCTGTTTCCTGCAGGTTCCTCTCAGAGTCTCCTTAGACCATCTTGCCATCCTGCTTCGTTTACACTCCTTTCTGTCTTAAAGCAGTGTGAGTCAAAGCATCCTTGTGCCGAGCATCCCTGCGCAGGGTTTGAAAGGGACATCATGTGTTGGTGCATGTATGTTCTCTTGTGTCAAAGCCTTATGCTCTCACTGCTAATTACATGAGAACGGGGCAAGCTCAGCTACGTCCGCTTGGTCATGTAGCTATGTGACCGGGTAATTCTTTTTTGTTGTTGGTGGTGGTGGTTTTTTTGAGACAGTGTTTCTCTCTGTAGTTTTGGTATCTGTCCTGGAACTCACTCTGTAGACCAGGCTGGCCTCGAACCCACAGAGATCCACCTGGCTCTGCCTCCTGAGTGCTGGGACTAAAGGTGTGTGCACCACCACCATCCAGCGTGATTGGGTAATTTTAAGCCTTTGTTACTTGTAAAAGGAGGAAATGGATGTTAGTATTTGTAGGTTCTTAGGAGGGGAAAACAAGGTGATAAGTGTGTTTTAATAAAAACTGTCTAGAATTTATCATCATGTCCTCAGTTCTTAAGATTTCTTTCAGATTTTAACACTCAGAACAAGGATATGTCTTATAGTGAGTGCAACTCCTCCTCTGTCTCCTCCTCTCCCCTTTCTTCCTCTTTTTTGGTGCTGAAAAGCAAGCCCAGGACCTCACACATGCTAAACACATGCTGTACCACCAAGTGGTACCCTCATTATCCTCGCCAATGTAGTTTTAGTAAGCATTTTACTTTTATTTTTAAAATGTGTATTTTATGTGTATCAGTGGTTTGCTTGGCTGCGTGTCTGTGCATCACATAGGTGCAATGCCTTCAGAGGCCAGGAGAGGGCGCTGGATTTTTTCTAGGGCTGTCATTACAGATGATTGTGAGCCACCATCTGGGTGCTGGGAATTGAACCTGTGTCCTCTGGAAGAACATCCAGGACTCTTAACCACTGAGCCATATCTCCAGCTCTGGTCATTTATCTTTTATCATCATTTAATTAGTCAAATGTTTTCAGATCAGCAGCACTTAATGGCACATCATACAGTAGGTGAGGTTTCCGATTTCCGATTTAAGAAATCCTAGCAAGGGACGAAATCATGTTAGCTGCAGCGTTATCATCAGTGTTGTCCATCGTCATCATGGTCCTAAGCAATGTGGTGACAGCCGACAGTCTACAGAGCTAACCGTGTGTGTGTGTGTGTGTGTGTGTGTGTGTGTGTGTGTGTGTGCCTCAGTTTCTCCAACTGCTGTTTTCCACTTCTGTGCTCTTCACAGACCTCTCTTGAGTCGCTTTTCACAATTTGTTTCATTTCAGCTGGTGTAAAGTGTTTGTGAGGCCAACTCTGGCAGCATTTATCTTGTGCACTGAACTAACTACACTTGGACTACTATGGAGATAACCATCAGTGCCATCCCGTCTCTGGAAATAAAGAGAGAAGGCCCATTCTTTATCTTCTCTACTGAAGCATTTTCCCAAATCAAAAGAAATACTTTTCGTAGGTAGCAGAACTAAGCCACAGTTGCACCACCAGAGTTAGTGGTTGGTACTTTGCTCCAAGGGAGAAAAGAGACGCCTTATTGAGCAGTAACAAGGGAACGGACCATGGCTATTCTCCGCTTTCTTCAATGGACCGATAAAAGACTCGGCATTGCACGAGGAAGAGCAGGTCAGCACAATTGGTAGGCCACCTGTCAGATGGGATAATATCGGCGAGGGACAGATCCACACTTTACAGCTGTTCTCAACACAGACATTGCCAGCTTCCACATCCCGTGACAGGGTGCCTTGTTATTTTATCTGTGACATGCTTGTAGCTCCTAATTTTAGGCTTCCTTCTTTTTATTGTAGTGTTCTGTTTTAGGAGAGGGTGGGAGAGACCAGTTTGGATCTGAGATAAAGATCGCCTGCCAGGAAGAGAGGTCCAATAACGAGAGAGAGTGTGTGTGTGTTGGGCCAAAGTCTGTGCCGCTTGGCTGGGAAGACTGGGCACCTCTCCATTCAAATACCTTGACACATACTTTATTCACCCCTAACACCCATAGCTTGTCTCTTCTTGTCTTCTGTTGGCCCTCAATAGGCTAAATGGTGGTATTTACAAGCCTCTGAATTGACACAAGAGCACAAACCTGAGAGGCCACTGAGGGGACAGAAAACGGGGTTCGGGCTGAGGTTTTTGAGGTTGTCTTTGCGGCTTTTAGAAGTGTAATTAGTTGAATGATTCCAGAAGCTTGGCCTCTCTTCTTGACCCCCTCATCTCCCCACCTCTCCTCTGGAGTCTTTCCAGGCCCCGCATTCTTTTGTGGAAAGCCTTACCTGGCAGACATTGGCAGTCACTTCTGTTCCTGAAAGCTACTGTTCCCTCTGTCCCTTGCCTTTTAACGCAGCCATCCCGCACCTTGCACGGTTTACGGCCTTGTGTGTTCAGTGCCCCTGTTTCCCAGGGAGTGTCAGGAGAGGGATTAGCGCTGTCCTGCCCTGGTATGCAGAAGCTGGGAACCTGCAGGGAGTGGAAGGCTCAGCATCTGGTCTCTGAGCACAGCACTCCGCTGTAACTGGAAGAGCATGCAGGACCTGACAGAAGCAGCCTTGAACAACAACAAAAAAGTCCTTTTGAGTTTGCAGCTATGAACAGTGAGGAAAATTTCACTAGCTAAGGAGCAAGGTTCTTGCCCTGTGTGGTCACCATCAGCAGCCATCTTTCCCATCATTCTTACTTACAAGAGTTACCAACATCCTGTGTGTTTGGAAAGGAGCCTGAGAGTGGCCTCTTAGATGGGATTCATATTCTCGCATCTCCCCTTTCATAGCAAATAAAGCCCAAATGACAAGATGAGTCCAGACACTTTTTATGATGATGATTATTATTATTAGAGAAGTAACAAAGGAGCCGGCATAGTCCATCAGTGCATCAGTCAGGGGCCATGCACAGGGGCCATCCTGGTCCATTTACTTCTAATTTTTAATTAAATGCACAAACACACACACACACACACACACACACATATTAACAAACTCAGGCTTAGGTTTTGATTGACAGCATCTTTTTTTAAAATCAGTAGTACTTAAAATCAGGGTGTACTGGAGCATGTGACGATTTAGATTTTCACAGCAGTTAGACATTACTGAATGTTGGCCGTCCTCAGCTTTACAAATGTTAATATCACATTGATTTTCGTGGGGTGAGTGTGTAGGTGTGTATGCATACACATAACACTTACTGTTGATTTTAAGTTTTTATTTATTTGCGTGTGTGAACGCATGTGCTGTGAGTGTGTGTGTGGTCAGAAGATCACTTACTATAGAGTCAAGGTCTCTTGCTGCTGCTGGCCTGTGTGCTCCAGGCGACCTGGCCCATGAACTTCTACCCCTTCTCCTGTCCCCGTCGCATCTCACAGGAGCTGCTGGCTTTCTGGCTTTGAGCCATCACATCTGACTTTTGATGTGAATGCCTGGGGTTGAACTCAGGCCCCCAGGCTTCTGTAGCAAGCGTTTTTACTTTCTAAATCATCTCTCCAGCCCTGTCTTGGTTTTTAAAAATCACTTACACTGAGATTTTACCGTATCCTAACAAACCTCCGTGGTTTCGGTGGCTGTGCTAGGACAGCATGTTTCTACTGTTATCTTGGCGTGCTCTTGCTCCTGAGAAGTCATTTGACCTCTCGGCTGACACCACCTCGCAGGGAGGTGTGTTTCTTCTGGCTTCATAGGTCTGGAGTTAGGATGAATCGGCAGTGCTCTTGTGTATGGTTTTTTATAGAAGCATTTTCAAAAAGGAATAATTAGAGCAGTATTTTTTCCTAGCTTATTTCATGCTTGTCCCAAAGTCTGTAACCGTTATATGTCTCAATGCAGTAACCTGAGGTAACTTTTTTAAAAATAACTTATTTATTTTTACTTTATGTGCATTGCCTGCATATATTTCTGTGTGAAGGTGTCAGATCTTGCGATTACAGACAGTTGTGAGCTGCCATGTGGGTGCTAGGAATTGAACAGGGTCCTCTGAAAGGACCTTGCTCTTAACCTCTGAGCCATCTCCCCAGCCACTGAGGTAACTTTTAATAGAGAGCCAATGTAAAAATCAGAAACGTGCTGTGCGGTGTGGAGTCTGTGTCTCAGATGGTGTGGCATGCTCTCATTTGAAGTTTCCCCAGCAGAAAGCGCAGGATACTGAAGGTTTGGGTCCTTTCGTTTTAAGAGAGGACTGATTACACCATATCAGTATTTTAACAAAGTGACGGCGTAGAAGAAAAGTGGGACCGAGAAAAGATAGTTTTCAAAAAATTTATTATACAACGTTTACCTTTCAGGGATGGGGCATCTGGTGCAAGAACTGCTTTGAAATTGCAGTTGGATAAATGAAATTATTGAACCAGCTTCTAGAAAAACAGATGAGCTTCAAAACTCTGTATGTATATAACTGTTATATATATTTTAAAAATATAGAGAGCATTGAAGAGGGACATGTGTCAGGAGTCCTACTTCCTAAGTAGTCAGTGTCTGGGAGCCAGTTTTCTCTCCCCAGGGTGCATTGCGTTAGGTCAGGCCACTGATAGGCCGGTGGGCATGTCATTCCTCTGGATACTTTGGGGCCAGCCTCATGCAGCCGCCACCTGGATCCTCAGCCTGTCTCTCTCCGTTCTAATCTGCCTTCTCCATTGCAGCTACCCGTACCCAGAAACCGAGGTTATGGTTCTACCCGTCTTGAATGCTCTGATGGGGCTTTCTTTGTCATTTCAGGTTGAAAGCCTTTGGGGACTTGCTGTATGAAATTTGCACACATCCTCACTGTTTGCGGCGTCCATCCTTGGATTTGAGCCAACATGGCTTATACCACAAAAGTCAATGGCTATGGCGCAGGTAAGTGCGCGCCGACAACAGGGGGAGAAGAGGAGGGAGGGAAGGGTATGTCTTCCCTCAAATTACTTTTTTATTTCTCTTTTAATAAAGGATAAATAATAGTAAGTGGCCTAGAGAAGTAGGATTTCACAGCAACCTTATATCTTGTTGAAGTTGTGTCTTCTTTAATCTCTTAGAAAACTTGCCTTCACACACACACATACACACACACTCACTCACTCACACACACACACTTATATAGGGGGGTATCAGAGGACAACTTTGTGGGGGTCAGTGCTCACCTTCCGTCATGTAGGCTCCAGGTATTAAAGTCACACGGTCAGACTTGGCAGTAAGTGCCTTTACCCCACTCAGCCAGCTGACCAGCCTTTGCTTTTCTCTTTAAGACAATTCTTACCCAAAAGTCTGCTGATGTGTTGAGAAAGAAATGTAGAAGTCTTGAATGTTGATCTGAGCATAAGGTGCACTCACTCAACTTCAGACTTCTGAGTAATCATTACATGAAGGGCAACCAGTTTCGATCCGGAAAACCAATTCCTAGGAGTTTTGTTTGATGAGACCAACCATGGGAAAGGGGATGGGTTGAACAGAAACAGAGCCCAGACACATTTGTTGGTTTCTCCGATGTCAGGATTTATTGAATAACAGTGAGTTCCTAAGTTCAGTCAATTCTGTCGGCTATAATTCACCAAGTGATCTTGTCTCTACTCGATGGTGTGGCACTTCGCAGCCTGAAGTTCTTTCATGCCGTCTTGTTAACTCTTAAGTTCACACATTGCACATACCATAATGATACGTGGGCTACGGGATGGCCTTCCTGAAGGCAGAGACGATGGCCAAATAAGATTCACGCCCAGGGCAAGCTGGAGCACGGTGTGCTGCCTCACCGAGTCCTGATGAGTGGCACCAAGTCCAAGCTTTCACCCTGGGGACAGTCTGAAGTCCAGTGCTTATCGACCTGATCCTGTGCTGCCTGCACCAAGCAGTTAGATGACAGGTCCCTGGGTGATCCAGGTGAGGGGGGTCGTAGTCATCATCGATCTGGGGTGCTCGGTAAGTTCTTGGGCCTGGCTTTTCCGTGTCCCCAACCAACTTTGTTAAGTTCATAGCAACTCTTTACTTGGGTGAACAAGTTGTGTGCCTGCTGCTTCACGATGTACCTAGTAGTGGTGTCTAAGATGGAGGAGACTCATTCTGACTCAGCATTTGATTAAAAATGGAGTCACCCAGTGCTTCCTAAACTGGAGTCACTCTGGACAAGGCATAGCCTGAAAGCTACTGTTTCATACAATACGGAGTAACTCAGAGTAGAACATAGCTTGGTCGCTGCAAGGAAGAGACTGTTCTGTAAACTAACTCCTTTAGTGGAATACGTAACAAGCTATATTTTTGAAGCATGAAGACCTGTACTCTGATTCTTACTTTGGTTACGTTAGAGACCTGCATATTTTGAATACCAGTTTGCTTCTGTAAGATTTGAGAGAAATTTGTAGAATAAATTGGGGTGGGGGGAGCAGTCATCCTATTAGATGATACATAACCAACGATAACAGCCTGTGTAAAACAGCTTATGGAGTATCGATTCCTCTCTTGAAAACTTGCTGAGGCGCTGAATGATTGACAGCAGAGAGTGTTCTTCTCCAGAGCCTGACCCCAGAGTTCTAGCTTTGCTGACTCCGAGCACTCTCACATGGCAGCGTCGTGTTCAGGAGGGACAGACACTTGGAGCCAGGAGACTTAGGTTAGCGTTTGCGCTCTGCTCCTGTGGTAGAGATCTGTTTCTCCCCTGCCTCTCTGCTTCCTGACCTCGCCTTGTTCCACCCTTCCCTTTTCCTCACGCCTGAGATCTGGCAGTATCTGGTGGCAGCGCTTGGTTTCCTGCCGACTAGGTCTGGGCATCAAGAGCAGTATAAGGGGAAGAAGCCCTCAGATTCATGTTTTCCAGGACGTGTAAGAATGGATGCTTGCTGCAAGTAGGTGTCCGGTCCAGACAAGCAAAAGAAGAGTCCTTGCTTAGACTAGCACAAGTGAGCCTCTAAGCCAGGCTTCTCAACCTTCCTAACGCTGCCGCTCTTTAATACAGGTCCTCATGTTGTGGTGACCATCAACCATGAAATTATTTTCATTGCTATTTGATAACTGTACTTTTGCTACTGTTATGAATTGTAATGTAAATATCTATGTTTTCCAATAGTCTTAGGCAACCCTTGTGGAAGCATCATTCAATACCTCCCAAGGGGTCATGACCCACAGGTTGAGAACTGCTGCTTTAAGCAAATCAGTCACACAGTTGATTAATTAACACACATGGATTTGTGTGCATGTGATGCTCATTAGCTACAATGTAGAGAAGTGTTGTATTATATTAAAAAAAAATGACAAATCTAAAATCCTTGGTACTGCTACCACCCAAAAAATAGTTTCCTTTCTTTCCAAATTTTCACATTTTAAATATTTTTGACGATAAAGATTTTTCTTATCAAAACGGTTGTTCTGTGTGTTTTTCCTCTCATCTTGTATTACACAAGAAATACTTGCCCTTGGTTTAAAATGCAAAAGCGTATGCTGATTATGAACGTACTATTTTGAGGGGCTGGGAAAATTTTTCAGGAGACCTAAGTTCAGTTCCCAGCAACTGTGTCCATCAGCAGCTCTCAACCACCTGTAACTCCCGCTCTGGGGGCCCTCCCCTCTCTGTTCTCCTTACGATCCGCACTCACACGTACATGCCCCCACATACACATAATCATGACTAAAAAATAAAAGAATTCTTTTTAAAAGTTAGTTTTGTGTATTGATTAGTTTTTTGCCACCTTGACACAAGCTAGAGTCATTTGAGAAGAGGGAACCTCTACTGAGAAAAATGGCCCCCTAAGCTTGGCCTTCGGAAAGCCTGTGGGGCATTCTTGATGGATAGTAGATGTGGGGAGGACCCAGTCCACTGTGGGTAATAGCACCCCTGGGCAGGTGCTCCTGAGGTACATAAGAAAGGAAACCAAGCCAGTTAGAGGGGAAAAAAAGCCAGTAAGCAGCATTCTTCCATGGTCTCCTTCAGTTCTGACTAGGGTTATGTTTGAGTTTCTGCCCTGACTTCCCTCAATAATGGAGTGTGATCTGAAAGTATAAGCCAAATACATCCTTTCATCCCCAAACTGCTTTTGGTCATGGGGTTTTATCACAACAGTAGAAAGAAAACTAAGACATTATGTATATGGGAGGGGTGGCAGCTAGTGGGGGCCAGTTACTGGTCTGTCCTCTGAGAAAAAAGGGTAACTTATTTGGGTCATTTAGTAGAAGTTTTAGATGCAAGCTACACGTTTGCAGATTCCCATCACCACCACCACCAAAAAAAAAAAAGCATGTCTATGAATTTTTGCTTTGCTTTTTTTGTTTTGTTTTGTTTTGTTTTGTTTTGTTTTGTTTTGTTTTGGTTTTGGTTTTTTGTTTTTTGAGATAGGGTTTCTCTGTGTAGTTTTGGTGCCTGTTCTGGATCTCGCTCTGTAGACCAGGCTGGCCTCGAACTCACAGAGATCCACCTGCCTCTGCCTCGTGAGTGCTGGGATTAAAGGCGTGCACCGCCACCGCCACCCAACTTATCTATGATTTTTTTTTTTTATTACATTTCCCTTAAATGTGGTCTCCCAATTCTTTCACTAAAAATAACTGTTTGGTTCATAGAACGTGAATAGGAAACGCTTTTCATGTTCTTAGGAATCAAGGAAGAGTAACCATTAAAAAGCACTACAAGACCAAACAGCACTGTCCCTCAGCTGCTATCAGAAAGACTGACCACACACTAACACCACCTGGGTAAGGGAGGCAGTCAGTCCTGTGTCCTTCCAAATTCCAGCTTCTCCACGGAGCCCTTGAGACAGAATGGACCAAGGGTGCTGACTTTAAAATAAGAGCATCAATGCTGTAATTTATAAATAATTCTTAGGATATGGTTCTGACATAGAAGTGAAGATTGTGTGAGGAGTGTACATGTTTACTGCACTATCCAGCTTAAGAAATAAACTCTAGGGGGCTGGAGAGATGGCTCAGTGGTTAAGAGCACAGGCTGCTCTTCCGGACGTCCTGAGTTCAATTCCCAGCAACCACAGGGTGGCTCACAACCATCTATAATGAGATCTGGTGCCCTATTCTAGAGTGTGGGCATGCATGCAGATAGAGCACTCATATACATAAAATAAATAACTCTTAAAAATAAATAAATAAATAAATAAATAAATAAATAAATAAATAAATAAATAAACTCTGCCCAAACACAGTTATCACTGAGTGCCTACCATGTGCCAGGTACTGTTTTTGTAGTAGGGATTTGGCAGTGAACAAAACAGGCGTGAAATCTCTGCCCTCCGGGTTTGTATCCAGGGGAAGCCAGGGTCTTGTGTGGACAAGGATGCTAAAATAGAGCATGTGTTTACACCACAGAAGTGGTGGGTGTCTGGGGTTCACATTTAACTGGTGATCTACTTCTGCTTGCTAAACCTGGCCAACCTGCCCCACCCACCCCGCTTCCATTTGCATCCACCTCCTTGTCACTCACCCCTTTCCGCGTCCGTCATCGTCACGACACTATCTCCCCTTAGCAGAGCTGAGCTCTGCTTCTGTCCACTGGCACAGTTTGTAACCATCCGTCCAAAACATGACCAGTGACTGCAGAGTCTGCTCTTGTGAGCTTGGCTCTTCCATAACTAGCTAGGCAATAAACGGGAATCATTGGTTAGGAAGGTAGCTGGATTTCTTCGGGGTCTCGAAATGGGGACAATCTGTTCCTCGCCCAAGTTCCCAAGTCATGTTGTAAACTGGCTACCCTGATTGATACCTCTCTGAACACTAATTAATGTTGTGAAACTCTAATTAGACCTTAGGATTCCTTTAGAAGCCAAATAACAAGTGGCTGATTTGTCAGATGAAGATAATAACCCGTGTCTTGTCTTCTTCACGAGACAGGTGTGAGGCAAAAATAAGCAAAGCTGTAAACTTTGCCGTGCATTGTTTCGTGGTTCTTCTGAGACAGGGTCTCCCAGGCTGCCCTTGAGCTCAGTCCTCTTTCCTCCCAACTGCTGGTTTTATAGGCGTGTGTCCTTACACCTGGTTTGGAAGAACACTTTTTAAGACACAAGACCTAGTCAGATGTCAGGAGACAGGCCAGTTGCCCTTGTCTTGTTGTCCCTGTCATGAACCCCGCTCTGGTGCCCTCGTGTGGAACCCTGCTGAGACATTGGTGCAAGCATGTTCTCCTGTGTGACAGTCAAATGGAATGAATGGATGAGTATGGTTAAGTGACTTTTCTGGCCCTTGTTCCCATCTTTGTGTTTGCTAATGGTTGCCTTCCCTCCTTTATGGCTTCTCCCTCTTGTCAATATGCGTGTCTTTCTTCAGATGTCTACTTACTTACGATGGCTGCTCGCTCACTTACTGACTGCATTCAACATTTTGAATTATTGGGGCTGGAGTGATGCTCGGCGGTTCAGGAGCACTTGCTGCTCTTGCAGAGGACCTAGGTTTGGTTCTTAGCACTCAAACAATAGTTCACAACCCTCTGTAACTCCAGCTCCAGTGTATCTGATCGATGCCCCCTTCAGGCTTTTGCAGTTGCCAGGCACACAAGTGGTGCACGGATATCTGTGCCAGCAAACACCTCTACACGTAAAATATTTTTTAACTCCATTTTTAAAAATTAATTTGATAGCACTCATAAATTTGTTAGGAAAATAGAAGGGTGAAGTACTTATAAACCCATACTAGGTCTGATTTTTAGCATTTCCCCTTCCTTGACAGACAAACTTGAGTAAGCTTTTGTACATTTTAGTATGCAGCCCTTGGCTTTGACACTCCTCTGCATCTGCCCAGTCTTCATAGAAAATAGCCTTCAAATTAATCTTTGTGACGGCTTCCTGATACTCTTGGCCGTGTTTCTAGCAGCTTGGTTACTCTTCGCTTTTTGCTGGGGTGTTTGGAATGAAGGTTGCCGTACTGTTCCCTCATTGATATAATGCAGAGAGCTTCCTCTTGTGGTGCCAATTTTCTCCTCTTCCATGATTTCCTGAGTGATTTCACAGAAACGGGAGTTACAGAGTACAGCTTTTTAATGACTTCACTAACTGTCAGAGGTCTTGAATCTGCTTAGCCTGGGCAGTGCTTTGGCTGTGGATTTTGTCTCTATGCTGATCTCAAATGAGGTACAAAGGGCATTGATAAGGCTGGGTCAAGCAGACAGAGCCCAAGACTCCTGCAGGGCAGCCAGAGCTGCCTCGGCACCCACAGCCCACTCTGGGTTGTGTAAATATTTTTTCTGGGCAGGCGCATTTCTCAAACAGAACTCTGAGCCCACTGAAGGTGAGCCTAGCAGCTGGAATTTCAAGTTTAAACACTGCTCTGCATTGACTAGCCTGCCTGGAATCACTGTGGTGTTTGCCGAGACCATCTTTAGAAAGGACACAGCAGAGCTGCTGTGTGTTCGTGATGGTGAGTTGCCGTTCAGTTACTCTGGCCCCACAGGCAGAGCTTAAACTATTTTCAAACTCTGCTCTGCCCTGTGACTTCCCAAGGTCTCTTGATTCTGTTTGTAGCCTCTGATGTTAGATGTGCGTTCTGATTTGAGCCGTATATTTCCCCCTAAACAGTGTCATCAAACTGTTGGAAAAAGCCGAGGATAAAACGGAGTTTCTTAACATAAAAATACAGGTAGGCGCTAGAGGAGGTCTCTTTGATTTCAGTTGTCCGGCCCCTCTTCCCTCCTCTCAGATGACAAAATACAACTTGTGGAGCTCACACAGTGAGTCAGTGGCTAAGGCGAGGCTGCCTTGTGTTGACATTGACAGTGTGTATAATATCTGCTCAAGATGGTGTGAGAAAACAGACCAAGGGAGATGTATGTATTTCAGCAAATTTATTAACACCTGGAAAGTGGGATGGTTAAAAACAAAATGTCCTTTAAGATGGGGATTATGGTAATAGGCTTTTTTTCTTTAATGCTGGTTAGGTTCTTAATATGCATGATAAAGGTTGTGTTGATAGTTTACTTTTTAATTCACATTAGTGTACATTGCTTCATTGAGTTAAATTAACCTGTCTAATGCTTTATATTTCTTTATTGTACCATGAACTTCCTTCCTAGCATTGGATGTGTTTATTTATTGGATTTAATTATATTGTGCATTTCAGCTTTTAATAAAACTTAGATATTAACTTATTGAAGGCTAATTCCACACCGAAGGTGATAAATAAAATAATTTTTCTTATAGTAATGGTCTTTGACAAGGCCATTTTTTTTTTAAGTCAAGTAGTTTTGAATTTTATAACTGTTAAAAATGCCAACACTAGTTACAAATTGAAGAGCTTAGGTTTTGGAGTCTTGCCTGTGTGGCTAAGCAGAACCCCAGAGTTGATCCCCACCCCTAGAGAGGCTGTGGAAGATCCTCCCTGCTCAGGGCTTGCCTGTTTTGCTAACTCTCAAGCTCCAGCCTTAACCTGTAGCCAGCTTCACCTTCCAATCATTCTTTCTCCCAGGCTTGCCCAGTCGTAATGGGTTAAGCATCAGATTTCAAGCAGGCGATTAGGGCTGCAGCTAAGCTGGGACTGGTGAGTACCAGCCTCCTTGGGCGTAGGAAGGAGAGAAAAGGGCTCCTCCCGGGGCAAGGCAAAGAAAGCCTGAGCTGCAGATTTCTACTGCGGTGACTCTAGGGGCCCGGGAAGCCGGCACGGAGCCAGCACAGCCCTTGCTGGCCACCAGGGTTTGGAAATTCCACACTCTAGGACTCCCGTCGTGAGTATTGCCATTTATTATGATTTGACTTCTGTGCTTTCTACTGGCTCCAGTGGGCCAGTGGAGTCCATCCATGGACAGCTCACCTTTTCCAGGGTTTGCCTTCTTCCTGTATCCTGGAGAATTTCAGTCCATCTCCTTCGTACAGTCTCCGAGAGGTTTTTATGGTCTGGGAGGGAAATGGCCAACAAAAGCTCCAAGTCTCTGTTTTGGGGTTCTTTCCCGTGAAAAAGCTGTTTGATTTGATCTGGCATGAAGAATATAAGCATAGTCCTCAGATTCGTGGAAGCGATAAATACTTACTCTTTTCTGGGGAAAAAAAAATGTATTAAAGTTGCCTTGAATAGACTTCACTAATAAAATCTTTATTGCGGGTCTGGAAATCAGATGTTACAGGATTAATTCAGACCACTGTAGATAGAGAAGCAATTTGCCATCAAAAGACACAAGGACTGTGTTCACTCGGGTTGTTTTTCAGTGACTTCATGGAAGGGAAGAAGGTCTTTCTGTCCAAGTGATCCTTTGTGTTTTGAATATACTTTCTGGGGCTGGAGAAGTGTCTCAGTGTGTAAAGTGCCAACATGCACAAACCTGAGGACCTGAGTTCAAACATTCTCAGGCCAAACAAGGTAGGATTTCCTTTTTTCTTTCTTGGCTTCTCTGCAAAATGTATTCTGAGTGAGCTATTCATTAGCTCATTCATTTTCATTGCTAGGGAAAATATGCTCGTGTTTAGAAGACAAATTGGGTTCAGCTTTGGGGCTATACGGTTTATTAGAAAGACTGAAATCAGAAATTTAAAAATATGTGGCCCATTTGTGTCTGAGCACTGGTGATCTCAGCAGGGAGTTCTGTTCAGACAAGTGGTCGCCCCACTTAAAAATAATTATGCTTCTATTTTGAGGATTTTTAAAAATACAGTGGCCAGATTCCTCCTCCGAGCAGTTCTTAGAACCAGCGACAACTAGAATTCAGACTAAGTGGTGTTCTTCAGTCCTCTCTCATCAACAGATAGAAAGTGGAACTATAGACAGGGAAGCCTGGCCAAGGGCTAGCTGTTGGGTTTGTGGATTTAACGTAAGTGGAAAATTCAGCTTCTGGAGTCCCAACTCTCCCTTGTTTTATGCAAGCCAGATTTGAAGGATCCCTTGACAGTTCCTTCACCTGGATCAAGGGTTGCAGACTTGTTACAACTTCAGCATATAAACCTTTATTTATGGAGGAATTAAGCATCCAGAAAAGCAGTTTGCTATCAAAAGACACAGGTACTGTGTTCACTTGAGATCTTTTTCTGTTACTTCATGTAACTGAAAAAGGTTTTTTCTCTCCAAGTGATCTTTTGTGTTTTGAATATGTACACTTTCTGGGGCTGGAGAAAGGTGTGTCTCAGTGTGTAAAGGGCTTGCTGCACAGACATGACGACCTGAGTTCAAGGCCAGCCTGGTCTACATAGTGAGTTCCTGAACAGCCAGGGCTACACAGTGAGACCCCACCTTTCTCAAAGAAATAAACAATGTATTTATATGGTGGAGAATGGTAGAGAAAGACACCTGTCTGGCCTCCACACATGTCCACACACACACATATTTAAACATCAAAATGTTTCTTGTTAGGTAGAACCATAAGAGAATCCTATGGCTTCTGGATTTATTCACATAATATTTGGTTGAGTTGATAAGCCTTGTCAGGCTTTACAGATAGTTTTGTGCAAACATCAATTGAGCATGCCGCGTCCCTTTTTCCCATCCCTGTCCTCTTCTGAGTCCTTTCCTCGTGTATGAGCTGCCCATTAGTTCAAGGCATATTGTTTTTCTGCCACAGGTATATGCTAGAGTTTCCTGCAAGAAAAGGGACAAACGAATTAAGCTATGAACGAGGGGTAGGGAAGGGGTGGCATGCTGAGTATTCCCAGTCCTTCACAAACTTAGTGCTTAATATCTTTGTAATACTACTGGTGTGTCAGCGCTTATATTCTGTTCTCAGTCAGCCTCCTCCTGTAAGCCCAGAGACGTGCCAAGATACAGCTCATTCTCTGTTCTTCAGTATTTTTGATGGGCTGGGGTGCTGTATTCAACTGGAGACACACCAGGAAAATTTGGGGTCACAGACTGCTCCCCTGCTCCCCTCCGACTGATGGCAAAGGCTGGTTTGTCTTTCCATGCCCTGGCAGACAGGATACTGAAGTACCTGCTTAGGTTTCTGTAGCACATACCCTCGCTGCTGCCCGGCCTGCAAATGGTGAATCAACCTGATGATGCACTGGCATTTACAACACTCCAGGGTGGAGACGTGGAAGTCTGTAGGCCAGTGGGGGAGGAGGCACGGTTTGCTTGTGAAATGATTCCAACAATGTAGCTTACAGGAAAAAATTGCAAAACATGAAGCCCTGTGCCACCAGATTTTTCCACTAGCACCAAGCTCTGTGTAGCTTCCAAATCTGCCCCAGGGACAGACAGTGTGAGGGAGATGGCTCCAGGGTGTCATGAATTCTAGGTCTCCTCACCTCTCTGTTTATCCCAAAGGGGCCACAGTGAGCCCATGCTTCTCCGCCCACACTCTCGGCAGCCTCGGAAACAGCTGTAGATATTTGTCCTCTGAAGACAGGACTGGGACTTTATCCAGGCACCAGAAAATAGCAGCTGGAGCCCACGACACCTCAGAGTACTGACTTGAAATAAAGAATGCCAAAATAGACGTGTAGAAGGTTAAAGGGATTTCGGGGCTGGGGGCTTTTCCTCTGTAGAATTATTCTTGGTATTCCCCGGACAGCGTGACATTGAGAAGGAAAACCTTGCCGTTAGTGGTGAGTTTAAGTTGAAGTGTCGTTTAGAGACTCGTAGGCAGAGTGATGGGAAACGGCAGAAGTAGTTGAATTCAGAAAGCCCATTCATTCGGCGGCTCACTTTAAAATACCCGCTCAGAGATGCATTAGGCAGAAGCATGCTGCGTCCATTCCTCTTCTGTGTGGTGAGCCAGCCGGGCCCTGGGAAAACGCATCTCCTTCTCTTCCTTTTAATCGCTAGGTTGTGGTTTTGTTTGGTTAGGGATGACTGGCAAGATTTTTTTTTTTTTCCTATCTCCTCAGATACTTTTCCCCCCACTAACTTGTAGAACTACTTTCTTAACTCTCGACCTTTGTTTGGGGCCAGTTTTGACATAAGCCACTGTCTGCTTCTGCCACCGCCAGCCCTGGTGCCTGAGGAGACCACGGTGGGTTTGAGGTAGCGAGAGGCCAGCCAACTGTGGGAGAGGAGAAGCGTCTGCTACATCCCAGGGCTGTTCCCCAGCCTGTGGCTTTGCTGGAAGCACTGTTCTCTGGGCCTGAAAGCCCTTCCTGCATCTGTGAATACAGGCCCTTCATAGCCTTCAAACCCCACGACTCTGCTCTACCGGCAATGTTCACTGACGGATGCTGCGGAATTCACCTTTCCTTTTTAAAATCATTTCTCAGCATCTCTTTTCTTGAGTTTTAACATAATTTTTTTCACTATGTGTATCTGTGGGTATGTGGATGAGTGCAGACAGGCATCCTCGGAGTCCAGGAGAGGGTGTGGAATGGCCTGCTGCTGGAGTTGCATGCATTTCTGAGATGCCTGATATGGGAGCTAGGAACCCCGGTCCTCTGGAAGAGCTGCAAGGCTCTTCCTTCACCACGGACCCATCTCCAGCTCTTCATCTCCGCTTTTCTTAATTCCGAGAGGGTTTTGTATTTCTGTCAAATGATTGCCATCCCCTGCTTTCAGTGAGTCGTGTGCCTCCCCCATCTGTGACGAGAGGTAGGAATGTGTCATAGTCTCTGTAGACTTGTCCTCCCTGGCTTTGTGGACCAGCAGGTTCCCTGGTCAGCCACACTTCCAGAGCCCCTGCATTGTGCCAGCTAACACTGGGCACGTGCTTCAGAGCAAAGGGCGGAATTGTGGGACTGAAATGGGCCCTGCCACCTGCCAGTCCGACACCGTCCCAGCCCCTAGCCTGTTGTCCACCAGCCTGTTCTCCAGAGTCGCTTGCTCTGCTAGCTCACACTTGGTCTGTCCACCTGGGTGAACCAAACAGTTCACTAGCTTCCACTCCACCTCTCGTGGTTCAGTAGCTGCTTGCTCCCCATCCTCGGCTCGAAGGCTGGCTTCGGTGACATCACCGGGGAAACCCTGCATGCAGAGAGGGGCAGAGTGGCGTGATCACATAGTGAATGCCGTCCCCTGGAGGACTTTCAGAGGCTCTCTGGAAAGTTCTTTCCAGCTCCCCTGGTCTCTTCCTTTGCTCCTTTCACTGCTTGTTGACAACCCGGCCAGAGGGAGGAGGCAGAGGACCAACGGACTCGCTTTGGTCAAGCTAATTTAATCTGGTTTGGGGGACTCCTTGGAAGTGTGGGTGAGACCTGAGCTGGGGACTCTGGGAGTGTGGTCTGCCCTACTTCTGTCCCGCTGTTTTTGTGGGGCAGCCTCTGCATCTTTTTTAAGATGTGAGGAAGTAAATAGTCCCTATTATTGCTCCTTCACAGCCTTGCAGGTAGTCCTTGTGAACGTTTAAGGTTTTAATTCCTGTATTTCTTTCTGTGCCCCACAGGTGATTTTGCCATTTGACTTTTTAAAATGTTGGTTTTAGCCAGGCCTGGTGACACAGGCTGTAATTCCAGACACCGAGGAGGCTAGGACTGGAGGATTGCAAATTGAAGGCCTGCCTAGGCTACCAATTGAGTTGAAGGCCATCCTGGACAGCTTAGGAGACCCTGGGTCAAAATAAAATGTAAACACGGGGCTGGGGATATGGCTCAGGGGTAGAGTGCTTGCTGGTAAGGCCCCCAGTCCCCAAATTAAAAAGATAAACTACAGCTGGAATGCTGATTTTAAATCTTGGCTAGACAGACCCACATCTCTTCCTTTAATCTCATGAGGATAATAATGGGGGGACAACAGGACATGTGGAAACCCAGTGTGGCCCCAGCTCAGGCCCCTGCGCAGGGAAAAGCGATAACAGAACAGACTTCTCGTTCTTGTCTTTTCAGATAGGACAGCGAGATAGTGTCCTCTTCCTCTGTCACTCTCCTGAGAAGAACCACACCCCTTTTGCTGCCGGGACACACCCTTCTCCCGCGGCATGCTGGGTGGCTTCTCCTGGGAAAGTCTGCCCTTCCATTAGGTCCCATGAACAGGTCTTGCTAATCCAGGCATATAAAAGAGCCGTCTTCCAACACCCAGGGTGGAGCAAGGTCTACACCCCAAGGAAGGCACGAGGGTGCAGAGCCTTGCTGGCTTTCCTTCTAATCCTCTGCAAGTCTCGTCGTCCCCTTGGTTGGGGAGAGGTGAGCAGAGGAGCATCAGTGCTCTGGGAAGGAACTACACCCACCATTTTCCTCTGTACAGTTCTCCAGACACCCAGAGATCTACACCCACACCCCATCACCAGTCTGAGGGGAGAGGCGAGGCAAAAGGACAGTAAGAGATTTGAATGTTCGGAGGAAATCTCCCATATAGCCTAGCGCCTCTGAGAAGAAATGCAGAGAGTTCTCCTTCCAACCTGCCCCTTTAAGGATGAACACTGGTCGGTAGAGAGGTTCTGCAGAGTACACAGGGAAATGGTGGTGAGGACGTGAGGGTCTTGTTTGGCTATTGTCCTTGTCATTATTCCGTTTTTCAATAAAACATCTCGTTAGCTAAACAGCTAAATTTAAATGTGAAAGATGGCCAAATTAATATGCAATGAATTAAATCTTTTTAAAATTTGAGTTATATGTATCTTTTTTCCTTCAGTGGGTTTATAAGAGGAAAATCACCGTCAAATAAAAAAAGGAGGCCTTGGGCGGGGTTGGGGGGGGGGTGTAGGTCCCAGTTGGTAGCATGCTTGCCTAGCATGTACAAAGCCCAGCAGCAATACCAGGCATGGATGGTGCTGTGCCTATAAACAAGATCAGAACGTCAAGGTCATCTTCAGCTACGTAGTTCATGGACAGCCAGGGCTTCATGAAACCAGAGGGGGCAAGAAAGATAAGAAAAGGAAAGTGATAGAAACAGGAATGAAATTGGAGCAGAGGGGTATCAGGTGTCCTTGCGTAGGACACGTGGTGGCAGAGGCCATGTTCTGTCTCTCCAACCCATTGTTTCATTTGAGTTCATTGCCTGGATATTTTTAATTAATTCATTTCGTATAGATACCAATTGCTTTAGCTTCTTTGGGGACAAAAAAAAAAAAAAAAAAAACAGGCACTACGGCAACACTGAACATGGATGTCCCAGTGGGCAAGTCACTAGAGAAAGAAACAGGTTCTCTCTGGGTCCCCCAACTTCCTTAACGCCCCTTTCCTTTCAGTTCAGGTACTTGGCTCAGAAAGTACCTGAACTGACCTAGGCCATGAGGGTGCTTGAGTTGTTTAAGGGGTGTGTTAACCCGGCACTAATCCCGAAGCCAAAAAGAACTTTGCATGGTTCTCACTCTTGGCAGCAGGACAGAATCACTGGGGGAGCTTTGAAAATGCTGATGCCCACGTTGGGCCAGGCCCCAGGAGGTCTGATTCATGGTGGGTGTGGAGGTCAGCATCTAACAACAGCCCGAGGTGGCTTGTTAGTGTCCAGGGTCTGGGAACTTCTGGGAGGTTCCAAACTTGGTGCCAGCTCCTGGAATGACAGAGTGAAAGTCAGTGACTGTCACTTCTTTGTGCCCAGAGTCCTGCCTGGCTGTGAAATGAGGGGCATGGGCTGAGTCCTTGGCGTGTTCACAGACACCTTGAAAGGAAATAAATACTCTTTTGAGTTTTGCTCCCTGAGAAGGGCTGGAGTTGAACTTGGTCTGTACATCCAATGGCCGAGGACACAGCCTTGTCTATGATGGAGAGGACAGAGCTCTCTCTGATTTTATAGAGAGAGGATGTAAGGGGTATGCCCTGATGGAGCAGGGACACGCTGCTCTGGGTACCATGGTGGGAGAGGCGGATAAGGGGATAAGGACCGACCTCAGAGGGCACTGGGGGATGGTGAGAGAGTTTCTGTTGCTGTAATGAAACACTGTGACCAAAAGCAACTTGGAGAGAAAGGGTTTTTATTTCGCTTACACTTACGGGTGATAGTTCATCACTGAGGGAAGTCAGAATAGGAACTCAAGCAGGGCAGGAACCTGGAGGCAGGAGCTGATGCAGAGGCTATGGAGGGATGCTGCTTACTGGCTTGCTCCCCATGACTGCTCAGCCTGCCTTCTTACAGAACCCAGGACCACCAGCCCAGGGGCAGCCCCACTCACAATGGACTGGATCCTCCCCCATCAATCACTAATTCAGAAAATGCCTCACAAGCTAGTGTACAGACTGATCTTATGGAGGCATTTTCTCAACTGAAAGTTGAGACTTGTGTCAAGTTGACATAAAATCTAGCCACGACAGAGGGGAGGGTTGTATTTATTTTCAGTGCTAGGGATTGAACCCAGAGCCTTGGGCATTCTCGGCAAGACCTCCACCACTGGGCTACACTCCCAGCCCCCAGAGCTGAGATTTTGGCTGGCCCTTGGAAACGGGAAGAATTTTGCCAGAGAAAAATAAGCTGTGACCCTCACTCAGAGAAGAAAGAGTCCCTAAAATATCATTTCCAAAACACAGTATCGATAAGCCAAACTTTAGCAGAACGTTTGTACAGCATCAAGACACTACATCCAGATGCTTTCCCTCAATTTCACTCTTACGTTCAAGGGTTTTTTGTTTTGTTTTGTTTTGATTTTTTGCGGTAGAAAATTAATATTTAATTAATATTGTGATGGAGGAGGGATTAATATTTAGTTTTGCGGCTGTATTAGATCAGAATTTTTTCTCTGAAATTGGAAGGAAATTTCTTTGCAGAAAACTGCCTGTACTTAATCCTCCTCATGTTTCTGAAGTACCAGCTCCCTTTCCCAGACCCTCTTTGCCTCCATAAAAGCTGCAGGATGGAGTATGTCTGGCTGGGCAGTACAGTATAGTGTCAAGGCTCAGTGGAAGGATACTATGTGTACGTGACATAAGCCCATCTGTGAAGTGTGGAGATGGTCACACCTGCTTTGTAGGGCTGCTGTGAAGATGGATGAGGTCATAGGTGGAGAAAGCCCTTGGAAAGGTACTTCAGCTACGGGTGAATGATGGCAGAGTCACAGAGAGTGGGCGATGGGCAGAGGTGGGAAGCATGTGGGCAGGCTGTTGCAGGAATGACAGCTCGTACATTTGTTCCTGCTGTAGGGTGAGGCCGGGAGGGCTCTGTGAAGTGCATAAGCCAGAAGGGGCATAGGAGAAAGGATGGAGGTCGTCGCATGGGACAAACATCCTGAGGTGTCCACCATGGGATCTCATTAGCACTCAGCTTCGCTCTTGGCTTTGATGAGGGGTAGACTACCAGGAGACAGCCTTGGTGTGGCAGTACCATCGTGTGGCAGAGCTGAGGGGCCGCAGGTGTCAACTTGTAATTGCAGAGCTCCAAAGCCCCTGCCCTAGTGTAAAGTTAGCCCCGTGCGAACACAGTAGCCTGGCATCTGCAGCCAGTATCCTTCTCGGGAATCCCTTTTCCTGGCTCCTCCCCACCTCTCAGAGAAGCAGCCTCAGAGAATCCTCTCCTCCCTCAGCTCTTTGCCTTGTTGCTTCCTCTGTCTGAAGAGGGTGAAGAAAACGGTCCTTTCATTCTGTGTGGTGGGAACGTTTGTGACTGATGGTTTCCAGGCGAGTGCAACTCAGTCTCAGGAGTTTCCCTTCCCAGCTTCTGTCATCCTCTGACAAAACACCAGACATTCATTTGCATACAATAACTCTTGCCCTGCCAGACAGAATTCATGGAGATGCACATAGGTGACTCTGCACAGTGTCAGACACTGGCCACAGAAGCCAAATAGCACCCACTGCTTTATATACTAAATCTTATCCTTCCTGGAGCACAATGTGTATCTATAAAAATGTAGCCAAATGCTTTCATGGGATCAAGAAACACCATATTCGGATGCTTTCCTTCGTTTAATTGTTTTGTTGTACGTATGTATATAGGTGTTTTGCCTGCATGTATGTGCACTCATGTGTGTGAAATACCCAAGGAGACCAGAAGAGGGCGTTGGATCTCCTAGGAACTGGAGTTACCGACAGTTGTGAGCCACACGGGGCGGTGCTGGGAATCAAGTGCAGACTTTGCTCTCAACCACCTCATCAGCCCCTTAGTTTAATTCTCAATAACAGGCTTTGTGACAGTAATAATTAGCTTTGGCTAAAATAATGTCACTATAATACAGAATTTTATTTTTTAAAAAATAGAAACCAATTTCTCTGTGGAAAGCAAATGCTAAAAGCATTTACAGCGATGGGCATCTTTTAAAACCGGGCCCTGATGATGGATGACTAACTTCACATTTGATGGGTGTCACTTTGCCGTCATTTTTTTTTTTCTTAGTCCAAAACTTCAGGTAGGGGTGGGATGAAATGAAGAGGTTCCCCTAAACTTTTACCTAAGAGAGGTGATAAGTAAAGTAACTTGAAATATCAAATAAGGTTTAGCTTCTCACAGAAAAGTGAATGGCAGGGTGATGAGCAGACACAAAGCCCACAGTATGGTCACAGCTAGAAAGAGGGTGGACGGAAAGGCAAAAGGCTGGGGCTGGGGGTAGGGGGTGAGCCGGCATGGTGGCCTGAGATGAGCAGAGAAACTGGACAGGGCCTGTGAGTTCTCAAGCCTCACCTCTTCCCTTGCAGCTGCCCCAGTCATGGCTGATCTCTGTGGTCTTGCTTGGAACTGGCTTCTCTTGTTTGTGCTCTGATGGAATTCAGCAAGTCTTCCACAGGACCACATCTACCCTATATGCTTTGGTTGATACACGTGGGGGTTCTTCTTCCTCCTCCTCCTCCTCCTCCTCCTCCTCCTCCTCCTCCTCCTCCTCCTTCTTCTCCCTTCCTTCCTTTCTTCTTCCCTTGCAGTGATGAACGTAAATCATTTCAGGGACACAAATTTACTAATTTTTAAAAACAGAGGCAAAAGCGTGTCCATTGATGCCACCTCAGCGAAAAGAATGTACATGTCCCGGAATTAATTTTCAGCCTTTGAAATTCATGTCATCTAAGTTGTGTGTTGCAGGGGTCACAGAGCATGATGGGGGAGGGCTGTGATTTACAAATGATGTTTTTAGCCTTCAGATCCCAAGTTGCGCTAAAAGAATTGTTAGACCCGAAGTTAACCTGTAAGCTCCACCTGCCCAAAGACCAGGTAGCTTCCTGGGATTCTGGGAGTTGTAGTTCTTGAAAGGTAACACCTGCCCAAAGATCAAGTCACTTCCTGGGATTCTGGGAGTTGTAGTTCTTGGAAAATAACAACAAAGCCTCATGGGAAAGTATGGTGGCCTATGGCTTTTGTCCATATAACCCCCCCACCTGTGTGTCTTGGGGACACACAGCTGGAAAGTTTCCAGGAGTGGTCCTGACCAAATTTCATCTCAGTCAGTCTTTAACATTTTAATAAAAGCTTGCTTAAGTTTGGCCAAAGTGGTGAATTTCAGGACTAACAGAATATCCTCAGGAAGTCTCCAGCCCAGCCCTGGGCAGCATTAGACCACACCACTTCCTTCCCAAGCCAGCTGCTGCCCCCTAACTCAGATTATAACAAGAGACCTTTCTCCCTCTGGCTAGCGAGCTGGGGAAGAGAAAAAAGAGACAGAACCTTGGCTGCCTTGCTCTCTTCCATTTCTAGTACAGCATTGCAGAGTGGGGGGGTGACTTGTGGAAGAGGGGGGGGGAGCATCTTGGCCTGTTTTTTTGGTTAAGATCCGTGCTGCACAGTTTCATTCATTGGTGATTTTGCTGTCTCATGGAGCTCCATGTCATGGAATTAGACGCTGTGGCTGTTAGCTGGTCAGGAAATTCCAAAATGGGTATAAATAAATGCTCTGCCATGGCTCCTGGGCTCTGTGCCTGGGAGTGTGTGGAGTCTCTTTAATGCTGAGGGAAGTTTGCTGAGACTTCCTGCCTTTCTGAAAATGACAGCTTTGTGTCCCTGGGTGGCTAAGTAGGAATGTCAAAAAAAAAAGACAGGGGAACGTGACATGTGGGTGGGGGCAGCTGCGACACAAAGTGGAGCTCTGTGTGTTATGAAAAATATTTGCCTTTATGACAGGCTGGAAAAAATAACTCGGCACTTGCCTCTGGGTTCAGTGAAAACTTTCCCTTTAACCCGTGGCTTTGGCACAAAGATGTCATTGTAGCACTAGCGACAATTTCACACAGATGTTAAAGCTCGAGTTTCTGGGTTCTTGCTTTCCTTAGAGTCCAGGATCTCCCTTGTGTTGTTGCTAATCAAGCCCTCTTTGGACATTTGTTCTCACGTGTCTTTCTTTTCTTTGTAAAGATTTGTTTATTTTATGTGTATGCGTGTTTTAACTCTGTGTATGTGCACCATGTGCATGGCCTGGTGCCCACGGAGGCCAAAAGAGGGCATTGGATCCCCTGTAACTAGAGTTACAGGTAGTTAGTCAAGCTGCCATGTCAGTGCTGAGAAATGAGCCTGGGAGAGAAACTCTGTCTCCAAAACAAACAAACAAATAAGTAAAGAAATAACCCAGTCCCTAGGAATGCTTAAGGCGTGGGGGCAAACTTAGCCCGCGTACCTCATACTTGCGGTACTAGCCTGCCCCCTTTGGACACAAGGACCTGAACATAAGACACCAAGTAGTCTTAACTGATGAGCCACCTCTCCAGCCCACACTTCTGTATTCTCTAAGGAGTTAGTTGCCCGGGATATATTGAGTCTGGTTCTGGTTTCCTGTCTGCTCTGGAAGGGCTGGGGTTCCAGCAAGAGTTCTCCCACACATGCCCAAAAGTGTAGTTGGTGCCCTCTCTATCCGTCTCGGCCTGGGCACCGTGTCTGCTCTTCACAGAACTGTCCTTGTCACATGGCCTGTTTCCTATTTATGCTCAGAGTCGCACAGAATTCTTTTTGTGTTTCTTGGGGGGACAGGGCTTCACGATGTAGCCCTTGCTGGCCTGGAATTCAGTATCTAGACCATGCTGGCTTCAGACTCACAGAGATCTGTCTGCCCCTGCCTCAGAGTGCTGGGATTAAAGGTGTGCTCTGCTGTACAGGGCTTAAAATGTTTCTTGTGTGGTTTGGATTTTGGTTTTGGTTTTCTGCTTGTTTTATTTTATGGATATGGGTATTTTGCATGTGTGTATCTGTTACTATGTGTGTGCCTGATGCCTGAGGAGGTCAGAAGAAAGGACAGGATTTCCTGGAGCTGAAGTTACAGATGGCTGCGAGCTGCAAAATGGGTGCTGGGAATCAAACCTGGATCCTCCCCAAGAGCAGCCAGTGCTCTTAACCACTGAGCCATCTCTCCACCCCAGCACGGAATTCCTGAATAAAGGTTGAGGAGCATCTCTCCTCTATGTGTGGGAGATGAAGCTGGGCTGATTCAGTGCCAATATTCTAACTAGATAGCGAACATTAGATAGAGAGGAAGCAGCATGGGTCGGGCTGGTGAGATGCCTGTAGGTTATTGATAAAGATTGGTACATCTGTTGTTGACTCTGAACAATGGATCAAAGGATGATGGTACCAAGCCATGTGATACCTGCCTCCTCCTGCACCTCCCTGGTCCAGCGGACCCTTTAATAAGACATATGCTTGCTTGTTCCCAGGAACAGTGGCTGACCCTTTCCACTCTCCTTCCCCTCACGGCTGTTGCCTGGCCTCTGACCTCTTAAGTCATATGCAGGGTATAACCAAGGACACTGCCAATGGGTTGCTGGAAGAGGGGGTGGGGACGCTCAGTCTTGCTGGCCAGGAGGCAACTGGAAAGGTACCTGTGAACAGGCCCTACAGAGAGCAAGCCACGGGCCCTGCTGGAGCTCACCCAGGTGACAGCTCCTGCAATTAATTTCTACTTCCATTCAGTCACTAGCATGCCCCGGTTGGGAATTTTTGTGTCGAGTGCAGTCAGCAGCTGTGGAAATCATGGAATACTAGTGGACCCATTTTGCACATTAAATTATCACTACTGGTTTTTTTTTGGTCATGGGTTCTTGTTGCCCACTGCTTGACCACGAATAAAGAACCGTTTCTATCGCATGCCCTTGTTCAACAGTACAAAAACTGTACCTTCCCGCAGCTTAGGAAGGCCCTGCTGGGATGACCACTGTGGAAATATACTGGGTGGTTCTCAGGCACCCTCGTGCAGGGTTGAGGTGCCCTCAGCTCTGGGGACCTCCCCAGAGACCCCCGAGTGAGTTCTCCTGACAGTCACTGCACACCCCTCCCTGCGGGAAGAATCCTGACGGTCAATGTGTACCCCTGCAGGAAGAATGCATTTTACCTTGGCCTGACGTGCTTTGCAAAGGGAGGATGTGTGTCCCCTTCTGTCTTCCTTCCTTCCTGGGTGTTACTGGTGCTGGTCCAGGCCTCCCTTCTTTCTACCCAGCGCCCAGCTGTAGTGGGCAGCTGTTGGAACTTTGACCTGGAAGTACTACCCCCAGTGAGGCTTCCAGTGACTGTCACGCCTATCTATGGCCTGCCCCTGAGGCGGGACCAAGACAGGAGCCCTTAAGACCTGAGATCTGGATGTGCTGGCGCCCTTGGTTCCTGGTGATCCTGGATGCTGGATGTAGACCGAGCAGAGTTCTCCAGAGAACACTGCGGGACTGCACTTCACCTCTCCCGGACCCTGTAACCAATCCCTTCACTTGTTGTAAGTTACCCCAAAATAAACCTCCCTTTAACTACGTGGAGTTGCCCAGCACCCAGCCCTCACCCCGGCATATACACATGCTCGTGCCTAGCCCCCTTCAGGGCTCACCAAACACAGGACTCAAGATAAAGCTTAGCAGATTCCTCCCCTTGATTTTGAACAAGTATCGCTCGTGACCTTAAGCCCCCGACCTCATGGGGCCCTGACAGAATTTGAGGCAGAGTCTTGTAGAATTTCTGGGTTATCGGGCTGTTAGTGGCCTAGTAATAGTAGCACAGACCCCCAGCCTCCCTGCCCACCCTCCCAGCACCGATCCAGGTGCCTATTTTCCTGATTACACAGTTGGAGGATAATCTAACTTGCCAATAGCTAGCAAGTAGCATGGGCAGTCTGCCCCAGCTTACCTGCTTTTAATATGCGATCTCCTCCCCCACCACACTTATTCATCAGTAGATGCCCGGACGTGAGGCTTTGGTGCCAACATATTACTAAGCAGGTGGTATGCTAAGCACCAGGCTAGCTAGGCACTGAAGGATTACAAAATACATATTCTGCTCAGTTCCCACCTTCCTAAACATTTACAGTTGAGGGTGGGGGTGAGCCAAGGGCCTGCTAACCGTGACACGGGACTTTGCATACTGCAAAGGCCTTAGGAGCGTGGTGGGGACAAGGTGACCAGCTCTGCCCTGAACAGAGTGGCTAAGGTGTGGGTGGGTGGGGCTTTGAGGAAGAGGAGCCCTGTGGCTTAGGCTCTGAAGGACAGCACAGCTGGTGTTGACAGATGGTAGAGTCTGGGTAGGTGTGTGCTAGATGGAAGGAGAAGCCACAGATAGGGACGACTACGTGGGTACGCTGAGGTGAGTGGAGAGAAACGCGGGAAGAGCTGGATTGAGGTTCAACTGTGGAAGACGCAACACCGCGGACAGGAACTCCGGGTGATATTTTTGTAATGGGACACATCAACCTCCAGAACTGAGTAAGATGCTGTATGTTTTCAAAACTACCTCAAAGAAAGGGAGCACCCTCAAATCAGCAGCACCAGAGAGCAGACTGACTGCTAAGTCTGCAAAACAGACATCGTCGTCGTCGGGGGCCTGGCCTGGCTCCATGATGGCTGACTGGCTGCCTGCATGCACCTTTAGAGTGGAAAGGGGGGCTGGAGAGATGGCTCAGAGGTTCAGAGCCCTGGCTGCTCTTCCAGAGGTCCTGAGTTCAATTCCCAGCAGCCACATGGTGGCTCACAACCATCTGTAATGAGATCTGGTGCCCTCTTCTGGCCTGCAGACATACATGCTGGCAGAACACTGTATACAGAATGAATGAATCAATGAATGAATGAATGAATGAATGAATGAATGAATAAATAAATAAATATATAAGCAAATAAGCAAATAAGTGGAAAGGAAGGGAAAGAAGGTTCAGAGGGATGGCAGGAGGAAAGGAGGAAGGAATTGAAATTTATCTCGTTAAGTAATCCAGTCACTGTCAGTTGTGTTTCCTTTCTTTGTGACTTGGAGAATTCCCAGATATCTGAAAGCCCTTTGGCACTGTAGAGTTGTCCTTTAGGTGGGACCCACAGAAGTTTCTAGACTCCGGCCGTATCTCACTTGGTAAAAGTGACTCCTCTATCTCAGTGCATCTCACAGGGGCAGGATGCCAGCTTTGTTCACCGCTGGCTTCCTCACTGGAACCATCAATTTCGTCATGAGGTTTTCTGAGACCACAGCAGCATTCTCATCTTTGGTAGGAAGTATTCCATCCACCAGCCTCCGCAGCCATTCCTGTCTCCATCAGCCACCGCGGTGATGATTGCTGTATGGTAATTTTCTGTTCCCATAATCCTCACCGTGGTCATTAGCTGGCACTCTCCTCTAGCATTATGGACTCACAGATACTTATCAGTTGGTTATTATCATTAATTATATTATTTTGATGCTCAAATTATCCAAGTGGCCAATGGGATCCCAGAAGAGTCCCTGAGCCAAGGAGACCACCGGCACTGGTTTGAAAGAGCTAATGTTGTGTTGGAAGTTGAGAGCAGTGACTGACAGGCAGTGGGGCTAGCATGGGTTTGAGATGCCTTCCTCAGGCAGTGTCAGCCACAGGAAGATCTAGGCAGACAGGAGCGTTCAGGACATAAGGCAAGCCAACCCCAAACCCAGCTTTGAGGCTTCTGGTGGGTAAATATTTTGAATCTGGGGGAGGGGAGCATTGCTTAAGTCTCCCTAGACCCTGTCCGAGTTGTTGAGTTTTCCCTCAGCAACTAGTCACGGATGGGTGGAGAAATTAAAGTCAAGGAAGGGTTAAAGGTACAGAAGCTCCTGCTGACTGCCAGGTCAGCCTTGTGGTTGACACTTTGAATCTTGCTGCGGCTCCCAGAATCTCAGGGTGTAGAGTAAGTCCGCATTCCTCCCTCTGTGCTCAGTCAGAACGCGGCTTCCCTAAACGTCCTCTGCCTGCTTCCTGGCATTACTCAGGCCACCTCTGTCCTTCACAGATTAGATTTATCGTTGCTTAATGACCTCCAGAAGAGGAAACCCCTCCCCCACCATTTCTCTCCGCTGTGAGTCATTGGCTGTCAGAAAAATATTTTCCTTTTTCGTAGCAGAATGGGGCAGCACATGGAGCCTGGCACAGCCTTGGTCCTGGTGTCTGGTCTCCAGCTCAGCCTACAGGGGCTGACATTGTCAGGACTTCACAGTTTCCTCCTAAATACAGGGTGGAGAGGTGGAGAGATGGACACCAAGACACGAGGCCCGACTGACGGCCCAAATAAGGAGTGTAGGTTTGGATAGTTTAATGTCATGCCACGCTGGTGATCTATCTTGTTCAGTAGACAAATACTCACTTGTGAGACTGAAGAGAAAATTTGCACAAACAGTCCTTGGAAGCCTACCAGAAGACGGAGAAGGGAATTTTAATAGATAATCCTTCGACTAGCCAGAGAAATCTTATTAAAATGTAAATGGGCCATTTTTCTCCCTTGTTTAAAACACCCAATAGCTTCAAGATGCACTACAGGATCCAAAACAGGTCTTTCCCTCCTCTGCTAGCATGTGCCTCATCCCCTCCCCCATGTCCCCAATAGGCTGCCCAGCAGACCTCTCAAGTGCCTACCCCTTCCCCGACACACACACACACACACACACACACACACACACACACACACACACACACACACCCGTGTGAGGGCCCCTGTTTCACCTCCAGAGCATTTGCTGAGGCAGTTGCTAATCTGTGTAAGCACACATCTGTCTCACATCTGTATAGTTTGTCCGTTCCCTCTGGGCAGGTTCCCTCCACGGCTGTTCTGGTCAGCAGTGAGCAGCTTGCCACATGTCGGGTTCTTCGTAAATATTTACTAAGTGATCAACTGAATCCGTCATCCTCCTAAGATGAGGCTCCCCCTGTGGAGTGTGGGAGCATTCCCAGGAGGGAACCTGGGGATGTGGAACTAGTGTAGAAAGGAAGGCTCATGTAGGGATGGTGTGCAGGTTAACAGCTCTGACAGACAGAGCTTACAAACGTGGACGTGAGAGCTAAGGAGTTGAAGAAAGAAGGACCTAGCGCTCTGGCAGCCCCACAAACAAAGCCAGCCGTGAAGTTGCTGTTTTGCTACATACAGTGTCAGTGGATCTGGCCCTTAAAGCTTTTGAAATACCCTTTCACTTTCTTGTTTTATTTGCACAAGTGTTTGGACAGCCATTTAGAATAGCTGCAGAGAGGTATTGGCAAGATTAAGATAGGCAGTCTCCACTCCCAGGAGAAAGAAATGAGCTCTCTTCAAAGGGAGCCTAGCACCCTTTTGAGTGGCTGAATCAATGAATGGGTTTTAGCTGGGAGGAAAAGAGCCAGTTTGGAAGCAGCTAACTCTGTCCAGCACGTGGGCCGCTGAGGCAGATCTTGAGTCTGAGGTCAGCCTGGGATGCAACATGACAAGACTGTCTCAAGAAGCAAAAAAAAAAAAAAAAAAAAAAAAAAAAAAAAGAAGTGAGTAAAACAAAGTAACTGTTGGATAAATGCAAGAAAGTGCCTTCCCTGCCACATTTTCCTTTTTGGCAGAACGCAGAATACTCAGGTTAGTGGCATCTCTCTTGTGGTTTTCTGTGTCATAGGTGGTGTTTCTCATGTAGATTTGGTATTAGGAGGAAAGGTGCTTGGATAGGAAAGCTTAGTGCTCAGTGTCTTCAGAGGGAGCGTTTCCTGCTAGACCTGTTCTGAAGGGCATGGTCCAGCTGATCCACTTCCTGCTTTCTCTCTGTACCACTGTCCCTTCCTGGAGGAGCTGCCTTGCTAACTCAGACACCTTCAAATGCTGCAGAATTCACCTCATGAGCCTTGTCTCCCTCCAGTTCACCCTCACGACTTTCTTTCCTGCCTCCAGGCCATAGCTGCCGGGGTCCTCTGGGATGCTCCCCACAGCAGTGTACTGCACTCGGCCACTTGTCCATGTGGGACTCTGTGGTGATGCCATGCTCCTAGGCCAGGTCCCTGTGCTTCCTGTGAGAGAGGACAATGCTTTGGTGGGAATTAACTCTTTAGTTTCAGCAGTCAGAGACTGTCTGATGAGTAAAAACACGTTAACAATGTGTGAGGTTGTGGCACACGGATGTAATTATTCTTCATGGCGTCCTCAGTAATTGGGCTTAGAGTGGGCAGCAGAACAAAGAGGTCATTGTAGTCCAACAAATAGAGTAATAATATCAGAGCCTTGTCCAGTTAAAAGTCCAGGGTGCATTATTTTGGCAATGTCTAGAGCTTTTTGTTCGTAATAAAGAATAGCTCGTTATGGTAGAAAAAGTCTAGAAAAATGATGAGTGTTTCTTACTCAAAAGTGGCATTTTCCCAGAAAGATAAATATTGCATATTTTCTGTCATACACAGAATCTAAATTTAAAGAGAAAAAGACGTGAAAGTAAAACTTGTTAGAAAAGGAAGCATGAGGAGGAGACAGGCATAAGACAGCGTGGGGGGTGTGAGTGTGACTGAAGTACACGGCACCCATGTGTGAGAATGTCACCACAAAGCCCCATTGTGCTTTACAGTCAATGGGCAGCAAGGCATGCTGGTGCAGATCCTATAATACCACCACTCAAGGCAGAGGCAGGAGAACTTCTAAGTTTGAGGCCTGCAAAACAAGCTCCATGCTCTAGGGCTACCTAGCAAGACTCTGTTTTTTTAAAAAGATCACCCTGTCCCTGGCACATAGTGTTAGAGTCTCATTGAGAAATGGAGGGCCAAAAGGCCACAGCCCAGATGTTGCTGTATGAAGGTATTTTGCTCTGTTGGGGGGGCCTGAAAGACTGTCTTGGGAGAGGGGGCAGACCAGGCATTCAGCACCACCTCTGGGCTCTGCTCACTAAGCCACTCACCAGCAGTAGCACTTTTCACTGCCTGTGACGTTGCCAGATGTCACCAGGGAGAACAGAGCTGAGTTGAGAGCGGATGCTGGCAAGTCGGACTCCCACACCGGTTAACTGCTGTGTAAGCTGCTGCCTGGTGAAGAGAGTCAGTTTTAGGTCTTCCCAAATGGAATACTATTTTGACAGTGAGTTTAGTTTGTTTAAAAAGTTAAAATCAGCCGGGCGGTGGCGCACGCCTTTAATCCCAGCACTCGGGAGGCAGAGCCAGGCGGATCTCTGTGAGTTCGAGGCCAGCCTGGGCTACCAAGTGAGTTCCAGGAAAGGCGCAAAGCTACACAGAGAAACCCTGTCTCGAAAAACCAAAAAAAAAAAAGTTAAAATCGAATAAATAACAATTCTGGCCCTAGCTGGAATGATTTTTAACATTTCTGTATCTCAAGTTCACTGGTGCATGGAGAAGAACCACAAGAAAATCTTGCACTGTTCTTGAAGCCACAGTTGGGCCTTTTTTTTGGGGGGGGAGGTAAATACACGCATAAAGAAAAGCCTCATCATCAGCCGTGGGTTTCGATTTCCCTCTGAACTCATGGGAATCTCGCCTGGACTTGGGGGGTTTTCTCTGAGGGTGGCTGTCACGTTAGTTTGTGGTTACCCCTAATTGCAGACCGGACAGACTGGGTAGAGAGAGGAGGAGAAAGGTCTCTGTGACCTTTGATTTTCAGGTGTGACACCAGCTCAGAAGGGTGCTGGCCCAGGCTGTGCAGCCCACTGTTAGCACCCAGTTCCCCCGGCACACTGGTGCCGAGGCTGGGGTGACGTTCCCTCCTGCTTAGCATCTCATCTATTTTTTTTTTTCTGTGTGCCCTATCAGCACTAGACTATGAGCCACGTAAGAGTGTTGTTTCTGCTGGGCGGTGGTGGCGCACGCCTTTAATCCCAGCACTCGGAAGGCAGAGGCAGGCGGATCTCTGTGAGTTCGAGGCCAGCCTGGTCTACAGAGTGAAATCTAGGACAGGCACCAAAGCTACACAGAGAAACCCTGTCTTGAAAAACAAAAAACAAACAAACAAAAAGAGTGTTGTTTCTTTCATTTACATTATACCCCTA
The DNA here is from genome assembly GCF_949786415.1 of Peromyscus eremicus. Classification (NCBI taxonomy): domain Eukaryota; kingdom Metazoa; phylum Chordata; class Mammalia; order Rodentia; family Cricetidae; genus Peromyscus; species Peromyscus eremicus. Next base: position 36,709,968 of record NC_081416.1, on the reverse strand, counting down.
ACTCCTACAGCAGAAAGTGTTACGTGGTCAAGATGAATGGATGATAGATTTTAATAAGTCTTTAGTCTCAATATTGACTATAAGTTGCACATTCAAATACCTGTCTTCTTGACTCTAAACTTCCCAGTGGCTGTTAAAACCTAATCATTGTTGTCACGTATAATACTCATACTCCTTTAAACCCAGCACTTTGGGAGGCAGCAGCAGGCAAATCTCTGAGAGTTCAAAGCCAGCCTGGCTTAAGTAATGAATTCCAGGTCAGCCAGAGAGGTACATGATAAGACCGTCTTTCACAAAAGAAAGTCCTCAAACCGTTGTAACTTGTCCTCTGAATTTCAGCTCCTTTTGCCTGGCTCAGTCCAGTCTCTCCATAGTTGTCAAGGATGGATTTGCTGATGTCTTTTAAACCTTCATCCCCTAGTTGGTGGCTAAATAACACAGGAGCCAGAGTGCCCCGCTCTTGGACCCAGGACCAGGGCCTGTTCTGCACCCATCCAGTCTCACCTGCCGTGAAGGCGCTCTCACAGACCCAGCCCTGCCCCTCTTCTCTTGTGTTCTTATCATCACTTACCAAACCCAGTTCTTGGGCCTCCCGTTCTGTGTTAGCCGCTTGCTCACATACAGTGGTCTGGCTTGTCCATAGCGTACCTTTGTAACTAACGTCAACCTGTGTTGTGTGTATTCATTGCCCCAGCAAGCCTACATCTCATTTTATTTCTTACAATTTTTTTCTCCTACTCTTTCAACAGAATAGGATCTTTTTTTCTGCACCCAATAAGTTTTCAATAAAAGTTGTATAATGAAGGCAGAGGGATGTTAGGAGTAGTCTGGCTTCAGGACTGCACTCCCAAACATTCAGAAAATTCTCGTAAACACCTGGGCAGCCCTCCAGTTCCAGAACGGTCGGAAGCTGTTGCTTGCAGAATTCCACAAAACCAACTGGAGTTCTGGCCATGTGAAAGCAGACATATTTCTGTTAGTCTAAAAAGATTTTTGAGACAGCTCAAAAGTCTCTTTATAACTCAGCTATGGATATTTTTTTTCTAAAAAGCCATTGTTTTGTACTTCCTTATTCTTGAATTTACCAATTTTCATAATAAAAGCTTGAATGTTGTAATACCTCCTCAGTTTAGTTATTTAGCATTTTCTTCATTTTAAGATATATATATATATATATATATATATATATATATATCCCACAGTTTGGGGGTTGGGTAGGGATGAGAAGTGGACATAGGATAGAAACTGCTGTATCTCTTAGAATTCGGGGTCACTCTAAAGTTTATTTCTCTCCCACAGAAGTACAGAGGGGTAGGCGCTTCAAGAGTTTTAATACTAGCTTTGATGCACAGAGCCACCTGAGACCCAGATTCCTTCTAACACATGGTTCGCCTACCCCCAGGTGTAAACTCAAGTTATCAGCTAGTGATCTTAGCATCATACCCGCACTGGAGGAAGGAATGAAGAGAAGAATTAGAAAGATTATTCCTGGGTCTCTTGAGGACGGTTCGGGTGGGGTAGGATTGTTTCATGAACTGTCTGTGTATGGCCACACTAACAGTAAAAGGAGATTGGGGGAAATACTGGCTTTAGATTTACTCATCTAAAAATAAGTTAATTCTACTGTGGAAGAGATTTAACTGTCTACCTTTGCCACGTTCACACTTGAGCGTACTTAGATTTTACATTCCTGTAGGAATAGTGACTTCTGTGGTAGTTTTGGCATACAAATTTGTAAAGCACAAAGTATATATCACCCCTAATTCCGCACCCTAAAAATAACCATTAAAGGGGTTTTCAATGTCTGCTTTGCTCCTGACCATCTTGTTACGTGGTATAAAGTTACGTTTTTGAAAATTCAATCTATTGTTCTGAGGATGTTTATAGTATGGGGGTGGGGTTAAGACATACTTTTATACAGAAAAATTGAGAATTAAGTATGGGTCATAGGTATGTCAGCAGATGCTTGTGCAAGGACAGTGGAAATCAGGAGATAAAAAATAGGGAGATTGCGTCCTGGGTGTGGTGGCCACACCTCTTTTCCAAACACTTGGGAGGTAGAGGCAGGTGAATCTCTGATTGAAGGGTAGCCTGGTCTACATAGCTAGTTCTAAGGTAACCAGGGGTATCTAATGAGATTCTGTCTCAAAAAACCAATATTAAGTTAATTAAATAAAAAATATTGAAGTGAGACTGGATATTTCAATGTAATAGTAGAATACTTGGTACAGATGATACTTTGAGAACGTTTGTTTGTTTGTTTGGGGGGATGTTTTTCTATATGTTCTGTCTGGGATTTTAGTTTCATTTTTATTGCTTGAGAAGGAGATACAGTCTCCAGGGTCCTTTCAGTATTTGAGATTCAGCAGTGCTGGGGAAGGAAGTCTGCTGCGGTTAAATTCTCACTGCCCCTGACTTCCAGCGGAGAAGTCCAAACTGTCACTTGGGGGTAATTCAGAATGACCCAGACCTTTGGTTATCTCTATTCGCTGAGCTTGGGAAGTAGCTAAATATAGGCCAGTTAAGTTTTGCGGAAAAGTGAGCTGGGGGGTGGGGGGGTGGGGAGGGAGCCTGAAACCTGACACCAATTTCACTTTTCCTGCTGAAAACGCCCCAGTGGGAGCATCATTAAGAAAAACCTAGAAGTCATGCCAGCGGCCACCGCCTCAGACATGATTGACTTTTTCTTTGTAAAGTCTCTCTGTGATATTTTTGCAAGCATGCCCTGCTTTGTTTACAGCGGATAAAGGGCCTGTTTCATTAATTTACTTTAAGATTCAGGGCCAGGGCTCAGCTGTTGGAGGGGAGCTGCTGGCTACTGGTCACCTGTCAGGAGCTATGCTAAGAAGTGCCCTTCAGTGCTCCGGAACAGTGGCCAATTGTGGCCCTGCCCTTCCTCAGGTGACCCGGGCTGAGTTTGCTAGGCCTGCCTCCAGAACACAGACTCTTTGATGAAGTGTCTGGCCCCAGGGGCAGACTGAGCCCTCGGTGGAGAGGCTCACATTGCCGGCTTTATTTGGGCTCCTGGCAAAGCTGCGCCGCCCCGAAGAGCGCCTGTTTCCCGAAGAAGGCGGCTTCCTGTTTTCATTAAGACACCAGGGGGATGCCGGCCTGCTGAGTGTGCCTGGCTGGACGCGGGGAGCCCTCATTGGTGTAGGCTGGGCCTATGGTGTCCCTGCGGGCCTGGGAGGTGTGTGCGAGAGTTGACAGGCATTGCCTTAAGTGGAGAGGAGCGGAATCCAGGCCTGGGGTGCTGCGGCCGGAGGCTGTCTTGCTTTGGACCTGCGCCTGCGGTAGGTGAGCTGGGGAAGGGTGGGCCTGTGGGCTGGGGTGAGCTGAGGGGAGCTAGGCCGAGTGCTTAGGGATGAGGGTGACCTGCAGATGGCTCCGGCTCCCTCCTCACCGGCTCCCTCCTCACCCGACCCTGAGTGCCGCCCCCACCATCCCCACCCCTGCCCAGCACCATACCGCGCACCCAGGGTGAGTGTCGTGCCCCCCACCCCCAGACACCCTGGGCTTTCCTTTTCTCCCTGCTTCCTTTGGAACTTCAGATCTGGAAACAGGTCTGGCTGCATATTTTGAGCTAGCGCACTGTCCTGTGGAGTTGGGAAGCTAGGAAAGAGAGAGAGAGAGGGGAAGATACATTGTGTTAGCATGAGCTCAGATTTCCAGGCACTGGCGCTCTGGGTCAGCTCATGCTGGGGCACTTATTTCAAAGAGAATTCCTTAACATTTGCTCTAAGCAGTTTTAATACTGGCGGTGGTGCTGGCAGCAGCGGCCGGTTTTAGCTTGGGTTTGGGGATTATGTGTGTATATGGAATGCTTGTATGTATATGGAATGGTTGAACCCCAGAACTCATGCCACAGGCTAGCCAAGTCTTCTTATCTTAATATTGTTTGAAATTGAGATATAAAGAATGTGTGCCCATTTTTAGTCCCATTTGGCAATCTTTTTAAACTTTCCAGAGTTTCAAAAGAGAGAAATGTGTGTGTGTGTGTGTGTGTGTGTGTGTGTGTGTGTTAGGTGTGTGTGGGGGGGGGGGGTCATTCCAAGCATTCGGCATCAGCTGTAATGTGGAGCAGTGTTGGAGACCAGGAGGGCAGGCAGCAGCCTAAGATTGCTTCACATCCTTGGGTCTGACAATAGTGTAGGCAGGGGGATGACCAGGACTGGGGCAGGGGGACAGATGGCTCTCATTTTCACTCCTAGCTTTTGGTCCTTTCCTTAGACCTAAAAGCACAGGCTGTGTTAGTGTGGCTGTAGAAAAACAAATGACCTAATCCTACAGTTTAAACAAAATGACCTTGCTTTTAAATTCGAAATGCATGGCTCAGATCAGCAACAAGGCCTGGGCTTTGAAAGGTTCCTGTGTTTCCTTTTTTATGTTTGGTTTAGCCAAAAGTAGCGTTTACTGAATACCACATGACCCTGAAGTTGGAGTTTGGTTTGCCCTCACTTCCGTCCCTCTTTGGACCTGTTTGGGTTGCTTGTGACTACAAAACCGGGTATTGGTGAGGTATTAAATGTTGTGTCAGAAAGCAAAGGACAGTAGAGTGGAGAAAACTTTCCTCCAGTTGACAGAGGGTTTTGAGTAGGGAGAGAAAGTAAGCAGCAGGTGAAAGTCTGTCCTCTGACTGTGGCCTTGCACCCAGGCCACCAGAGAATTCACTCTCTGTCCTGTGTCCCCAGATCAGAAGCAGGAAGGGTTCGGGGCAAAATGGAATCATGTGGAGATAGACACTAGGTGGCTCTTGGCCACTGGCAAGAAAAGACTGCCAAACCTGCAGACACACACACACACACACACACACACACACACACACACACACACACACACGCTGACATCCCTGGATCCATGCATCTGCTGTGACCCTCTCTTTTTCTCTGCTGATTTTAGTGCATTTTGTGACTTAGTGGACTACAAAAGATAGGACTCTTTAAAACTGCCCTCTTTTCCTGAATTGTCCTTTTATTTATTTGTGGGGGATTAGTACTATAAATTGTTCTACTATTGAGCTACATCCACGTTTTATGTTGAAATAAGGTCTCTCAGTTGACCAGATTGGCCTTGAACTTGGAATCCTTTTGCCTCCGTCTCTCCAGTAGCTGGGATCATAGACTTGTGCTGATACAATGGTTAATGTCTCCATTTTCATTCAGAGAGTTGAGGTTCAGAAACTAGGACTATCAACTCTTAAGTCAGACTAGCGTGTGCTACACTCACAAATAACTGTTCTTACCAAAATATGTAATGCATTGTATTATCATGTTTTCTTCTTTCTCTTAGAAAAAGCAGATGAAGTTCTGAATGGAGACCATAACAAGGAGCAGAAAGACCCATATTTTGTGGAAACCCCTTATGGTTTTCAGCTCGACTTAGATTTCGTCAAATACGTGGATGACATACAGAAGGGGAATACTATCAAGAAAGTGAACATCCAGAAGAGGAGAAAACCATCTGTGCCATGTCCAGAAGTCAGGGCCACACCTGGTCATCAAGGTGTGTGGACTTCCACTGAATCCCTGTCATCCTCCAACAGTGATGACAGCAAGCAGTGTCCCAGCTTCCTCCTAGCCAGAAGCCACGTGACATCAACCCCAATCCCACGGCCACCCGCCCCACTGGAGACCTCACCCACTTTTACCATCCCAGAAAATCGACAGCTGCTGCCCCCACCCTCACCTCAACTCCCAAAGCACAACCTTCATGTCACCAAGACGTTGATGGAGACCCGGAGAAGACTCGAACAGGAGAGAGTCACCATGCAGATGGCACCGGGTGAGTTCAGAAGGCCCAGGCTGGCCAGTTTCGGAGGCATGGGCTCCACGAGCTCCCTCCCATCCTTTATGGGTTCTGGGAACCACAATTCTGCCATGCACCAGTTTCAGAACGGATACCAAGGCAATGGGGATTACGGTAGCTATGTCCCAGCAGCGGCTACCACTTCCTCCATGGGAAGCTCCATCCGCCACAGCCCATTGAGTTCAGGGATCTCCACCCCTGTCACCAACGTGAGCCCCATGCACCTGCAGCATATTCGAGAACAGATGGCCATCGCCTTAAAACGCCTGAAGGAACTTGAGGAGCAGGTGAGAACCATCCCCGTGCTCCAGGTGAAGATCTCTGTTTTGCAAGAAGAGAAAAGGCAGTTGGCCTCACAGCTGAAGAGCCAGAGGGCGGCATCCCAGAACGATGTGTGTGGTGTGAGGAAGCGCTCCTACAGTGCGGGTAATGCCTCCCAGCTGGAACTGCTTTCCCGAACCCGGAGAGGCGGCGGCGGGGAGTTGTACATCGACTATGAGGAGGAAGAGATGGAGAGCGTGCAGCAGAGCACGCAGAGGATCAAGGAGTTCCGGCAGCTCACGGCTGACATGCAGGCACTGGAGCAGAAGATTCAGGATAGCAGCTGTGAGGCCGCACCGGAGCTCCAGGAGAATGGACAGTGCCCGCCTCCGGAGTGCAAGTCTGTGGCCGTGGGTAGCGACGAGAACATGAATGACGTTGTTGTTTACCACAGAGACTTCAGGTCCTGCAAGGATACGGCTGTAGGGACGGTCACCGAGACGAGGAATTTTGGTATCAGTGTGACGGAAGCCATGCTCGGGGTGATGACTGAAGCTGACAAAGAGATTGAGCTGCAGCAGCAGACCATCGAGGCCTTAAAGGAAAAGATTTACCGCCTGGAAGTACAACTTAAAGAAACCACCCACGATCGGGAAATGACTAAGCTAAAGCAAGAGCTGCAGGCGGCTGGCTCCAGGACAAAAGTTGACAAGGCCACAATGGCCCAGCCGCTGGTCTTCAGCAAGTTGGTGGAGGCGCTCGTGCCAACCAGAGACCAAATGGTTGGCAGTCACGTGGACACAACGGATTCATGCGTTGGGACCTCCGTGCAAACAAGTAGCGTAGGCATCTCCTGCCAACCTGACCGCAGGAATCAAGTCGTGGGGCCTGAGCTGCCTATGACTTGGTGGGTCGTGAAGGAGAGGGTGGAGACGCATGACCAATGCGTAGGGAAGTCCGTTGAGACTTGTGACCAGAGTGTGGGTGTGGAAGTCAGCGTCTGTGAAACAGGCAGCAACACAGAGGCTTCTGGGAGCGACCTGACATTCCTCAAGACAAACTTGAACCTCAAAGACGTGCGGTCCATTGGTTGTGGAGACTGTTCTGTTGATGTGATTGTCTGCCTTCCCAAGGAGTGCGCGTCGCGAAGCATGAACACAGAGGCGGTAGGCCAGGAGGAAGCTGCTGTCATGGCGGTGCCTCACACCACAAACCAACACACCAGCACGACTCGGGAGCAGGCGGACCAGTGCACTAACACGGAGGCGGCCACCCTCGTGGAGTCCTGCACCAACACTTTCCTCAGCACTCTGGACAAGCAGACCAGCACCCAGACTGTGGAGATACGAACGGTGGCCGTAGGAGAAGGCCGTGTCAAAGACATCAACCCCTCCGCTAAGACTCGCTCTGTTGGTGTTGGGATGGTGCTGTCTGGCAATTCCGGGTTTGACAAGCCATCTGCCGTGAAGACCAAAGAGTCAGGCGTGGGACAGATCAGTATTCACGACAACTATCTAGTTGGTCTCAAAATGAGGACCATAGCTTGTGGGCCTCCACAGTTGACTGTGGGGCTGATGGGCAGCAGGAGGAGTGTAGGTGTTGGGAACGAGTGTGTAGGGGACCTCGTGGAGGATCTTCCTCAGCCTCAGCTTGCCTCTGGGGTGGTGACCGGTTTGGATCACTACATTGAGCGCGTGCAGAAGCTGCTGGCCGAGCAACAGACGTTGCTGGCTGAGAACTACAGTGAATTGGCTGAGGCTTTTGGGGAGCCTAACTCACAGATCGGCTCCCTCAATTCACAGCTCATCAGCACCCTGTCCTCCATCAATTCCGTCATGAAGTCTGCAAGCACGGAAGAGCTCAGGAACACTGACTTCCAGAAAACCAGGCTGGGTAAAAGCACAGGTAGGTGGTCCCCCAAGGGACTTGAGCATGAGGACATGGGGAAACTTATAAAAAGAATAGATGTTTGTGTAGCTCAAGGCTGTGGAGAGTAGGAAGTCCAAAGCATGGCACCAAATTTCAGCCAGGTCTTCTTTTGCTCTATCATAGCAAAGAATGTATCATACGGTGAGACAGTACAATAATATACCCATTCCCAGGATAGTGACATACATTTTTCCACCACATGAATTGTTGGGGACACATTCAAACTATAGGAGGAAAGACAAGGGACATGTCTCTCTAGGATTTAATGGTTTTATGTTTTGTTTTGTTTATTTTTTAACTGTTGGAACCATATTTTGGAATCTTGGAGAAAGCTTTAGGATGGTAATGAGTTGAACACAAACCAAGAGCTGAAATACATAAGCACCCTTGCTGAGCCTCAGTATCTCATAGCTCCCTCCTCTGGCCTCTGGTTTCAGGCTAACACAGGAAGGCAAGTCTGTGAGGCCTGGCTACCCTGGAGGTGTCCTCTGAGGCTTTATATGATGCCTCATGCCTGTCTTCTGGTTATATATTTGCTCATTTTATACAGAACTGCTTTAAAAATGCCTGTATTGTTTATATGCATAATTATCAGTATATGACCAATTAAAAATTCTAGAGTAAGATGTCCTCGGTTAACATTTTATGAGAGGGTAGACACCTCATCGACTTATTAAGATGGCAAATAACCTTTGAATTACCACTTCACCTCAGCACACAGGCACAGGCTCTGAGGATACTTTCCGGAGTTCAGCCAGGGTCCCTCCCTGCTGGGGTCATCAGGTCACAAGCAATAAACAAAAGAGCTGTGTTAGACCTGTACTATGGAGACTTTGCTCCCAGTTACGGGGACAGGGAGCGAAGTGTCTGGAGTGGAAGGTATGCTTTTGAGATAAGGGACCCATAGCAAGAGCTGACCATGGGTCTTTTTCCTTTGCACATGCTGATAGGCACATACACATCTTTCTTCCCCATTCACTGAGATCCCTGCTCATCTGTTTTTAAATTAAAGCTAGTCATTGAGCAATCACCCTGGGATAGCTTGTCCCCAAGAGACTCACTGAAATGACTTGCCTTGGTGCCCTAAGTCTCTAACAGTCTATAGTTCCCTACTAATCCTGGGCTGGCCTTCCATTCCCTGATGCAGTAGTTCTCAGGAACCAGCACCCACAGGAGTCTCAATGGGCCCCTTTATATCCAGAAAGGACAGCCATGAAAGTAGACTAACATATACCCTTTCTATATCTTCCTGGGTTTATGCTTTAAACTAATGAGCATTAGTTTTCAGTCTCTGTGCTATAGGACAGTGTTTATTGTGTGTGGGGGGGAGCACATGACAACTGATGTTTATATGGGTTTGCCTTTTAGAATTCTAATATATATATATATATATATAACTAATATTCTAATATATTATAGTTTTATGTATATATAACTAATAAATATACAGAGGAGTCATTTATAATAAGCAGGGTTAGATTGATATATAGGCTAACATGAAGTCTTACATGTCTGTCTCCTCATCCTTTAAAAAAAAAATCATGATGTCAGATGTTGATATCAAAATAAACTTCTTCAATATCACAGACACAGATGGCAGAGGGGATTGTGAAGACATGTTCTTCCCAGCCTTCCTTCCTCCTCCTAAAACTGGGGCTACTATCTCCCATTCTTGTCAAGAATATCCTGCTGTGTTGCTGGAGTAATGTGTGTGGCCTCCTGAGCATGGAGACTGGGAAGTTTTATTTGACTGTGCTACAGTGTGTTTTGGGCTGTGTCCAGTCATGCTGACATTCCACACATCAGTGTGTAGGTCTGACCCTGCAGTGAACACCTAATTAATCAGCTAATTCACACGAGCTCTGTGACAGCTGGGGACAAAAGGAGAAAATACTCTCAGTAGCAGGTGGTTTAGTCACAGTGGCAGCCACTGTCAGAGTACACAAGAGCAACCTTAAGACTGTCCGTAATTCACGTCACATATTATCGTATCCAAGATCTGATGAGAAAGGGATGGGGTCACACATTTACCCCATATAGGGTGTTTGTGTATGTGGTCTGGAAATTCAGACAGCCTGATCCAGGAAGGTGGTAGGTAGCATTCTCAACATCTGCATGCCATGTATAAGGAAATGTCACAGGACACTGGATCACCACGCCTCCCTTGTAATCCACAGTATCCCTCACACAGTGCAGAATACATATCAGTGCTGAAAGGCATTTGTTCATACAATCTTATCCTTTAAAAATCAATAAGGAATTAGTTGGGTTTGACATGTCTCAGAGTTATCAGTCGTCACTTGTACAAACCCAATTCTTTCAAGAAGTTAACTTTGGGCTCTGAAGCCAAGCAGTCTGAATGCAGATTCTGTCTGCAAGGAGAAGTTGTCTTTGTGTCTTCGCAGGGTTGTAGTGAAGAATCAGGGACTGTAGGAGGGAAGCCTGAGTGTCTGCAGCACGGAGCATAAGCGCTAAGTGAAAGCTGCTGCTTCTCGTGTCTGAGTTCTCCCAGAAAGGGGCTCGTTCAGAACAGTTGCTGAACACAGCTTGTGCAAGTCACTTTTGATGTTTGTTTTTCTTTCATTCTTGTGTGTGTGAGTGTTTTGCCTGAATGTATGGCAGTGCATCATGTGAATGACTGGTCCCTGCAGAGGTGGGCAGAGGGCATCCAATCCCCTGGATGTAGAGTTATAAATGGTCATGAGCCACCATGTAGGTGCTGGGAATCGAACCAGGTTCTCCAAAACAGCAAAAGTGCTCTTAACCACTGAGCCATCTCGTCAGCACCACCCCCCTTCTCCTTTTAATCTCAAATTTTTGTATTCATAATTCTGGCTTGTGAATACTTTCTCTCTCTCTCTCTATCACACACAAACACACACACACACACACACACACACACACACACACACACACACACGCACCCATGCACACCAATTATTATGCCTGTCCAACTAATATAGGTAATTGGGGGGGAAGTATGATAATTGTCAGGCCACGGTCATTCAAAAATCAGTAATAGGCTCAATACATTATTATACAATATATACAAGTATTATACCCTGTCTGGAGACTTACTCTTTCTAGAGTTAAGGGTTTGATGATAAAGTCACTTGTCAGCTTGTAAACTGTTGTCTCTCCCCACCCCCTCCTAGACAGGGTGTCACTGTGTAGCCCTGACTGTCCTGAAACTCACTCTGTAGACCAGGCTGGCCTTGAACTCAGAGATCCACCTGCCTCTGCTTCCCGAGTGCTGGAATTAAAGGCGTATGCCCACTACCACCCAGCTGCAAACTGCTGTTTTAACCACATCATCACACTGAATACTTTATTGTATTTAAAATCGCACTGGGAGTATGTGATTGTAAGTCCTTTAGAAGAACGTGAAACATGCTCTCCTATAGTACCCCAGTGTGTGCTAGCTATGTACAAGAGTGCAGGTATGTGGCCTGTGTTTTAGAAACACGCTTTCTTTTTCTATCGAAATTTGAATCACAAATCATATTATTCCACCATGTAGAATCATGCTATCCCCGCATCCCCTCCATGTTTTTTTTTTCTCCTCCAACTGGCCATAAACGTTCTCTCAGGATTGGAGGGACAGTGTGTCACGGCTTTGACACAGTATAACTTGGTGATGACTACCAGTGTTGTTTCTCTGGTACAGTTAAAATGGTCACAGGAAGTAGGTTCCGTCCCTCCTCCTCTTGACAAACCCATACTGTGTAGATCAGGCTGGCCTTTTACCGGCGCCTCCTGGCTCAGCCTTCTCCCGTCTAGGGTTCCAGGTTACACCATCGTGCCTGGCTAAGTAAGAGGAAGGAAGTCCCTGTTGTTACCAAAAAATCTTAAGAAGTAAGTTTTATTTTTTCCTTTACACCACTGGGAGTTATATTGATGTCTTTTTTTCTTTTTCCCTTTTGGAAAGGGGAAGAAAATTCTAGACAAATGACTCAGAGTTACAAATACCCTAAAAATATCAAACTGGCCCTGAGCAAATGCAGCTAGGACTTAACTGTCTGCCACATGGTTTTTAGAAAATTCATCTTTTACACTCAAGGGAGCTGCTGCTTAAACAGCCTCTGTGTTTGCAATCTTGGCTCTCTGGGGTTTGTTTAAAAAGTTTATGAACTTGAGGACCTCCTCTTCGCTGTGCAAGTTTGTAGGAGGAAATCTTGCCGAAAGAAGAGTGGGGAACGAAACTTACAGAGTTCTGTCTCTAGTGAGCTGCCTCCCTGTTTCTTGAGCTACACCACTCAGTATCTGCTTTTCTTTGTGCATCCCTTTTCGAAAAATGCTACAAGAGCATCCAAATAAGCCAGGCCAAGAGGTCCTGGAAGCCTACAGTGTTTGGATGGCCTGGGGAGGCAGGGGTCTCTACCGGCCTGGGAGTCTGGAGAGCTGGCTGGTTCTCAGCCCAGGGTGTTTGCGTTTGTCTCTGCAGAGTCTGAGTTCTGTTGTCTGGGTCAAATGAGAAGACTCACTTTTTCTCCCCCAGCTTCCCTCCCAGCAGAATTTTTCTACGGAAGTAGCTGTGTCCATGGCTGGCCATCCGTTTTAACTGAGGGCACTCCTCTGAATGTAGTTAAACGTACTATCGCTACCACCCGATACCTACCCCATCACTAAATAAACACTCCAGTTTTAGGGGCATGTTGGAATAAATGGGCTTAGAGCAGAGGGTTGTGTGTGTCTGCCCTTAAGATGAACCCCGTTCCTTGCTAGGGAGGCTCTCTGTCACGGAGCTGCACCCCCAGTCTGTGATCACAGTTCCTTAATCTAGAGTCAGTCCATAACTTTGAATATCTTAATGCTTGGGCATTTTGTTTTGTTTTCTAAAATGGTGCATAATTTTATCTGATTCTCAAAAGTGATAGTGTGGTGATCCATGCCTATAATCTCAATACTTCAGAGGTTGAGGCAAGAAGATCAGAAGTTCGGCTATGTAAGGAGTAGTGGGCTAGCCTGGTGTATATAACACCCTGTGTTGAAAACAGAAGTGATTTCTTCTGGACATGTTCTACTGGGCCCACACCTCTAATCCCAGCACTCAGGAGGCTGAGACAGGTGGATCTCCGAGTTTGAGATAGCCTGGTAATAGTGAGTTCCAGGCTGGCCAGAGGGACAAAGTGAAACCCTATCTTTTTTTCTTTTCTTTTTTTTTTTTTAAGAGCTAGTTGAGCAGGATTGGAGAGATGGCTCAGAGGTTGAGAGCACTGGCTGCTCTTCCATAGGACGTGGGTTCAATTCCCAGCACCCACATGGCAGCTCACAACTGCCTGAAACTCCAGTTTCAAGGGATCTGACACCTTCACACAAACGTACATGCAGGGAAAACACCAATGCACATGAAATAAAAATAAATTATTTTAAAAAAGAGCTAGTTGAGCTAGAGAAATGGCTCTACATTTAAAGGCAAGGGCTTGGGCTAGAGAGAGAGCTCAGTGGTTTAGAGTACTTAACCGTTCTTTCAGAGGACCTAAGTTCAGTTCCCAGCACCTGCATGATGGCTCACAGCCATCGGTAACTCCAGTTCCAGGACATCCAACATCCTCTTCTGTCCTCCACACCAGGTGTGCACATGTACACATGCATACATGTGCACAAAATACTCACATAAAATAAAAATAAGCAGACCAGGTGGTGGTAGCACCTGGGAGGCAGAGGCAGGCAGATTTCTGTGAGTCTGGGGTTAGCCTGGTCTACAGAGTGAGTTCCAGGACAGTCAGGGCTGTTACACAGAGAAGCCCTGTCTCAGGGGGGTGGGGTGGGGCGGTGGGGAGACAACTTTTTTTAAGTGATCCCTGAAAGATTGAAATTGTAGGCCCAGGTCACTTGACCATTTGTTAATGATCTTGGGAAAAGGCATTCATCTGTGAAGAGAGATCTTGAAAGGATTTACCTCTGCCCCTCTCCCTTGGCGGCCCTTCAGTTAACACTTGTTTGAAAAGTCTGCTCTTGAACTGTTGGTCTTCCTAAATGGTGATTAGTGAACTGCAGAGGTGTTCTGGGAGAAGACACTGGCTTACTGTGACACTTACTCTGACTGAATCCGGAAGCATATAGCTGATGTCAGGCTAAGGGCTGGCGGGTGGTAATTTTCAAGAAACACAAATGGCTTGAATTCCTGTTGTCCACAGCGATGGCAAACACAGTCACGGGCACTGAGTCCTTTCCTGCGTGGAGAGTCAGTCATACTTCAGCAAAAATGTTTAGACTCTGTACTACCCCCCATCTATTCATGCTGATCAATAGTTGTACATTAAATGTCAGCTCTATACAACAAAGAGGTATATAGAGGTGCCCTGACTAAACTGGCCCCTGTCTTGGGAAGCCAAGACACATGTGGCAGAAATGTGAATGGTCACCCGTGGAGATAATGTTAGTCAGGTAGAAAGTGCTCAGGGTTCAGCTGCGGTCAAGGCCTCCAAGGTCAGGGGAGGAGAAGCGGACCTTTGCTTCTGTGGGAGGAGCTGTACAGGGCACATTTTAACTCAGCCTTAGTTAATGCAGCCTGCCAGCCTGGGATTTCTGGGTCAAGTCATGGGAGGGTATGTAATTAAATGTGGGTGGGGTTTGTGGTGAAGGAGAATCTGATTCTTAATCCACTCGAGCGTTGTCATTTCTGAGTGAGTGCCCACTTTCGATGCATACTTAGCAGCCGTTTGAAGTGTTCTCAGGAAAATAACACAATGCTGCTAGAAATGACTGAACTGTAGCTTTGCCCTGTCCCTGCTCCAGGGCTCCTCTGGCTGGAAGTAACTGTTTGTGTTGCTGACTGCATGCCTCCTCCAATTGGGGCAGAGTTCCAAGAGGAAAGGTCCTGCTCCTCCATCCACGCCACGCACTTTCCCCGCAAAGGGACCTCTGTCAGAAATAGAACTCTACTGCCTCTCCCTTGCGCCAGCCCAAGCACCAAAAGCGCGGGTCCCTGCGTGTGCCCATCCACTCCCCAGGAGATTCAGAGTTACACAGTTACCTTTGGGGGAAACACCTAAAGAGATGGATGACCTCCATCGTGAATCAGAAATTAGGATTCTGCTCATTCTTGACCGGGGAGCTAAATGGTCTTTAGAACCCGATCGGCCCCGCTGCTGAGCCAACCACGCTGTTTAGAGCTGCATTTTCTAAAAGCAGCTGGAAAAAAATAGATAAAAATATGGATTTGCTTGCCAGGGTACTGTAGATATCTATGAACAAAACTTTCAAAATTCACCTGAGTATATTTTCAAAAGCCGGGGAGAAATGTCACAGAGGAATTACAGGGAAGAGAGCCCTGTAAAATTCTCCTGACCCTAGTTTTCATGGAATTATTTTTCTCATTTAGTATTTTGTTTCTAATGTTCCCAAAGTTGAGACTACGATAAGATAAAGTATGTATTTTGAGTTACTTATTTTTCAATGTAGTTTGCCTTCTATTAGGGTTGTCTACACATTAAATCCTGTGTGCACTTGAGGATTAGGATTAATTAGAATGAATGCATTAAACGAATGCTTTTCACTTTCCAGAACATCGAGATTTCTGTCCCTCACTGTCCTTAGTCATCACTAACCTGGCCAAGCCCTAAAATGAAGCTCATGTTTGATTGGTATCCATGACCATTTTAAATGAGTTAACCACAAAAACCATCTCGAAGCTGCCCGATCCTCCTTCAGTCTTTTCCCTGATGGTGCCCGTGGGGGCCGATGCCACCAGTGGGTATCTGGAACACCTGGGCTGTAGGGCCAGAATTCTGGAGGGTGTTTTAGGTCACCGCTCTTGCGTTTTGCTATCGTTAGGGTAACACGTGATATTCACTATGGACTTCCATCTGGTGGTCCAGGCCTGGTAGTTAAACCACCAGTTTCTTCTAAGACTCCGTACACATGCAAGTCAATGAGCTGAGGCTGAGGAGGCATGGACTCTCAAGCTGTAGTTTAATCTTAATCTAATAGTTCTCAGTCCTGGCTGCAGAGCAGAATCATGGGGAAAGGTTAAAAAAAAAATACTGATTTCACACTGCCATGGAGACAAGCCCTGGAGAAGCAGAGGCAGGCTTCACTCTGAGGCCAGCTGGGTCTACATAACACATTCCAGGCCAGCAAGAGCTCCATTGCGTAGTGAGACCCTGCCTCAAAATAGCGATGATGGTGATTCCTGAGCCCGCCAGCACATGGTAGCCCTTTTCTGTATTTTTAGAAGTCCCATCCCCTCATAGACATGATTTCCGACCATAACCAGGGTTGAAATCATCTCATTGGACTTTGGTGGCCACGCTGGTTTTGCCTGTGCATCCCCACTTTTCCTCCGTTCTTCTTGCATGTGGCAGTCCTTGGTCGGGCTTTATGCTGGGGCAGGTTTCACTCCATGTGATGCCCATGTCTATAGAAAGGGCCTTGTCAAGCTCGGGGAGTCAAGTCCAGGCCGTTCAAGTCCAGCCAGTTTGAACACCACCCAGAACAGATTTTTCCAGCAGCTCAGGTAGCAGTCCTCCCTGACATGACTAATAAGGACTAGTTTGGTGCCTGGTGAGCTTGCCTTACCTCAGACAGCATCTGTGACTTCCGGGTGAATTGCACAGACACTTTCCAGAGGACATCTGTTGTCCAGCACTGTTCTAAGCCCTGCAGAGGACCTGGATACAGATGCAGCAAGAAGGGCTTCGCGGAGCCTGCCGCCTCGGGGAGGGAATGCACAGGAGCTGAGGATCCAGGGTGGGGAGTGTTTTGTTTGCACAGTGAGAGCTAAAGAGCAATGGTAGAGAAAGGGGGCCTTTCTAGAATGGTGCTAGAAAGACAGAATTAAAGGAAATAGGATTTAAGCCACATCTCGGAAAGAACATGGATAGAACTAACCATGAAAAGTGGCAGGATGCCAGGCTAGTGGACAGCTTGCTGAGAGAAGACTGCGCTGTGGTCACAGCACCACATGGAACCATGAAGGCTGCACAGAACTGTCTCGTACGAGTGCCCTGCAGCTCACCCACTAGTTTCTTACGCAGACTGTGATGCCAGCTGCTCCTTCTGTTTTAAATACAGCCATAATGAAAAGCCTTTTATTGCTTCCGTGTAGCCTTCGAATAACATTTTTGGAAATCAAATGACTAAACCAAAGTGATTTTGGAACCAGCTGATCCATACTTAGTATGGATTATACACAGCAAACTTTCTGTACTTAGTATAGAAAAAGTAGTAAGTATTTGAAAAATTTTAATCACCATAGCTCATTCATTTCAGTGGAGTTTTACTGATTAATCTTCTATAAAGGCATGTTTGTGTATATTGTTCTGTTTGTTTAGCTGGGCATAGTGGTGTGCGGAGGCAGCAGGCAGGATCTCTGCGAGTTTGCGGCCAACTTGATGTGTATATATAGAAAGTTCCAGGCCTGCCAGGGCTATATAGTACGACCTTGTCTCAAACAAACGTATACATCCATGAATTTCAGTTTATTTGCTTTTCAATTTAATCTTACATTATCAGCATCATTTCGGTGTCAGTCATATTGAGAATTCTGTGGTACATTAAATTACACATCTTATTTAATCGAATTTTCCTGCTTTGGCCAGTGAACAAATATGAAATGCTTCACACATAGAGAAGTAATCGAGTAAACGTGATGAGAAAAAAGTTGACAGGGAAATAGTTCTAAAACTCATTCTGACCCTAAAAGTGGGATGGAGGGATGAGAAGAAGGATGTGGCCGTGTGGAGATGGGGAGAAGGTACTCCAAGTGGAAGAGCTGTCAAGAAATGAGGGGTCCCAGCCTTAGCACCCCTCGTCTGCGGTCCCTTTCCCCACAGAGACCACAGGAGTAAGGGACTGAGAATGGAAAGCAAGGTGGTGCCTGGCCACGATGCCCCGTGTGTTCTCCGTGCTCTGAGGACTCCGTCTCCCAAGCTTCCCTGGTGGGGGAGCTGCTCTGTAGATCGTGTCAGGGTTTTTCTCCGCTAAAGTCTGAATGGTGTTGGAGATGGGTGGGGACATGGTTTCTGCCAGACGGGGGCCACAGTAGAAGGAAGAGATGCTCTGTGGCTCAGACGACGGGCCTTGTCAGGTCGGCACTGTGGTGACAAGGGCAGAGCTTAGCAGTCATTGAATAAGGTCTTGGAGGTTTCAGTGTAGGTAAATAAGTGGTACAATTTATTCAAAAGGGAAGCACAGGGGTCACCTGAGAAGAGGGTGAGTTGTGAGAATTGTTGTTTAATAATTTAAAAAAAATTTACTTAAAAAAATTTTATGAGCCGGGCGGTGGTGGCGCACGCCTTTAATCCCAGCACTCGGGAGGCAGAGCCAGGCGGATCTCTCTGAGTTTGAGGCCAGCCTGGGCTACCAAGTGAGTTCCAGGAAGGGCGCAAAGCTACACAGAGAAACCTTGTCTCGAAAAACAAAAAACAAAACAAAAAAAATTTATGGACATTGGTGTGTTGCCTTCATTTATGTCTGTGTGAGATCCCCAGAACTGAAGTCAGAGACATTGGGAGCTGCCATGTGGGTGCTGAGTATTGAACCCGGGTCCTCTGGAAACACAGCCAATGCTCTTAACCAAGCCATCTCTGAAGTTCTGCGAGAATTGTTTTTAACCAAACGACTTTTAAGTGTGTTGTGCGGTCCTCGTACCACATACCCACACTCTTTTCTTTCTGAACAGGGAATCACTTGGAATGTACCAAGTGTGGAAGCCTTCGGTCGGGAGGGCTGTTACATGTGCCAACACCCCAGCCTGAGCAAGAGACGGGAATGGCGGAAGGGAAGCTCGTCAGAGGCCGTGACCAGTTCCCCACTCAGGGAAATACTCTGCCCCCAGTGAACCTCACAGATGCCCAGATAGCCACTGGCCTCTATGGTAAGTCTCCTCAGAGCTTGGTGTTGGGTTCTTGACGGCACAGCCTGCATTCCAGTTGATGATTTATATGTTGACCTGGAAGACAGGTTATATAATTTTTTGGCAGCTACGAGGCCTAGAGTATCTTTAACAGAAAGCATGCTGTGTAGTCTTAGCTACAGATTATGCGCTGTACAAACAGCCTTCCAATCTTTCACATGCTAGCATGCGGATCCTGCCACTCCTCCCTACCCCCAGGTTATCTTAGCAGAAGAAAAAGTATACCAATATCCCTACCTCAGTGTTTTTTAAGGGTGAAATGAGACACGACGTCACTTTATAAACATTACAGCCTGGTGTAAATGCCCCTTATCACCCGTTTGTAATGTCTGGGCACACAGATTTTTTTTTTCTCCCATTTAAAAGAACATTATTAATAGAATGCTGAATTATTTTTTCTCTGTTTGCACACACTTTCCCAATGGGTTTCATGAAGGTTTCTCACACAAGCACTCTAAGATCTACGTTCACCAACATGAGGACAGAATGCCCACTCACGTAACTTGTATCATTTCCGTCAGTTTTCATCACTCTGGTTCACTTTTTTTTTTTTTTTTAACAGTATGTCCAAATAACGAAAACACACTGAAGTCCATCATGAAGAAGAGCGATGGGAATAAAGACTCGAACAGCGCCAAAAAGAACCTTCAGTTCATTGGCATCAATGGCGGGTAAGGCCAGTTGGTGGTGTGGGAGTGCTAAGACGCCTGTCTCCTTTGCCTCCTGCCTACTTAAGTCACGGTCAAGGCGCCTGTTCCGGGATGCTGCCACATCCTGATGACAGAAGATTCCCTCCTCAGAAAGGTGCACCTGGGCTGCTTCTCTTCTCTCCTCTTGCTCTCCTTAAGGAATGTCCCTCTGTCAAGGGTACCCACTGAAAATGAGAAAGTGACATCTCCTCACCTCTGACCTGGAAAAAAAAAATCTTCAGCAAAACCCAGCGGGGTTGCTGCTCTCCCTTGGACCGTTGTGCTTGGCATATGTTAGAGTACAGGAGGGAACAGGAAGAGGCTGGCAACCTTGGTCCAGGGCCCAGTGACAGTCATCCACTTCTCCAGAATGGATTGCTTTTGACTTAGCTCTCTGTGATCACGAGCAGCCCTAGCCCCAGTTCTCTGCTTTCTAAATAGAATAAATACCTCGTAGTCATTGGCCCAGGTGGTTGAGCCTGTTTGGCCTCCTACAGTTGGATCAAAGCAATTAGTCGATTACTCAATAAGAAAGCAACAGGACAGCGTTGGGTATTTATAGCGAGGTGGCTACCGAGGGAGGCTTAACATGATGGCGCATGTTTTACAAATCTTCGGCTTTAGTGAGTGATGTGGCCCAGATTTCAAAGGACATGCGAGAGAGGAGCTGTCGGTTACTTATATCATGTGTTCACCTTGGCAGTAGGAGAGTGAAGGGGCAAAATTAGGAAGGATGGGGCGGGGGGAAGCAACTGCAGGTTGCTTTTCTATAAAGTCCCTTTCCTCCCAGTGTATCCTGAGCAGGCGCTGTCATGGCTTTTATTCTTATTATTATTAAACCAAGTGGTATATGATACCAGTCAGTTGTCAACAGGAGATATCTCTTTGAAGTCAGAACCCATTGTAAACCTACCAAGCTTTCAAGTGTAGCTCCTACGTTGAGTTTCTAAGTGCAGGCTCGAAACCACTGGCGAGGTGTCCACAGTCAGGCAGCGGCTTGCCCTTCACAGGGAGGTCTGTCACTGGGTCTTCGTGGGGACAGCGGGCATCTCCTGAACTCCCAATTGCCACCTAGGTATGAGACAACTTCAAGTGATGATTCCAGCTCAGACGGAAGCTCTTCTTCCGAGTCAGATGACGAGTGTGACACCATTGAGTATCCTCCCGAGGAAGAGGAGGAGGAAGAGGAGGAGGAGGAGGACACCACTCGGGGAATGGCCGAAGGGCAGCATGCAGTTAATGTTGAAGGTTTCAAGTCTGCCAGGGTGGAAGATGAAATGCAGGTTCCCGAATGTGAACCTGAGAAGGTGGAAATCAGAGAGAGGTGTGGTACATTCCCCTCCCCTCCCCGATTCCTCCCATGCGTGGTGTGCTTGGGTAATAGAACTAACTGGTTCAGGTAGTTGACAACTGTGTCTGTGTGTTTAGAGTCGCCTCTGTGTCTTGGAGGCATGCTCATCTGGTCAAGGTACTAATAAATACAAGTGCAGAGTATGGCCTCTTTCAGAGCTCTTAGCATAGGCATGAGAACGGTTCAGCTCATAGTCTCCTTCGGCTGCAGATACTTTAACTCTGTGCTGTCTAATTTGGCATGTGGACCCGCTGCCCACGATAGCGTCCACTGTTTGAATATACCACCTTGTATACAAAGACATATTTGACATTTCTGATGGCCAGCACACTATTTAAGATGATTTTATCTTGATGTAATGTCAGAATTGTTATCACAGGACCATTGTGTGTGTGCAGAACAGGAGTTTAGCGTCAACCAAAAAATTCTATTAACTGGAAAGGTGATGGGTATCGGACACGTGTCTCTGTTTCATTGCTCATTGAGTGATAAGGAACACAACGGTAGATGTGGGGCTGTCATAAATATCGGCCGCAGTAAAATCTCACCTACTCGGGTTGGCTAAAACATCATCTGAGAAGTGGAGTGAGTTTATGGCACCATTAGTAAGTGTGGACTTGTTGCTTAAAAAATGAGAAAAGATGGAACCACCAGAGTGGGGTTTTTTTTGTTGTTGTTCTATGAAGTATAAATTGGACCATTTCGGCAAACGTTTGCTCTGTTACATTTGTCAAATGGAAGCTCGCTGTCAACACAAGGTAAGTGTTTCCAGAGGGCTGGAAATGTCTCCTTAGTTTCAAACAGCTTTATTGAGATATTACCATGTCATTGGATTTGGGGCTTTGCATGTGTGTTGAACAAACACTTGAGTCACGAGATGTGGATTTAGCATAATAGAAATAGAGTAAATTAGACCTCTTTAGCTCCTTAAGAGTAATATACATAATATATAAGCTATATAAATATATGTGTATATATGTGTATTTTTTAGAAACAGTCTCACTGTGTAGTCTGGCTGGACTGGAACTCACCATGTAAATCATGACTGGCTTAAACTCACAGAGATCTGCTTGCCTTTGCCCTCCAAGTATTGAGATCAAAGGCATGTGTCTTCACACCTGCCCAAGACTAAGATGATTTTTAAGAACTTACAATAAAAGGAATACAATTTTCCAAATGTTATTTTGTAATGCCCTAAAGGCCAAACTGATATAGCTGGAAGTTACCCTTACGCAAAGACCTTCATCGCAGACGTACTGGCTTTGTGTGGTGATGTCAATCATCAGTGCCTGGAGACAGCTTCAATCATCATGACCTGCCTAGGCTGGCTCATGGCCCTGACCTATTCAATGGTTGTGGGCTTTCAGATAAAAATCACTTTTATTTTATGGCAAGTCCTGAGTTTTCTGTATTTTTTTTTCCTCCCTTTTAGGTATGAATTAAGTGAAAAGATGTTGTCTGCGTGCAACTTACTGAAAAATAACATAAATGATCCCAAAGCTTTAACCAGCAAAGATATGGTGAGTCCGATGATAGGAACAATCCCCAGGCTATGCAGCATCACCGAGGTGCACCACGGTCAGGGATGTGGTAGCCTGGCCCTGAGCTGTTGTATGCATGCTTCTCCGTGAGCCATCCATTTCTGGCATAGCTGGAGGAGCATTGTACTGCCCAGCTCAGGGAACATGCTGTTTCCCTGAGGCCCAGCTTCCGCTATCCTTTACCCACCCTGTACTTGTCTTGGGGTGGAGGCATCTGGGAGGCACATAGTTGGCAGAAGGAAAGAGAGGGCTAATTGCAGGCCATCTTCTTTCTCCATGTTCTGCTTCTACCCACAGAACCTTCCGATCCAAAGAACAGCATCCCAGAACTTTTGAAAAAGCAAGTGTAGTTTTTAGAAGAGACGTATCTGGGCTGAGGTCAGCATTCCTTTCTGTTAGGAAAGTACATATTGGGTTCTGGTGTGGAATGCAGACGGCCACTATTTTTAAACAGAAAAATAACTGCACTGTCATTTCACGGTTGGAGAGACACAGTGCAGGGGCTGTGATTATCATAATGGTCAGAAATAGCATCACACAGGACATGCAGGTAGTGCTGTGGTGGTGGCCAATCTGGTGTGCTGCCGGGTGACTCACCGCTGTGCTGACAGCTGGATCTGCAGCTGCGTGACCTGACCAGGCCTCTGATTGGCAGCTCCATCTTCAGGACATTGTGAAAATGTGGCTTCTTGCATTAATTTGATAATAACATGGATCTGAGTCTTTGCATGTCAGCAGGTTTAGTTCATCTGCGGCTGAGTCATCTAAGTCAGCATTTGCTGCTCGGGTGACTTAGCAGGCTCTCAGGAGTTTGGAGCTCTGAAAGCAAAATGAGACCTAAGGAGTTATCTAATCCTAGGAACATAATTGGAATGCTGTGGGCCTGGCACGTTACGTTGAAAGTTGGCAGTGGCTGTCACAGGCTTGGACACGAGTACACACGAACGTGTGCCCATGAGACCACACAAGCCAAACCTAACCCCAGTATCTGTGGCCCTGGGAGATGTGTTCCTAGGGCCTGCAAGATGGCGCAGTGGATAAAAGTGCTTGCTGTCAACCTGATGGCCCACGTTTGAGCCCCAGGACCCACACTGTGGATGAAGACAGCCAACATCTGCAGGTTGTCCTCTGACTTCCGCACATGCGTGTGATCTGTGTGTTGTGCGCGCGCGCACACACACACACACAATAATAAATGGATAAGGTATCTGTTGAGTACCAGCTACCATGTCAGCCTGGTATTAGATTATTTCAGTTGGCTCTTTGAGACAGGCCCTCACACTGTAGCTCAGGTTGGCCCAGAACTCGATATGTAGCCTAAGCTGTCTCACCTCCCAGCCTAGTGCAATGGGAGAGTTGGAATTAGTCAGTCTGGGTCAGGAGGCAACTTAGTTGTGAGTGGGTTAAGTTCTTCCCGATTCCTATGAAAAGTTCGCTTGCAAGACCAGTTAGTTCAGTAAACACAAACAGCTCACAAGTCCAGCCAGGCCTGATGGGTACTAGAAAAATGAGGGGTTTGGTTTTGTTTTGTGTTTAGACATGGAAACTGAGATGCAGGATAAGGAAGATCCCCGGGGTCATTTGTTCCTAAGTAGCAGAATTGAACCTTGGGGATCTGGCTCTAAACCCATTTGCACATTGTTATGACCTCTTTCTTAACGATCCCAGTGTGGACAAACCAGAGGAGAAGTGCAAGTTCGCTGTTTGAAGCTGCTCTTGGGGCACTGGGTCTCTCTGGCACTTGAGAGCAGATGCTGAGAGCGTGCACTTTGACTATAAAAGGCCTAGTTGCTTGGGCTTTCGCTCGCGCTCCGAGAGCGCGCTATAAATAGGACTAACAGCGACTTGGTGTTTTGGCAGAGGTTCTGTCTGAACACCCTCCAGCATGAGTGGTTCCGCGTGTCCAGTCAGAAGTCCGCCGTGCCAGCCATGGTGGCTGACTACATCGCCGCTTTCGAGGCTGTCTCCCCGGACGTGCTCCGCTACATCATCAACATGGCGGACGGCAATGGGAACACCGCCCTGCACTACAGCGTGTCCCACTCCAATTTCCAGATCGTCAAGCTGCTTCTGGACGCAGGTACGCAGGACGCAGGTACGCAGGACGCAGGTACGCAGGACGCAGGTACGCAGGACGCAGGTACGCAGGACGCAGGTACGCAGGACGCAGGTACGGAGGCTGCCCTGTTGCTCCTCCAGGAACGCTCAGGTTGTGACTTGTCTTCACGGAGCCAGGTGACCCATGCCTGAGCTCTTGGGCCATCCTAAAATCTTCTCATTGCTTTTCCACGTGACACGGCAAGAATATCATCGTTCTTGAGTCACGGGTGGGAGGCTTCAAGTGCACCAAGCCTGGGCAGTAAAGAAACCAAATCCAGATCTATTTCGAAAGGAGGTTTTGAAGATATTCTTGCTGCAGGTCAGCTGTCTTCAGATGAGGTGTACTCCTGCTAATAAGCATGACTCACATTTGCTCCTCGATGAATCATGCGGGCTTGGCTGGCAGGCTTTGTGTGTCTGTGACCACTTTATTTGTCCTTGTACGCCAGCCTCTGTGTGGCCCTACAGAAGTGAGCGGTTGCTCAGGATAGCGACTAGCAAAGCCACACTAGAGTCATCAGAGTTCCTGCCCCACTCCACTGCTCCTGAAGAATCACGGCCATCAGAGGTAGTGTTTCCCATTAGTTAGTGACAATAGTGAGGACTTGCCATCCCACAATGCAGCCCTGGGTCACGTTATGCATGAGGTGAGAGAGCAAGGTGCTTCATTGGGCAGCCCCTAAATCACTTCCCTCCTCAAAACAGTATTTTTGATATGCCACTAACACAGAATTCACAGTAACTCAGTCTGGTCAGGACATAATGTTAGCACCTGGTTTCTGTAATGAAACTGTCCAGTTTCCTTTATTGCCTTTTGATGTAATGGCCTGATAATATAAGCAAAAAAAAAAAAAAAAAAAAAACCATCCCAACATGATTATCATCTATTTCTATTCTCAGTTTCTGACTTCCCTTTTCTTTTCTTGGTGTGAGGGTGTGGTGTTAGAGCTAAGTCCCGAGGCACTCTGCATGCTGGGCAAGCACTCTGCTCCCAAGGCTGCAAATTCTCTATTTTCAGTGCCCATGTTAGGGGATAACTGCTTCCATCTGATGATGGGAAGGAGTTACAGGCCTCCTTCCCTCCAGACTATAAACAATAGCTGGGGATATTGTTAAAACAGGATGTGAATAATACCCAGGGAAGCTGAGAACGTGATTTCAGCATTACTCTTGGTTTTTCTAGACAAGGTTTCTCTGTGTAACAGCCCTGGCTGTCCTGGAACTCACTCTGTAGACCAGGCCAGCCTCAAACTCACAAAGATCTTCTTGGCTCTGTCTCATGAGTGTTGGTATCAAAGGCGTGTGCCACCACCACCTAGCTCAGCATTACTCTTGAAATGAATGTTTTTTCTGCCCTCAGAACTCTAGAATGGGTATCTTGGTAAACTGAATTAATTCCGTTGTTAGTTGGTTTTAGTTAATTACTTTATTTACTTTGTTTTTATTGCTTACTGTTTTGAGTAGATTTTTGGCTCCATAGAATGTAATTCTGGGTGCTTCAGCATGGAAGGGCTGAACAGCTCAGATCCTGAGGACCTTGGGTACATGTATGTACCCACTTTGCTCCCAACAGTCTTTGCTTACTATACATACATCCTTCTGTACATCCTGTTATGTTACTATGAAATGGAGTGGGGTCCCGACAGTTTTGTCCTCTTCCCATCTTAAATGTTTAACTTGACACTTGCTCCATATAAAACTCACTTATCACTACTCTTCATCCTGGCGCATCAGTAAAGCCCCAGAGCACTTCTGGAGAGTTAAGAGAACAGAGGAGCGGTCGCCCGTGGGACCAGTCTGGTAGTCCTTGGCAGTATCTTAGAGGACTTACTGCGTTAATATTGTTCTCACACCTCGGGCCCTAGAGTCAGAAGCCGTGTGCCTGAGTTTCTGAACATGTGCCTGTCAGATCCCTCAGTCGTGCTCACGCTCCAGAGCGAGGACGCGTCGAACCTCCTCGCACACCGCCGAGCTTTCACACCATGGTCACCGACCGGTTGCAGGCAGGGCACACGGTAGTAACTTACCATCCCTTCTGCTGCTGCCAGCCCTCTGGGACAGGGCATAAAAACATTTCCTTCACTGGGCGGTGATGGCGCACGCCTTTAATCCCCGCACTCGGGAGGCAGAGCCAGGCGGATCTCTGTGAGTTCAAGGCCAGCCTGGGCTACGGCGTGAGATCCAGGAAAGGCGCAAAGCTACACAGAGAAACCCTGTCTCGAACCCCCCCCCCCCAAAAAAAAAAGGCATTTCCTTTTTAGTCATTTTCATTCCTAGAGTACTTTTCACGGGGCTCTTGGGAACACCACCACACTTCCAGCGAACACTTGCGGCTCTCCCTGGCTCTCCCTAACGAGGTTTCTTTCTTGTAGACGTGTGTAACGTCGATCACCAGAACAAGGCGGGGTACACGCCTATCATGTTGGCAGCACTGGCAGCCGTGGAGGCGGAGAAGGACATGCAGGTTGTAGAAGAGCTCTTCGGCTGTGGAGACGTCAACGCCAAGGCCAGTCAGGTTGGTGTCTTGCTTACAGCGCTTGCCGTCACTGCCCTGGCCAGTGTCTGATGTGACCAGGTTGACGGAGTGGCGCTGGGGCTCCTTTCCAGCCTCAGTCCATCATGCACTGTAGTCCAGCAGCACACCAGCGCCTCGTGCGCTCAGTCCCACGTTGCAGATCTCTCCCGACTTTGCCTGGCCTCTTCTTGGGCAGCTTGCAAGGAAACTCCAAATATGCTCACATACAATGGACCCTACCTGTAGAGGGTCCTCACCATACACACTCATCGCCTGCTGACTCCAACTATCTTGCCGTCTTGGCTTCATGCCAGACCCAGAGCGCTAAGCCTAAATGTGTTCACAACCTGATCTCACATCTCTCTGGAACCTTCTCCCTTGCTATACTGAGACATCCTCAGAGCTCTAGTGAAAACCCGACTCCTCCCAGTGTGCTCTTCCTTAGCTCATAGCTCCGGTGACTTTGTGTCATCCGCTCCACCCCTCCCCCAGCCTTCCTGCTCAGTCTGTACTTCTGACTCTAACCCTCATTTCTCTCATAGGCAGGACAGACAGCCCTCATGCTGGCCGTCAGTCATGGGCGAATAGACATGGTGAAGGGCCTTCTGGCCTGTGGGGCTGATGTCAATATCCAGGATGACGAGGGCTCCACTGCCCTGATGTGTGCCAGTGAACATGGGCATGTGGAGATCGTCAAGTTGTTGCTGGCCCAGCCAGGCTGCAATGGCCACCTGGAGGACAATGTGAGTACCACTGGGGCCTCCACAGGGGCGGGCGGGTGTGAGCCCCCTCTTTCCTGCTCCGTGTGGACTGGTGTTGGCATCCAGGCCTCTTCCTTTTATAGCCCAACTGAGCAGCGTTTACCATGTATAGTCTGACAGTGCATTAGCCAAAAGCAAAAATAAATCAATGGACCTCAGCCTTGAGTTCATAAAAGGAAGAAGGTGAGAACCAGTGTCCCCTAATGGGAGGAAACAGATGGGCCCTACAAAGTATCACTCGGTGGAAGCCGTGTGTGAGCAGTCTCCCAGTAGAAGTTTGGGTTTTTTCCCTTGGACGGACCACATAACCACGCAAATGCAGTGTCACGGGTGAGCAACAGTGGCCTGTCACCATGGATATTCTGTGACACATGAGCCAGGAAGTCCATGAGCTCTCTGGCTGTTCTGAGCACATTTTCCTACTTCTGCTTGGTCTGTTTTCATCATCACCAAATCGACCTTCTCACTCAGCTCTGGGTCTGTCCCACTCCAAGATAAGCCTTGCTTGAGAACCTTCTGAGACAAAGAGACCACGCACTTGCAGGCAGAAAGCACAGGACTAGCACTTGGGCTGTGGAACCAGTCCAGGGTCACAGAGGTCAGGCCAGGCTGGTCCTGGTTTTGAAAGTTTCTCTCTGCAGAACACAAGTTCAGGCCAGAGCTTCCTTCATTTCAAAACACCATGAAGTTAGAGGGAAAATATCCTCCTTTGCCATAAATTTCAGACTCTGCTGGGCTCACTCCAACAAGCAAAGCAGGGGAGGTCTTCACTGGGTAGAAGGGCAACCTCCTTCCGCCTCCAGGGAACACGCAATTCTCTTCACTTGCTCAGGGAGCGAGAACTTACAGCTTGCCTTTTCCCCACTCCAGTCTCTGTCCTCGTGTCTGGGAGTTCGTTCAATTGCTTTCTTTCTGAAAACTTGTCTCTTGGTAGTAAGAATCTATACCATTGTGGAGACTTCGGAAATCCTGGCTAACCGGCTAATTGCCCACGTCCTTACCCACACACAAGGAGGACCACATCCATCTGACCTCCGGAAGAAAATCTGCTCCCTGGATTCACAGTGTGGGAGGGCAGGGTGCTAATGGTCAACATGAAAATCGTTTCCTGTTGCTGTGACCAAAGGAGAGCCCTTACTTCAAAAACAGACAAGAACTAAGCTGTACTGCCCTTTGCCTTAGTTCTTTCATATCAATTTCAGGCCCTGCAATTTAACAAAAACCAAACAATTAACAAAAAAATGTTTCTCTCCCATATGCAATGTTTCCCCCCTGGTATTTCTACAAGATGTATGCATGCATGCATGCAAGCTGCCAGGGTGGAGTGCTTATATATGAACGTGACCTCCAGCGTTCAGTAGAGGTGCTATAAGCTACAAGATCACAGCTTCCTTGTCCAGAGCAAGGCTGAGGTGTTTGCAACTGGCTAGACCTGTTCACACACACCCTGGTTCTTGCCTGATCATTTGTGACTGTAAGAAGAGAGACCGAAATTTCTACCCCTCTGGTTCTTACTGCCCCTTCTGGAGGGTGGGACAGTTGAATAGGGGTTCTTTGTGGACAGCCTTCAGTTTTTAAGGATCCTGGTGTACACGTATCTCTTGCCAGCACGGATAA
Source organism: Peromyscus eremicus (assembly GCF_949786415.1). NCBI lineage: Eukaryota > Metazoa > Chordata > Mammalia > Rodentia > Cricetidae > Peromyscus > Peromyscus eremicus. The sequence goes on along the minus strand of NC_081416.1, from coordinate 36,680,538 downwards.
GCAAAGCCGAACTGAATGGATGAGTCTCCTTGTGCTTGGCTTCTTATGGGCAGAGGCTAGTCTCATTTATCTCCATGTCCTCAAGAAGGAAAGATCCCTCACTTCCTGAGGGACTGACAGATGGCTGAATTAGAGGGACTTTATTAGTTTTGTTACCTTCTGGCTGCTTGACATGTGAGAGATTCAAGCTGGCCTGTTGTTTCCCTTTCCTCTTTAGGACGGCAGCACCGCCCTCTCCATAGCCCTGGAAGCTGGACACAAGGACATCGCTGTTCTTCTGTATGCCCACGTCAACTTTGCAAAAGCCCAGTCTCCGGTCAGTATCGGGCATCCGACATTTCCAGATAGGATGGAATCCACAGGCTGACAGGCCCCCTCTCCTAGGGGAATTGACAGGCCATAGGGTCTTCCATAGATTCTGAAAATGTTTTAGCCCAGAGCTTCAGTCTTCCTCATTTCTACTCCATTGCCAGGAAAGGCTGGACCTCAGTCATCCTGGGGGACAGCAGCTCTCATGAGGAGCTAATTCCATGCATAAGGATCCAAACAGCACAGGTTGAGCTCATGGCTACATGTCACTGTGTTCCGACACTATTCCTAAAGCTGTCAGTGGCTGCTCATCATTTACTCAGTGGGAGGCTGATGGCGCCTAGACAAGTCCTGCTAAGCCTGCCTGGCATTTGAGCCATGCCTGCTGAGGGTGGACATCCGTCCCTCATTCTTAGCTAGAGATCACCTGGTTCTGACACATAGGTGGTGGGTGTCAGCTGTGATGAACCAGTGTCCTGAAGTCACTTAGTAACTAACCTCCACTTTTTTCCCCTTTTCTGATCTCTAGGGCACGCCTAGGCTTGGAAGAAAGACATCCCCTGGTCCCACTCACCGAGGTTCCTTTGACTGATTATGTAAACATAGTCCTCCACGTGTGTGCCACCATGAAGCTGCTAATGATTCCTGTTGGGGTGACAGATACTGAATGTATATGGACCATGCCGAGCTGACCAGCAAACAGAAGTGTAAAGGAATAAGCCGAAGGCTGACAACTTTTGCAGGGAGAGCAGAGCTGGTGGGAAATTGCCAAGCTAGGTGCAGGCCGCCTCTCTAGCCCTCTGCTTTTGTACGGCTTGGACCCAGCTCTGTGGCTGCTGAATTGGCTCCATTATTTGCAATGGTAGGAAGCGGTAGTCTGCTTGACTAGGCCACTTCTACAGCGTAAGCAAGCAACAGGTTCTCTCGTGACATTGTAGTTTTGAAATTTTCCACAAATACTTGTACTTACTAAATGTGGAACCATTGGGAAGCCCTTCCAGTATTTCATTCCAGGATGCTTTTGTTCATTTATCTCTTGTCTTTTAAAATAAGAAACTCGAGATGACTTTGATCATCAGTGACTTGGCTCCCAGGCTCATAATGTCTGGCTTAAAAATAGAAATGAGCCCCTAACTATATAAACTTACAACAAGAAATATTTTCAGCTGGTTTATCTAGGTGATGTATTATATGGCTTTTTATATAAAAGACTTCTATATGAAATTGACACAGCATTTTCAACTTTTATATTCCACAATAGTCATAAAGAAACGTGTAATGTTGCATTTTTAACAGCTGCCCACCTGTGTCTATATCTGGTGATAAAGGCTGAATTAGGTTAGAGGAGTGGGTTGTAAATGGGCCTCTAGGGAAACATAGTCTAGCTCTGTGTATTTCTATCATGTCACATTTACTTTGGTCCTGTATATGTATTTAAATGTTTGAAGTGCCTTAGACTCTTGCCATATTTTCAAAATAAAATTTCATTAAGCTCTTTCGCTTGTCCCCTGATTCGTCACTGACAGCTGTCTGCCTGGCTCCCATGACTTACAGCAGTGACCACAAAGGCTGATGGATGGTTTGGGCTGGGAGAACAAGAGCATGGTCTACCGGTCTCAGGCTCCGAGGGGGGCGGGTCTCTGAGGGTGCTTGAGTCTGTGACACAGGTTCCACATCCCCAGGTTGCATGTCACAAAGCTGAAATTTAAGACCTCATTATACATGCCCCTCTCAGCCCCGCAACCTTCAGGGAGCCTCTGAGCTGATTCTTCCAGATGCATGAGTGCTAGTCCTGAGCTAATTTGGGAATGCAGCTACCAGTGGTTGGTTAAAAATGGGAGAGGAAGCCAGGCGGACTTTTTTAAAGTTGTGGGTCTTCTAGAGAAACTGCTGGAGTAGTTGTGAAGAAACGCTGGGAATGGATTCGGGTCAGCCTAGGCCAGCTGCCTGCCCTCCACAGCCGGCCTGGGCCTCTGGGACAGAGATCCTCTGCTGTGAACTGCAATTGTGAGGTCACAGAGACTGGACCCCCAAACTGCTCTCTCTTTCCCCTAACAGATCGGCGAGCTCTGGGATTCTGACTACATTTTGGCTCAGGAAGTTATTAAAACCTAAGCCCCATGAGCCAGAAATGGGTGCCATAAATTAATGTGGAAGAGCGAGGGGCCTGTGAAGGGAAGTGACCTGGGGCTTTGCCTGTCCCTTAACGACTAAAAATGCCTTTTGAGCAAAGAGCTGTTTCTCAGGAGGTTTATAATCCTGGGGATTTTGTTTTACTAAGAGGTAAAAAGCATTAATACTGGGGCCGGGGGGGGGGGGGGGGGGTCTAGCTCAGTGGTGTTGTTTACCTAATTTGCACAAGGCCCTAAGTTCAATCCCCACCACTGACAAAAAAAGCAAAAGCATATATATATATATATATAGTAAATGAGAAACATGAAATGAACCCTTGTGCTCTGATAAAAACAAGTGCTTGCTTTATCTCTGAGTAAAGCCTTACACACTGTGTATCTAACCTCTGGGTAGTGCACGCTGGCCCGGGCCATGTTTACTCTCATAACACTGGGCACCTCGAATGCTCTTTATCTTGGGATCTCCACACACTGTATACACAAGCCTGATTACCCCCATAGGTGAAGCTGTGGTTTATGGAAGCACAACTCTGTAAAGGGACTGAGAAAGGAGACTTGGGCCAGGTCCCTAAACGAGGGCAGCCTAAGGGAGGAGACGACCAGCTTTATCTTCTGATCCAGTAAGAGGAGACCAAACCTTTAGGTATGGCCAATTTCCTAGAAACCTTTGCCCTGGATATTCCAGCTGAAGGCTGGAAGTTGCCCTAAGATAACGGGACAAGGACAGTAGGACTTTGAGAAAATGACACTGACGGTGTGTCCAACCACAGTTAGAACATGTGATAGCTAAATTCCTCATTATGGGGAGATACTTGCTTCCGGAGAAATCTGTCTGGAATACACTACTGACTCACGGGCCCAAACACAGACAAGTGACAATCCTGTCATCCTGTTAGTTGTCAGTACTCTGGGAGCAGTTTTTGCTTGTTTTTTTGATTTTATGTGCATTGGTAGGGTTTTTTGTTTTTTTTGCCTGCATGTATGTCTGTGTGAGGGTATCAGATCCCCTAGGACTGGAGTTACAGACAGGTGTGAACTGCCATGTGGGTGCTGGGACTTGAACTTAGGTCCTCTGGAAGAGCAGCCAGTGCTCCCAACTACTGAGCCATCTCTCCAGCCCCGCTGAGAGGCGTTTTATCCCTGGCTTTGTAAAATACTGGAACTACTATCGTGGACGTGTGAGAATCCTTGCAGATGAAGAGAAAACGGCTGTTTTTCCCTCCAAGGGAATAAGGAGCAGCTAAGCACAACCCTTCTTTAAACCTCAGAGGCTCTAGAGGGCCTGCTGCTAAGGCAAAGACCTCTGTGTGGAAGGACGTTTTCCATTCACAGAGCAGCTCAGGATTTCCTGGGGAGCTGGTAGAAGACACACATTCCAGCTCTCCCCTGGAATCTGGTGCCTTGGGTCCGCATCCCAGGCACTTGTTAGTGAGAGGGCCACCCTGAGAATTCCTTACCAATTACCAGACACACTGCACAGGTGTTTTTGCAAGGAAGACAGGCAAGGTGGATGCGGTTGTGTCAAAACCAGGAACTCTGTACCTCTGCTGTACCAGGAGCCCATCCCATGCTTAGTTTCTGTGTTGCCTGAACATGTGCAAGGGCATTTCTGAACCTCCTGGGATAGTTATTTATGGTAGGCCGGGAGCTGTGATTGCCAACCATACCATTTTTTTCCATGCTTGGTTACCACAAGGCATATGACTGGCTGAGCAGGCAGGCAGGCTGCTCTTGGTATGTTTTCCAATTTAATCTTTTCCTTTCCCACTTCCTCATGGAGCTGGACTGTGTGGTTACTCAGGAAGGCCATGAACCTTTGTTCTGGCTTCGAAATAGTGATACTTTTCCATTTTCTTTTTTACTAAAAGCACTTTTTTTTTTTTAAAGTCCTGACCCTTAGCAGGAAACAATTTCACTTTACATTCAGCAGAAGGAAATCACTAATCATAAGTTGACTCGGCTCTTATTCAGCATGGCTGTAATTTAGAAGCCAGCAGATTATAAAAATACATCCAAAGTGCATTTTGTTGGAGACGATTACCACAAAAGGATGTGGTGAGCCCTTGACCACAGTGCTCCAGACCTACCCAGGTCCCCACTGCCTCTCACTGCAGGCGCTAGTGGTACCCTCGGGGCTGAGAGTTAACGATGAGCCCAGATGGTATCCTGAGCTGCCCACTCTGGATTTGGCAAGAATGCTGCGCAGAAGCTGGAAGGCCAAGTGCTGGCTTTGCATACTTGTACAGAGTGTCTGGTGCAGAAGACATTTGGCTAGCTTTGGGAAACTAAACTACCATACCTCTGCCTGTGCCTTAAGTTGATGGTGATCTGGTAGGCAAGAGGATGGAGAGTCTGCCCTTCATTTTCAATTATGGGACCTGCACAAGAGGTACTCCTCGTGAGTGTTTAAGCCAAAACAAGCTAGGAGGGGCTTCCCTCTCCATATCCCAGAAGGAACCGGTTTATGAGTCCTTGAGCCACCTGGAAGGGTGAGGCTGGGTGCTAAACAAAGAGAAAAGGCCTGATGTGGGTGAGCAGGAACTACTGTCAGCCATTCCCCTTGGCTTAATACCACAGAGGACCAAGTCCCAGCTGGGAGCTCCACTTGCTCCTCATGTGTCAAGCAGCAAAGACATCTGGCTTGTTAGGACACACTGGCTGTATGTAAATAAGCAGGAAATAAAGACAGTATCCACTAGCTAGGTTGAGTCCTTGAAAGCTTCAGTAACTCAACTCATCCACCCCCAGGCCTGCCTGAAGTAACACTTTCCAGAAAAATCCCATCTCCGACAGCATGCCCAGAAGGACCAGCCTCTGTGTTTGGGTTTGAAACGCCACCTGCCTGGACTGAGGGGTTCCAGTGTGTGACTGGTGAATACTAATTGAGTGAATGTGTGTAAAGAGTAAGGCTATGGAAAGTCAGGAGAGAGTTGCCATTGGAGAGGAGATGCCTGGGGGTAGGGGTGGAGGTGGGGGACTAGGAAGGCGCTACCTAGCTGCTGCGATGGCCACTTCCCACCTGTGTGGTGGCTGCAGCGTTTGATTCATTTTGCTGTGTACACTTTGTGTATGGATATTAATGTCAGGGTGTTTTTAATTAAAAGTTTGGTCAAAGAAGATCTGGGGATGGATGGTTTATATCCAAAGGTCAGAAGCAAAGAGATAGCAGGCCGCCAGAAGCAAAGAGATAGCAGGCCGCCATGGAACCTGTAATGTTAGTGACAGCTCTGCTCACCAAGAGTGCCCACGGCCACCCACAACCTCTGATTCTAGCCATCCGGCTGTACTCAGATTGTCTGGTGCTTTTAGTAGATGGAGCAGAGTAGGGTGTACCTCCCATCTAGTCTGAAGTTAGCTTCGGCTATGTGATTTGCTCTGCCAACTCAACACGGGCAGAAGTAGTGTGCCAGCTCCAGGTAGAAGCTTTAAAAGCCATCGTAAAGGCATAGAGTGGACCTATGGCATGACTTATATTTTCCAGCTTCATCTCAAGGCTGGTTCCTGGAAGTGGGCTGCTCTAACAAGACACTTAGCTGGTGTGGGCGGCAGGGAAGTTATCACTCGGGACTCCCCGACAGACAACACCGAATTTTAAATGAATCCCAGGAATGGCACACCAGTACCATCCTAGTTGTCCAGAAAGAAGGTCCCCTACTGTGTGCAGTGTATGCCTGGGCCACCTGGATTGTAAGGTGGATTGGATTTTAGACTCTTACAGCTCTAGTGCACATAGAATCCCCTTGTGGGTTCATAGACCAATCCCCAAGGTTCCAGTTTACATGGTCTAGGACAGGCCCAGGAATCAGCATTTCCACATAGTTCTTTGCTGATCCAGAGGCCACACTGTGAGCAGAAGTACATTTGTAAGTAGACTTCCCCTTCTCCTCCCGCTTCTCTTCCCTTCCCCTTCAGCTGCAAGGACCTGTCTGGAAGGACTCCTGCAGGGCAGAGAGGACACCTCAGGATCCATATTTGTCACCTGGGGGTGTCTCTTTTGCATCTTTCAGAAAATAAGCCTTAGTAGTCACAATGTTCCCTGTAGAATTCGTGCTTCTCAATTGAAAGATAATTCTGAAAAGACGCCTTCTCCTATGACAAGCCTCCTTTTTCCACGGCTCAGATAATATAGCCCGTGTTTATAAACCCTGCATTCATCTACAGCTTGCTTTCAGAGCTTGCCCAGCGCTCATGACTTAAAGTCAGAGCAGTCTTGTAAGAAGAAAGAAAATGACCCACATTCACTTAGACCCCTTCTTTGCTGCGCAGCCCCAAGTCCGTGCATCGGCTCCCTCCTGGATAAATGCCCCTTTAGAACCCAGATGGTCCCCCCTGGGGTCCCCGTGAGGATCCAGCAAAACCACACAGCTGCTCCCTCAGCAGCTGCCCCTGAAACCCGCCCCCTGTTCTCTCTCCGTCCCTGGCCAGAAGCTCACAATGGTCCTTACACAGCCAAGACAGAGGCCACTCTAGACATGCACGCCAGCAGCTGAGACACACACACATCTGCCAGGGAAAGTCACCAGAGCCCTTGGGACCAGGAGCCAACTGAAGGTGTCCGTCGTTCTGAAGGCATACAGGGCACGTCACAGCTCTGGAGTGAGAGACTGAGTTGAGATGAGAAAAAGCAGAAGAAATCAGTATTTGGCTGGGAAATTGGAGCCAACGTGTTTATATCCTTCCTGTCTGTAAATTAATCTCCAAGACTCGACTCTAGGAAGTACAATCACAGAGACTGATTGATGGACGGCCTTGAGGACCAAAGGAACATCAATAAAGTGTGTGTCATTCAATCACTGTCAGGATATAAGGCCAGACACATAATCAAATACCCAGAAGCTCAGGGTCTATCTTACAAACTCTTTTTTTCCTCCAGAGACAGGGTTTCTCTGTGTAGCCCTGGCTGTCGTGGAACTCACCCTGTACATCGATCAGGCCGGCCTTGAACTCAGAGATTTGCTTGCTTCTGCCTACCGTGAGAGTGCTGGGATTAAAGGTGTGTGCCGCCACTACCACCAACTGGCCTGCCTTATACACTCTTGATCCTTGACTGTATGGGTTTTGCTTGTTTGTTTCAGTTTTGCTGAGTTTGTGTAGTCAGGTTTGAGTTTGGGTTTTGTTTGTTTAGGGTGTGTGTGTGTGTGTGTGTGTGTGTGTGTGTGTGTGTGTGTGTTTCGAGACACAGTCTTGATGGGTAGCCCTGGATGGCCACTTGGTACTCACTATGTATTGCAGATTCATGCTAAAGCTTCAGCCTCCTAAGTGCTAGGGCCATAGGTATGTGTGACCAAGTCCAGTGTGTAAAATGTCTTAAAAGCCTGGGCGGCGGTCTCAGCACTTGGGAGGCAGAGGCAGGCGGATCTTTGTGAGTTCGAGGCCAGCCTGGTCTACAGAGCGAGATCCAGGACAGGCACCAAAACTACATGGAGAAACCCTGTCTCAGAAAAAAAAAAAAAAGGTCTTAAAAGGAAGAGATCAGACAGATTTAGTCTCATGTGTCAGAGTTGAGAGACTTCAGCTAAAGAGGACAATAGTCCTATGGTTGGTTGTCAGAGCACTGGATCTTAGATTCAAAACTGTTCTGTCAAAGTTTTGTCTATGCTTCTAATCCATATTAATATTAGAAAAGCCAAACACTGCCTATACTCACCAATAACCCTTTCGACTATCTATCTGCACATCCACTAACTGCTACATGGAGAAGAACGCTATCCAGATGCCAGCATGATGAATGTTAACCCATGCAATGACCTGACCTATCTGGGTAACAAGAGTGGTATCCAAAGTTTTGCAAATACAAGGAGTCCTGTTTGTGGGCTTCGGTTCCTGTTTGCTTGACGCCCAATAAAGACTGCCTTTTCCCCTTTTACCTACTTATTCTGTCCTACCAAGATATTGGCGGGCTGGAGAGATGGCTCAGAGGTTAAGAGCACTGACTGCTCTTCCAGAGGTCCTGAGTTCAATTCCCAGCAACCACATGGTGGCTCACAACCATCTATAATGACATCTGGTGCCCTCTTCTGGCCTGCAGACATATGTGCAGACAGAACACTGTATACGTAATAAATAAATAAATCTTTAAAAAAAAAAAAAAAAAAAAAAAAAAAAAAAAAAAAAAAAAGATATTGGCATGTCTACAGAGTTGAAAACCGGTGGAAGATACTCAGCTTGGAGCAGTGCGAGGGAAGAGCAGTGTACAGGAGCCTGCTTTAGGAGAGCGAGCTGTTCCTAATAACTCTTTGGAGAACCTGTTCAGTGACGTGTTTATCTTTATCAATAAAAACCTGTGAGTCAGATATCAGGGTAAGAACCTGAATGATCAGAGAAGGAGTGGAGAAGTGACCAGTGATCGATCTCTCTCTCTCTCTCTCTCTCTCTCTCTCTCTCTCTCTCTCTCTCTCTCTCTCCCCCCCCCCCCCTCTATTCCTCTCTCTCCCTCTCTGTCTTTCTCGATCCAAAAGGGTTGAGACTCTTTCCAGGCACCACTGCACTACTTCCTGTGTCTCACTATCTGTCCTTGGTCCTCCAAAACCTCTATGGCTAATTTTAGTTAGCCAGTAGCTAGCTCCACCCTCTGATTCAAAGCAAACTTAGTGGCAGTCTCAGGAGTGTCAGAATGTGATCAAAATATCCCACAACAGCCCAGTACCTTTGCCGTATTAATGCTACATAACCAACAAACAGTGCCAAAGCCTGGGTAGCATACCACAGTAGGCATTCTCTGCTCACATGTCTGGGTGGTCGGTGATGGGGTTCTCCTGATCTTGGCCAGTCTCATGGTTTTCCACTGATGTAGGCTACTCTCTCTGGTCAGACAGCTGAGAGGACTTGACTTTGTTCACATGATTCCAGCCTCCAGCTTAGCAGCCTACGCATGTTCTCATGGCCATCCAAACATACAAGAAATAAAAGGACAAGATTCTGGAGACTTGGACTCAAGCTGGCACCCCACCGTTTCTGTGGCTTTCTATTGGGCCAAGCAAGTCAGAGGACCAGCCCAGATCCTTGGAGACTGAAAAACAAATTCTTTAGTGACAGGAACTGTAGGTCATATGCCAGGGTGTTTATAGCTAGAGAGAAGGATCAATTAGAGTCATAAAGTGAAAGAAATCTATCATCATAATAGGGTCATTCCCTAATACTACTCTGCAGGACTCCGGGGTTGCTCAAGAGACATACTTCTCTTAACCTACTTATCTGTGGGGAAGGGTGGCAACAGCACATCTGGTCCACCCATGAGACTGACTGGCACCGGCAGAGCTTTGTCTGCAGAGATCTGATACACATTTTCACACCATGCTTATTGCCATTAAGGAAACCCAGCTGGAGGTGAGCTGTGCCTGAATATGAATGGGAGATCGGAACAGCGGCCATTTAGAAACCGTCATGGTAACCCCAACTGAGAGAAGCACGCCATCATAGAGTCTTGGATGCCAGTTCCAGATGGTACTTTGAAGTAAAGAGCACAAAAGGGAGGACTAGATTTTTCTAGCACATTCTCATTGAGGTATGGTGGTATTTTATTTGTACTGAAATGTGATTTTAATTGTATGTTAATAAATAAAGTTGCCCAGGGGTCAGAGCTATTAGAGCCATAGCAAGAGCGTGGCGGTGGTGGTGCACACCTTTAATCCCAGCACTTGGTAGGCAGAACTAGGTAGATCTCTGTGTGTTCAAGGATACAGCCAACATTGGAGACACACACCTTTAATCTCAATACCATAGAGGACCTGGAGGGCTGTATATACAGGCAGTGACGAAGCAGTCATGTGTTTGGGTTTACAACCAATGAGAAGGCAGAACAGTCTATATAAAGACGAACAGACAGGAAGTAGCTCCCTTTCGGAGAGCTCTCTTGGCTGAAGCAGGAAGGGTAAGGCTCTTAGTTCTGACCTCTTGGCTTTCTTCTCTGAATTGGCTCTGTGTTTCTTATTTAATAAGATGGTTGGTTACATCTACATTGAGGAGTTGACAACATTAAGCTTAGGGAAATTTGACTGCCTCTGCCTCTGTGACAGAATCACAGAGGCGTGAGGCATGTTAGAGTCCTCTCAGCTCTTGGCTAGGGGTTATTCTCACTGCAAGCCATGACTACTTCTTGAGGCCAATAGGAAAGGGTTAAAAATCGGGTCAGCATTCTCGCTCATGAAACTTCCCTGAGGTGCTCTTAATTAGCAAGACTGTCTAGGAAGAGAGAGGCAGGCATCCATCCCTCTTACTCCAGGATAGCTGATGGATGGCAGCCTGACTTGTCATTGGAAGGCTGCAAGGTTGGGACCGTGCTAGTGTGCCTGAGTGTTGAGGTTGCAGTAGAGACCTAACCGGGCAGAGAAGACAGCTTCGGCACTTACTAATGAAGTTAAAGGAATTTCTCTTGCTTGAGGCTCATTTAAGTGTCTGACTTGCGCTGGTAAATATTGTACACTGAATGTCCTCAAAATGCTGAGACACCTACTTCCTGTTCCACTGCAAAGGGTGAATACACCATCACTTGTCAAGTTTGAGAAACAGGCCTTACAGACACAGGTAGAGGTAACAGAGGAAGAATTCTGTTGCTATCACCTTCTGAAGTACTAAAGATGATGTAGTTAACTGATCCATGATCTGACCCCTTTGTGCTCATGGACAAAGGCTGAAATACCTTAGGACCTATGGTCTCTCCCTGAAGATTGACACTGAGGTGAGTCGTGGACCAGATAATGTCTATCTGCTTCAGGCTGTCCTCAGTATTGCTGGCATAGTTAGCCATAGGTTTTCTTACCTATGCCCAAATGGGTTCCTCATCTCCAGTGCCAGGCTATGAGGCTTTTTGGAGTTTCTTCTAGTTTTGGAATTTTCTCAAGAATCAAAATGACTATCTACCTAAATGTGGTAGATTGAATGTAATTAGCCCCCATAAGCTCACTGGGAGTGGCACTATTAGGAGGTGTGGCTTTGTTGGAGTAGGTATGGCCTTGTTAGAGGAAGTGTGTCACTGTGGGAGTAGGCTTTGAGGTCTCATATATGCTCAAGCTACACCCAGTGTTTCATACCATTTCCTGTTGCCTGTGGGATCAAGATGTAGCTCTTTCTCAACTCTCAGCTCCTTCTCTAGCACTATGGCTGTCTGCATGCCTCCATGTCCTGCCATGATGATAATGGACTAAACCTCTGAAACTGTAAGGCACCCCAATAAATGTTTTCCTTTATAACAGTTGCTGTGGTCATGGTATCTCTTTAATAACTGAAACCTTAACTAAGACATTAAGAATATCTATGATACATGTAAGTCTGTGTATCATATTCATATGTAGTTCATATGAAATTTGCTGACAATACTCCCCTAAGTGCTGTATACTATCTAACTCCAACACCAGGCATGAGACGCCCTCTTGAGTTGTTGGTCAGGGTTATCCAAGAGATTCCCAAAACACTATTTCTGTTGCCTTTGGTTGCCCTCCCTGCAAGGTGGAAAGTTAAGTCCTTACTGCAGAAGACAGCAGGCACTTTGGATACAGGACCCATAGGAACCAAGTTGGATCTAATCTCAAAGCCTCCTCCCTGAGGACTAGCTTTCATGGTACCAGAAGCACCATTCAAGGTTTCAAAGGAAGGAAGTAATCAATAGTCCTACCCAGCTTTGATGCCTATGGACCACAGCAATGACCAACATGACATAATAATCCTAAAGGTGCAGAAGTGGTACACACACCTTGGGCATTAACCAACAGCTCTCTAGTTGGGTATAAGGCTTGCTGAACAACAGGGAAATCATGCCTGGGACTGGAAGCCTAGTCAGCTACCTGGGGCTTGTGGAGAACCCACAACCACCACTTTACTAAACCCACACAGTCTCTAACTCTGTTCCAAATACTTGTCCTTATACCCACAGAAGAGTGCAGTTCTCACGCCTCCATCAAGGAAGCTTCTCTTCGTGACAGAGGCTATGACAGAAAAACTACAACCTATCAACATGCCGAGTTGGGAAGCCTATTCCCAACTGATACATCCTCAACATGACTTTTGTACCTAAGGCTCAGAGATCCTTGCAGAAGAGGGCCCAAAAAGATGGGAAGGAGCCAGAGGACCAGGAAGTTTGTTATGAGAGTGTGTCTTCTAGAAATGTCAGTAAAGCTACAAACATGAAGTCTCCCCAACATGGCTGCCTAAACATAGCCTGAACACCAAAAGACATACCAATGTGGAAGGTAAACCCGAGAGGCCCCAGCCCTAGACAAAGAACTACAGGCAACTAAAGGATGCTGAGAGCCGGGGAAATAGTCTTCCCCAGGGAAAAGCCCCCCAGCTGGTGTCTAATACCTTTAAAAGGCCAGCCTGAAAACACATGCACAAGTAACATTATGTGGACCGAACGGGCTGTATTTATGCATTTAGGAATACACCCAGACACACATCACCACTACCACCACCACCAACAACAACAATTAAAGAAAAAGAGGCTATGAATTTGAAAGAGTGTAGAGGGCACACAGGAGAGATTTGATAGGGAGAACAGAGAAGGGGAAAATAATGTCATTATAAAACCAAATTTTTGTTTGTTTTTTTGAGACAGGGTTTCTCTGTGTAGCTTGGTGCCTGTTCTGGATCTTGCTCTGTAGTCCAGGCTGGCCCCGAACTCACAGAGATCCTCCTGGCTCTGCCTCCCGAGTGCTGGGACTTTAGGTGTGTGCTGCCACTGCCTAGCATAAAACCAAATTTTAAAAAATCGTTTAAAAAATATTACTAATACCCCTTCACTCAAAAAAGAATCAAAATAGCAAGCAGAGGCAGCTTCGTTTGCTAAGCTAAAAGGAGGGTGCCTGGCGGAGAGCACAGTGCGGAATTTACCCATTGAGGTGAGTCTACATGAGACTCGAGGCAGCTGGCCACACTAGGGCAGTTTTATGAGGAAAAAAAGCATGTGTTGGTGGTGGGGACAAATTCTACCCTTCTCTGGGAAAAAGAGAGGCTTGTACTGAGTCAACCCCTACCATAAAACAAGACACTAAATTAAAACACCTCCCAGGAGACATTAAGCCAAGAAAATGTTTATCCAGTTAAATCAACTAAGTAGACAATTGTTCCGCAGATAAACTGAGTCAACACCTGTGGTCCCTCTATAAGGGGACTTGTCAAGGGGCGTGAGAAGCTGAGTGTCCCAAGGCCCCAGTTACTGAGATTGCCACCCTTCAAAACCCTACCAGACCAATTTGCTCCTCCTCAGTGAGTCCTGACCCATCAGCTCCCCTTAGTGGCCAGCTGTGAACACACCCAAGCTCCAGCCATTCAAGTTTCTCAAACAGGATGTAGTGTTTAGAAAAACAGAACATATCTACAATCTCAGGTTGTACTGCATGGAGTAATAGAATCACCTCATGAAGATTTACCTGAATATGTGAGTCACAAAGTAAAGGGCAGCTGTCCCGGTGAGTAGAATTAAAGTTTAAAACGTTTGCAAAGCCAGATAGAGAACACGACTGTCCACAGCTGCTCTCGGCAGGGAACAGAGGCCGGAATCATCTGGGAAGTGTCCATCTGGACTCCTTTCGGTCACAGACTTGTGGGTGGGGAGAGGCACCCCAGCGGAGAGGGACAGTTGCTGGCCACTGAGGGTCTAAGGGGACCACCAACCAGGCATGCGAAGGAAGACCAAGCTGCAGTGCGGCAGGTTCCTGGGCCAAAAGCCCGGAGGATTCCCAAGGACCGGCAGAAGGGCCCCGGGGGAACAGAACACAGGGGCTGAGGAGTTTGTCGTCCAGAGGGAAATGATGGACCCGAGGCATGAGAGCGGAACAGCAGTGTTTGCAGGCCAGACCTGGGTGGATTTGTGGGGCAGTGACACTACCTCATGACTTTTCCCTGAAACCATGTTTACAACCTTGTCTCTCTCTGCTTTTCATTACTTGCTTTTCTATTATTGTTACAGTGCTGGGGGCTGAACCCAGAGCCTCGCTGCTGCTGCTGCTGGGCAAATGATCTACCAATGAGCTGTATCCCTGTCTCTGCTTTTGTTGTTGTGGTTATAGTGGAGAAATATACATAGCACAAAGTTTGCCATTTTAACCATTTAAAATATTGATTCAGTGGCATTATGTCTATTCATTGTCCTGTAACCATCATCTCTATTTCCAGAACTTTGCCATCACTTTAGAAAAAATAACAAAAACTACAAATATTAAGCAAACCTGACCTCTGCTTTGTCTCTGCGCTTCTTCCTCTTTGAGATGCCTCACCTAAGTGGAGTCATGTGACAGACGTCGTTTGTAGCTGGCTTGTTTAACTTGCCTGTTTTGAAGGTTCAGCCATACTATAACCTAGCCCCAAAGTCCGTTGTACGCATGTGCCCGTCTTGTGCATAGGACCGCCTACAGATGGACACACGGGCTGTCATCACCAGCTGTATCATCGCTGTATTTTTAGTGCGAGGACTGACACAGAGATACTCCCATGACTCTTTGGGAAGCCTGATCAGAGGATGCTAGACCTCCTGTCTCCTGGGCCAAGAATGTCTGTCACCTCTAGAAGCTGCCGAGAGTGATCTTGCCTTGACCATGTATTTCACATTCTGCTCATTTCAGTGGCGAAGACGACAAAGGCTCTTTAACATTCAACTGTACACAGACCTGCTTACGAGTGTGTAATACACACCAGCCCACTTTCCCCTCACCATAAACCTAGGAGGCAGCTGTGTGCCATTATTTTTCCCTTTGTGTAAGATTCCAGACAGGAAGTATCAGCTCTGGTGCCTGTTCTCTTCCCCTACCCATGGCCAGGAAAAGATTGCAAGCTGAGCTATACCTGACCTCCACAAACATCCTGGTCTACAGGCTTGGGAAGCAGCCTGCTCTGACTGTAAAGACAAAGGACTGAAGGACAATGAAATCCTCTAGCCTCACCCTACTTATTTGGTGACACCAGGTCTGATTCTGGCCATGCCCTGGCTCTCATAGAACAATTACCCAGGGTTCCATTGACTCCTGAATGTCACCTCCAGCCAACTTCAATGACTGTAAGCCAGAGTCCAGCCAGCAACGCACAAAGCCCACAAGTACGACACTAGTTTCAAGAACTCTGCCCTAGTAATAGTTAGGTCACGAGACTTCCTCACTATGGAGACAGAAACTTCTAGAACAAAAGCCAAAGACTCCATAGCTGCTTTCTTTAAGCCTCTTATACTTAAGCAAGCAAGCCACAAGGCTATCACCCCCACCCTTAGGATAAAGGGAGGGAGTTTGCTGTCTCCAGCAGAACAAACAAGAACAAACTGAATTTTCCAGCTCTGGAGAGAAGAGAGATAATTAGAAAGTCTGCGTTCTCAGGGACTCTGTGTCCTTGAAGTGTGGCTGCCCAGTTCTCTAGGTTGTCATTTTAGGAACCAAATCTAAGGACATCAGTTGATCAGGTAAACAGAATTTATTTACCTGCCTCTGTACCTCAGGCTACAGCTCTGATAACTCCCTCAAGGTGCCCTTCCCAAGCTCCCAGCTTGCTTTGGGAAAGTCTCTGAGTGCCAGGCAGGGCTCAGATGCCTGGCTAACTCACATGCCTACTTGCTCTAAGGTTTTTCTCTTCAACCTTTCTTGCCTGCCAGGGTTAAGTAAGGTCTTCTGCCCCAGAAGTATGGTGTCACAGAACTTGGGGTTAGCTGCAGCAATGTCACATGCCTGTAATCCCAGCAAGGCAGGGACAGGGGCAGGGGTAGGGGCAGAGAAAGTAAGGGGAGAGGGGACTGGGGGGTGGAGGAAGATCACCATAAGCTGGAGGACAGCCTGGTCTACATGGTGAGTTCCAGATTAGCCAAGCTGTATAGGGAGACTGTAACAAAAAAAGGGAGGAGAAAGAGGAGAAAATTAAGGAAGGAAGGAAGGAAGGAAGGAAGGAAGGAAGGAAGGAAAGAAGCAGGGTGATACAAAGCACAAAGTAGGGTAGAGAGTGGGTGGTAATGGACAGCAGACAGGGTTGGAATACTGTTTTGTTTTGTTTTTTTCTGCCATAGACTGGCATCTACTGCCCCTGACCTGATGCTCAGTGAAATACCTCCTATGCTCAGTTGTGTGCACAGCCCTCCCTGTGAGGCCCTTATGATTCAGTCAGGGACCACCCAAGAAACAAACCAGTAGAACACACAGACACCGAGAAAGTGGTATATGAGGGATTGAGCTGTGAGCTTCTTGAAGTCAACAAACTCTACAATGTGCCATCTTTATTTAGGTTGGAAGCCCAGAAAAGCCAGTGATTCTAGTGGTTCTAGTCCAAACCCAAAAGCCTGCGGCCCAGGGAGAGCCACGGTCTGATTGAAGCCGAAGATGGAGACCCGGCAGAGGCAGGAGAGCTTGCCCTTCCAAGTCTTTGTTCTGTTGGAGCCGAACTATAGATGGGATGGCATGCGTCTTTTCTTCTAGGTCTCTAATAGAAACTCCCTCACAGACATATCCAGAGATTATATATAGTTCATCAGTTAGGTGGGCATTTGTTTGTTTTTCGAGACAGGATTTTTCTTCATAGCCCTGGCTATCCTGGAGCTTACTCTGTGGACTAGGCAAGCCTTGGACTCAGAGATCTGCCTGCCTCTGCCTCCTAAATCCTAGGATTAAAGGCATGCATCACCACTGCCCGGCTTTAGATGGGCATTCTTACCCAAGCCGACACACTAAATTAACTATCACATTCCTGTTGCCCAGAGTTCTTCACGATCGGGTATCCTGAGACCCCGAAGCCAGACATTCTACCTTGCCCAAGTTAGAGCCATAAAGCATCCATTCCCGGAGGAAGCCAGCAGAACGGGCAGGCTCCAGCAGCCTGCCTGTAATACACAGATTCCATACAGTCACACACACAGCCAACAACCCTATCCTACCTGTGTTCAGGTCATATGACTTGTTGAACATGAAGAAACTTCTAGAAGGAAAGAAAGGCAGAGAGCATCTGCCGCTGCTTTCTCCGAGCCTGTCTCTGCTGGGAAGTCGGCGGAGTCTGTGCTCATGGAGGCGCTCTGTAACCTGCACGAGTACCACGGGAAGGCTGGCAGTTTTGCTTAGGGGAACCTCATTTTTCTCTTCAGTTTGGGCCGCTTTTCTCCCCTCCTTTCCCT
The DNA here is from genome assembly GCF_949786415.1 of Peromyscus eremicus. Classification (NCBI taxonomy): domain Eukaryota; kingdom Metazoa; phylum Chordata; class Mammalia; order Rodentia; family Cricetidae; genus Peromyscus; species Peromyscus eremicus. The sequence continues at coordinate 36,663,030 of NC_081416.1, read as the reverse complement.
CACTAGCATTTCTCTAGGAGAACAGAGGTGCTCAGACAAAAGCAAGCATCGTTCTCGGGTACCCCACAAACGGGGATAATGGCGGGGCGCACACGTGCAGGGGGCCGTCCACTGCAGCGCTGACTGAGCTCTTCAGGCTGCTGCGACGGGACGGGACAAGCGACGAGGGCAGCCCAAGGTCAGCAAGAAGAATCCTCTGAGGAACGTCTAGGCCAGCGGTTCTCAACCCTCCTAATGCCACGACCCTTTAATACAGTTCCTCATGTTGTGGTGATTCCCAGCCATAAAATTATTATTGCTGCTACTTCATAATTGTAATGTTGCTACTGTTATGGATCGAAAAGTAAATGCCTCTGTTTTCCTACGATCTCAAAGTGACCCCTGTGAAGGGGTTGTGACCCACAGGCTGCTCTGGCTAGGTGTGGGGTGTAGAGAGCTGTCCTCCAAGGACTCAGATCTCTGGCAGACAGCACACCCCGGGCCTCACCAGATCTGTGCTCTTCTCAGTGCAGGACTCTGCAATCTCACCACGCTCAGGGGCATTCTAGAATGTTCGGGATTCATTCCTGTGTATTTCAGCCTCTCTGTCTCTGAAACAGTTCTCTTAACCTGCCTCCCAGACAGCAGCAGGTAGTGACCAGTGCCTCCCAGCAGGCCCGCCATTGTGTTAATGGTGCTACCTCACCACACCCCAACACCAAGCTGTTCTGACACCCACCACCAGTTTCTCCTCCTTTCTCCCACAGCTACTTTCCCAGTTCAGACCATGGCAGTTTCTCTCCTGGGTCGCCTGGAGGGTGTCCACGCTGGTCTCTCCTTGGCCTCTTGAATGTAATCACATTATTTCCTCAACGCTACCAAGGCTTCACTCAGTTCCTCCCAAGGAGACAAGAGGAGGTTTCCTCGGAGGGGACACAGCTAAGTCCTATCAAGCTCCTCCTACCTTCCCGCTGTGCCAAACCAACTGCCACAGGAGGTTCTCTGCCCCTCCACTGTAACATTACTCCATCCATTGCTCAGAACTCCTTTTCAGTGAGTTCAGTAGAGATCCGAAGCCCCAGGTTCTCTCATTTTGAACAGTGGGTGCTGGTCTCCTTTGCAAAGAACAGGGTCTGCTCACAACAATGGAGGTCTTAATGTGTCAGTCACGGTGCTGGTAGACTACCATGATTGATCAGGATGGAGCCTAGTATATGCATGCATTTGGAGGTCGAATCCAGTTTAATCAGGGCTAAGTAATCAGAATACTGTCCTACATGCAAGATCCCAAGCCATAAGATTGGAAGGCGCGGCTTTGATGCAGAGGGAGGCCTCTCTCCCCATCCTGTGGACAATGGCTCCCACTCTCACCTCTCATTAGGCCCCAATCCTAACACTGGATAGTTCTGCAGTATTTCCTAATAATGAAATAACCAGCCACCACGTCCTTCAAAGTAGAATGCTTTGGATTTTACACAGTTAAAGGTAGGGACCCATCACTTTTTAAAGTATTTGCCAGACCACTCTGGAAAAGGCAGAGTCCCTACTAGGCTACTGGTTGTACCTAATTTGTCTTAAAATAAAGGTTACAAGAGGGCTTTCTGGAATGAAGCCGGCCAAGCTCCTGCCTCCGCTTCATTCACCCCGCAGGTAAACTCACGAGATGAGCCTGTTCCTGCCGGGAAGTGTAGCCACTCAACACGATTTGAAGTCTTAGCACCAACATCCTCAGCTACTATCAGGTCCAACAAAACACCATAGAACTCGGCCTCTCCCCTACGAAGTGAGAGTAGGTACTTCTCTTTCCACGGTCAGAAGAAAAACGTTTTCCCTCCAGGAAAACCAAGGAAAAGAGAACTTACACAGCTCTTGTTTCTTACAAAAAAAAAAAAAAAAAAAAAAAAAAAATGGGAATAAAATGAAATTTGTCATTAAATGTAAGTGGAAATATCAACAAGGGTTTTGGTTTAAGCTCTTCTTTCAAAGAAGGGATTTAAATGGAATTTCTGCAGTATTGGAGATGTATCATGGCTCTTTTCTCATCTCCACGCTGGCTTTTCAGCCTTTAATTCTTCTTTTGTGCCCCGGAGTAACGTTAGGGTGTGAATGAGAAAGTCTCTCACAGGCCGGTGTGTTTGGGCGCCTGGTCCCCGGGGTGACGCTGTGGGCGCCTGGTCCCCGGGGTGACGCTGCTTCAGAAGGTGTGAACCCTTCAAGGGTGAAGCCTCAGGAAGAAGCTGGCCACTAGAGGGCGACATCATAGCTTAGCCTGGTAGGGTTTGGGCCTAAGCTCCCTGCTTCCAGGTCTACCAAGCTGTAAGGAGTCCCAGCCACACACCTGGCGCCATGAACTCTGCCACACAGTCCCTGCCATGGTGGACGGTGCCCTCGAACCATGAGCCCAAAGGAATCCTTGCTCCTTAAGTAGTTTCTGTCATGTTTTTGGTGACAGCTGGGTGAAATTAAAGTAAGGAACCTTTTAAAACTCGGGTAACTATTTAATAGCTACGCCTAGCCTTTTCTTCACATCAGAATTAAAGATTCACAGCCGGACATAACAACCTTTGGCTAACATGCAGGTCTCAGGAAGCAAAACCCGTGAGCAGGACATACCAGACAGAGCCCAGTGGTCCTCTGCCACCTAGTGTCCACATAGGGTACTGCAGCCTCCTCATAGGACTTCCAAAGATGGACTCCTCCTTTCTCCCTCGCTCATGGCTACCACCCTCATCACTCAGCCAACTCAGGAATGTCACAGGGAACTAGTGTCACCGTGCTATAGGGAGAAGGCATGGGCTCTCGGACTGGACAGAATGACTCAGAGTTTGCCACATTCTCCACCTGAGACTTGGAGCAAGAACATGACTTTGTCAAGCTTTAGCTTCTAGGCCGGCTGAATGTGAGTCGTATGAACGATGCCTGACTTGTGGCCATTGATTGCGCTGGCACGAGGGCCTAAGTCTGATCCCCCAGAACTCACATTTTAAAGTCCAGGCATAGCAGCAAGCACGTGTAATCCCGGCACTGGTGGGGAGGGCGAGGCAGGGTAGAGACGGGAGAATCACCCGAGTTCACTGGCCAGCCAGCCTAGCTTAGTTGGCGAGTTCTAGGCCAACATATAACCAACCTTACCTCACAAAACAAGTGGATGAAGCCTGAAGAAAAAGCTAGGCTGTCCTCTGGCTTCTGCACACACACATATATAAGCACACATACACACCTGTACACACATGAACATGCACACATGCACACACACACAAAAGGAAAGCTATTGTAAATGTTAAATATTATAAAGTACTTGTCAGTCTTAGATCAACAAGTACTCGGGACAGAGGAAAGAGAGGAATGAAACAGAACAGACATGTTCTGTTTCTGGGGGTGGCGGGGGGGGGGTGGGGGGTGGGGGGTGGGGGACAGAAACAGGATAGTTTAACTTCTTTCCCAGTGCCAGAGTCCATTCCTCTGAAGAGTCCTGGAAGGTGAGAAGCAGGTGGTGACTGCCCAGGTGGGGCTGGTTTTGAGTTGCTCTTATATTTCCAGCTCCAAATTCACAAATAGAAGAAATTGGCCGGGCGGTGGTGCACGCCTTTAATCCCAGCACTCGGGAGGCAGAGCCAGGTGGATCTCTGTGAGTTAGAGGTCAGCCTGGTCTATAGAGCAAGATCCAGGACAGGCACCAAAACTACACAGAGAAACCCTGTCTCGAAAAAACAAAAACAAACAAACCAAACCAAAAAAAGAAAAGAAGAAGGAAGGAAGGAAGGAAGGAAGGAAGGAAGAAAAAGGAAAAAGAAGAAGAAACTGGCCCATGTGGATTTGGGCCGGGACCGCATCTGAATATCAGAGATTACTTGGTCCTCTGGAATGAGATTGACATTCTGAGATCATTTATTGTACCATAGGTGACCCTGAACTAAGATGCCGTGACAACAGGCTGTGGGTGGGAGAATCCATCTGAAATCCAGAGTGAGGTCGGAAAACCCTGAGACTATGGACTGTGAACTTCCGGAGAGCTTGATGGCATAGGCTGATTCTGCCATCCATCTGGCTCTGAAGGATCAACTGGTGTAGCTGGGTGGTGGTGGCACACACTTCTAATCGCAGCACCTGAGAAGCAGAGGCAGGTGAATCTCTGAGTTCAAGGCCAGGCATGGCGACATAGAGAAACTGTCTTGAAAAAATAAAAAAAAAATAAACAAAAAACCCAAAGAATTAACTGATACAAGTCTCCCTTTTAAGGATTTATTTTTATTATTTTAAAGTATGCGTGTGTGTGTGTGTGTGTGTGTGTGTGTGTGTGTGTGTGTGTGTGTGAGTACAGATGCCTGCAGAGTTCATAGGCACCGGATCTCCTGAAGCTGGAGTTACAGGCAGTTGTAAGACACCCACGATCAGTGCTAGGAACCGAACTTGGGTCCTCTGCAAGAGCAGTATGTCTCTTATCTGCCCAGCCATCTCTCTAACTCCCAATGTCTCATTTGTATTCCTTTACCCATAAGGAAACCAAACCACAGAGAAGTTAGATTCCCTGCTGGTTATTATAGGGATGCTTGGTTCTAGGCGGAACACATTCCCTACGCTGTAGTTGAGGTCTCCTATTTCAGCATCACAGCCCGGGCAGAAGGTACCCTCAGGAAATGTTACCAAAGGTAACTGCAGTCAGGCCTGATGGTCTGGGTAGGAAGCATCTACACATGGCCCCACAGGCAAGGGGTACATTTTAATCTGTCCGTTAACATTGATGACCCTGCTCTACTATTTGAGATAGGGCTAAAGTGGGTTTTTTGTTTTGTTTTGTAAAAACAAAAATCTGTGTATACGTTTTTGGAGCTGGAGTTTGAACACAGGGCCCAAAGAATGTTCAGCATGGACTCTACCACTGAACTGCGCAATCAGGTCTGGGCTGTCTGAATGCCTTAGGAAACACATTTTCTTTTTTGGGGGGACAGGATCTCACTCTGTTGCCTAACTGGTCTTAAATTCTTTTGCTCAGAGATGTTACCTCATTCCTGAGTGCTAGGGGCCACAGATACATGCCATCATTCTTTGCTTAAATTATTCTAGCAGAGACATTAACCCAATATAGAGTCATTTATAAATAATGTTTCCTGTTAGTTTTAAAGTGTTCTGTTGGTTTTGTTTGTTTTGGGGCAGTGTCTCATGTAGCTTAGGTGGCCTTGAACTCTTTACCCTGTATCAACCTTTTAAGTGCCAAGATCACAGGAATACACCAGTATGGCCTGCTCTTTTTAAGTTAGAGAGAGAGAGAGAGAGAGAGAGAGAGAGAGAGAGAGAGAGAGAAATCCATTGTTAGAGAAGTTCTGTGCATACTGTAAAATTGCCATACATCAGTGCTGTAGATTGCATTGCCAGCCCCCATTACCAGGGCTCTGGGTATTGCCACCCAAGACATGATGCCCTTACCCAGTTGGGCCCTGGGACCTGCTTCTACCACCAAACTATGGCAATAGGATGCCACATTTGTGATCATGTTACATCTAACTGAGATGCTTACATTCTGAGGAGACCCCCACCCCCAGAGACTTTGAGGAGATTAGAGTTCATGCTGAGAAGAGCCACACTGCAAGGAGCTGAGTGTGGCCTCTTGCTGGTAGCAAGAATCCAAGTCCTTAGTGTGGCCACTCATGGAACACAGATTGATGCTAACAACTTGTGAGCAAGAACATGGCTCCCTCCCCCTGGAGCCTGGATGAGATCACAGACCCGCTGAGACTCTGGAAAGCGGCCTTGCAGCTGTAGTCACTTAGTTGTGGCCAGACCTGGGGAATCTGGATCAATATTTGGTGCTGTCTTAGCCCATGTTTGGAGTGATGCCTTGCATCTGTAGATACATAGCTCTCCTCCAACTGTGCAAGATCCCAAAGAGAAGATGATTAAGGAGAAGGAAACAGCTGTCTCCTGCTACCAGGAAGAAGCAGGAGGCCAGAGCTCTCGGGACCAAGCACAACAAATATGAAGAGATCTTCCTGTCGCTTTGGAAACTGACCTTCATTCAGTGTCAAGAATAGATGACTAATATAACTACATAATACAGTATAGTCTCATTATCCAGAGAGGGCCATTTAGCAGGTTTGTTTACCTCATCCTGGGTCAAATTAATACATGGTCATTGAAAAACCAAGCAACAGCAAAAAGTTCAAAAACGAAAAGCAGGCAGGCAGACAGGCCAACCCAAAGTATAGTCTTAAGACATCTAACCCTAGGACTTAGTTTGCTTTAGCTGTGTCCAAATTGCTTTGTTTTAGAGATTTTTTTCTTTTTATTGTATGCATATGGATGTTTTGCCTGCCTGTATGTCTGTGTGCTATGTGCCTGCAGTGCCCACAGAGGCCAGAAGAGGGCATCATATCTCATGAAACTGGAGTTAGAGGTGGTTGAGCTGCCGTGGTGCTGGGGACCAGACCTGGGTCCTCTGCAAAAGCAGTTAAGAGCTCTTAACGTAGCCCTAAGCAACCCCTCCTTAGGGAGATGATGCTTGAGCTGGACTGGGAAGTGGCCTTTGCTGGCCGGGGCAGGGCCTCAGGTGGAACAGTCAACTGAACTCACTGATCACCACCTTGACCGGTTAGATCTGAAGACAGGCAGATGTTGGAAGGAAATGGACTTCTGCCATTGATAACCGGTGTTCTGACACACCTTAAAACCAGCCCTGGGAAAGCATGGCGGTGTCGGAATGGGTTTCCACAAAGAGGTGTTTACAAAGATCTTGCTGATCACAGAATGAACATGTAGAAGTAGTCGGATATAACTTTGGTAACTGTTCAGTATTGAGAAATGGTGGGGGCTGGAGAGATAGCTCAGAGGTTAAGAGCACTGCTTGTTCTTCCAAAGGTCCTGAGTTCAATTCCCAGCAACCACATGGTGGCTCACAACCATCTGTAATGAGATCTGGTGCCCTCTTCTGGCCTGCAAGCATACATGCAGGCAGAACACTGTATACGTAATAAATAAATTAAAAAAAAAAAAAAAAAAGAGAAATGGTGCACTTGGTCCTGGCAGAGAGTTGACATTCTCTCGGGAACAACTTCTACTTTCATTTATATTTTTAAAAGGGAGCTACAGGGGTAGTAGCTCATATAAAGGCATGGGCTTCATCCCAGTACCCCTCCCCCCTAAAGCCCCAAGACCCTATCCAAATGTGGCAGTAACCGCCTGCTAACCCAGCTAGTTGAGAGGCCGAGTGGGGGCCTTACTTGGGTCTAGGATTTTCAGGCCAGCCAGGGTAACCTAGTGAGAAGCCAGGTGAAATCTTAAAATGAAAAAGGCCGCTAGAGGGCTGGGGTGCATCTCAGTTGTCAAAGAACTGGCCTAGCATGCAGGAAGCTCCGGGTTCAACCTCCAACAGGACACAAAACTCCATATGGTGGTGCATGCCTGTAATCCCAGGACCCAGGAGCTGGAGGTAGGAGGATCAGGAGTTGAAGGTCATTCCTGGCCATCTGAGTTTGAGGTCATCCTGGGCTCCCTGAAATTCTGTCTCAGCAAAACAAAAGGAGCTAGGAAGAATTGTTTTTATTCAAGCCACAGGCAAATTTCATTATATGTCTATAATAGTGAGCCAGACTGTATCTGAGTTTAGGCTCCCTGGACCCCATGGAAAGTCTTGGGGTCTTAGGAAAGGGGCTGGAGTATATTTCCTAGGGTTGGGGTGGTATCCCATATTGAGGTAGGGCAGGGAACCAGTCTCTATGGCCTCCATGTTCTACCCTCCTGGGCCATCATAGGCTGACATGCATGAGAAGATGCACCCAGGGATGTAGAAGGGGGCAGATGGCAGGTGCAAAGCATGGCTTTCTCACCAGCCATTACAGACGCCCCTTTCCGCACTCTGGTCCAGAAAGCTAAACTCTAGCCTGGGCTAACACGGAATGGTTTTGCCTCAACTTGAAGGGTGACTTCCAGGTATCTCAAACCTGGAGAGGAGCCACATGAGACACTGGAAGAGAAGCCAGCAGCTTCTGCAAGGAAATAAGAGGCCAGTTAGCGAACACGCTGTCTGGCTCTTTCCGAGGCAGCTGGGGCAATTTACAGCCACGAAAGCCTGGGATACAGCGGCAGGGTGCTTGCTTTTGCTCCCCTCACAGATGTCCACTCTTGAACCTCAGTGTTCATCAGCATCCCCCGGAAAATGTGTTAAAATAGACTGCTGGCCCCCACGCCCAGAGGTTCTCGTTGAGTAGGTTGAGGTGGGCCTGAGAGAGTTCACTTCCACGGAATGCCCACGAGGCTCTGCTGGTCAGGAAAGTTAGAAACCACCTTTTGAAGTAAGAGTTCATGTCTCCCTGGCTACACTATCTCTGGCCACAGTGTCCATGGGTAACTCCTAAGCCTGCCTAGGCTCCCAATTAACACCTTTAATAAACTCCTTTCCGCTTAAGCTAGCTTTAGTGAATCCTGTTATCTGCAGCTGAGCCCGCATGCATTTGAGAGTCTTGGGTGCATGCAGCAATGCTCTACTAGTCCAGAAATTCATCACGGAACTCCCTCCTCTTCTCAACAGGGACCCATGAGGATACTCTGTCACTGACTCCATGTTCTATCACAGTTACATGACTCATGAGGACACACTCTTTATCTCCCAGAGGTCCTTGTCATACCCAAATAACTCCTCCTATTCATTCTCTATCTGTTCCAAAATGCATGTCAGGAATCTTGACAGAAGGGGGTGGGGGTTAGAGTCTATGAATCTTAAAGCACAAATGTCTAGTACTAACCTAGCTCTACAGAAGGGAAAGTGAATAAGGATACTAGCCGGGCTGTGGTGGTGCATGCCTTTAATCCCAGCGCTCAGGAGGCAAAGGCAGGTGGATCTCTTTTGAGTTCGAGGCCAGCCTGGGCTACAGAGTGAGTTCCAGGAAAGGTGCAAAGCTACACAGAGAAACCCTGTCTTGAAAAAACCAAACCAAAAAAAAAAAAAAAAAAAAGTCAGAGGACAACCTGAGGGAATCAGCTCTCTCCTTTCAGGGGTGGAACTCAGGCTGGCAGGCTCGGCAGCAAACACCCTCACTCACTGAGCTATCCCACTAACCCCTAAAATTTGTTCCTTTGGGTAAAGCATCTTGATGTGAAATTTAAAATAATAATAATAAAACCACCTAAACAAGTCCCTCCTCACACTGTGGCACTTTATAGAGTGTGTAAGAGTGGCAAAATGAAATCTTGCTAGATGTATCTATTTAAAAATGGTTAGAAGATTTTTATTTAGCCAGTGAGCCATAGACCATAGGGCACATGCATGCATGCATGCATGTATACATACACACACACACACACACACACACACACACACACACACACACGCGCGCACACACAGCCCCTCAGGTAAATGTCTCTCCAGATGGGCTTTTAGATGTGTATCATTTACTTGATAAAGCATAGAGGCCTATGGAGAGGGGTTATGGTCTGCTGCACAAATGGGCATTTGGACAGCTTTAAAAATGCATACTCTTTACACCCAAATGCCAGGGAAATCCCCACGGAAAGTGGTTATTATGAGCAAAGAGCAACCACTTTTCAAAACTAAGGTGGGTACCTGGTTCAGTGACCCTTAGAGCTTGCCTTCTATGAGAGCTGTATGAAGAACTACGATTTACTTATGTAATGACACTAATCACTGCCGGCCCTGGTTGAGAGGGGTCCCTGCTCACTGGGAGCAGATGGGACTCTCCCCCACTGAATAGCTCAGGCTGGCTCAGTGTTTACAACCTCCTGCAAACACTGCAATCTCTGGGGGTGGGGGGGCTGTCCCAGGCCTGACAGTCACCCTCTGTCTGTGAGGCTGGGTGGCTGCTGATATTTATAAGCTCACCCTGTGATCTTCATGTGTGGTCTGGGATGGAACCCCCCAGAATGAACAGAGAAATAAAGTTCACAAAATCAGAGCCCTGGGGGATCCTGGTGTTCCAATCCAGGTGTCACATACTCTCTTTAAAGACTTAGAATCAATCCTTCCTTCCTTCCTTCCTTCCTTCCTTCCTTCCTTCCTTCCTTCCTTCCTTCCTTCCTTCCTTCCTTCCTTCCCTCCCCCTCCTTTCCTCCTTTGGGTTGGTGGGTGAGAGGTTAAGAGAGGCTTCACTATGTACTCTTGGTGGGCCTAGAACTCACAATGTGGACGGGCTGGCCTCAAACAGAGATTGCCTCTGCCTCCTGAGTGTTGGGATTAAAGGCATGGGTCCCCATGCCCAGCTTTTCTTCCTTTCTTTCTTTCTTTCTTTCTTTCTTTCTTTCTTTCTTTCTTTCTTTCTTTCTTTCTTCCTTCCTTTCTTTCTTTTTCTTTCTTTCTCTCTCTCTCTTTCTCTCTCTCTTTCCTTTCCTTTCCTTTTTCTTTCTTTTTCTTCTATAGAAATTTACCTCACATTTTCTCGTCGTTATATCATAAATATGATTTATTTCCTATTCCCTGAACATTTACTGAAACTTTCTTTTCACAAGAGTCCAAACCATTATATAAAGGTCATCAGGTTAAAGTGACTACTTATTTCAACCAGGGACTAAGCTAAGTGACATATGTCGTGGCAGAGCTCCTTTAAGCTTGAGAAAGCCCAAGATGGTCCCAAGAGCAAATGAGAGTGGGCAGGATACGCTGCAGCGTGCTGGAAGGCATGATTCATCAGACACACAGGGTGCTTTTAACCGGCACATGGATAATCACAGAGTTCACTCACATGTTGCCCCAGAGCCCTGCACCTCCCACATGCAATGTTTGAGATATTGTGTTACTGCTACTCGGAACATCTACAGCAGAGGACGGCAGCAATTTTGCCAAGAGGTGCCCCTCCCCGCTAACGTATTTTAAGCCTTCAAATAATGTGATGCAGTAGGAATAAAAGAGCAGGCATGGAGAAATGCACTCCCCAAGGATTTCCATGCAAGGAGGAAATGGTCTTTAGCCCTGGGAAAAGATAAACCTGTGTCTTCTCCCTTGGTCTCATTAGGTGGAGACGTGGGACCCGGATTCACCCGACATGACACACAGCAGTGTTTATGAATGCCCATACTTCTCTCACCTTTTCTGGTATGTTCTGAAGGTCCCAGCTTACAACCACTAAACTCCAAAAATAATATTTTTAAACGAAGACAAAAGTCTTTTACGCCTCAGATCCACAGTCCAGCAAATATGGAATTCTCTTTTGTAGTTCAGGACTCATTTACAAAGCCTAAGCTTGCAAGACAAAAAAATGAATGAAAATGACCCAAAACTATAGGCCCTTGAAACTGATGTTAAATTAGTTAGGGCCATAGAACTTTTATAAGGTAGGTATTAAAGGGTTTTATATTATAAGAAACGGGGGTGGGGGGATTAAAACTTTAAAGGCATGAAATATAGATGTAAATAAGAGATCTCTCCTATTCTGCTCCAACATTTGTCTGTGGTGAGATACTGTGTACCTTAATGAACTTTGCCTGAAGATCAGAGAGAGACAAAGGAATAAGCCACCACTTACCTCTAGGGCTCCTCAGCCTGAAAAGCCTCAGCCAATAGGCCTCTAGCTGAATGAGCTTCCTCAGCTGAAAAGGATTTAGTTCCTGTTTCCTCATGCCTTATATACCTTTCTCTGCCCACCCATATCATTTCCTGTCTCCACTTTCCTAGTGCTGGGATTAAAGGCATGTGACTCCCAAGTGCTGGAATTAAAGGCGTGTGCCACCACTGCCTGGCCTCTATGTTTATCTAGTGGCTTGTTCTGTCCTTAGGGTATACAATATATCACCACATTCGTTAGTCTTTTAGTTTTTTGTATCTCTTAAGCTCCTTTGGCATATTTCATGGACATCAGCATTTTAATGGACACAAATGTCACACTGACAAACCTAACCATGCCTTTCTGCAGGCTGAGGTTGTCTCCTGTAACAGCTCTCCACGTACTACAACATGAACCATGACTGTCGCCTGGGAAACTCAATCTGTGGTGGCTGTGCATACTTATTAGCATACTGTTCATCTCATAAATTGCAGAGAAACATATACATTAACACTTCTGCTTTTAAGGCTTGATAATATCCACAGGCAATGGCCTCTGAGTGCTTAATACTAACCTGCTTTCCAAGTATTCAAAAAATTCAAATCCAGGAATTTAATCAGTAACACAAACAACTTTTTGGGTTTATTCTCAAGCTAAGTAAACCTTTTGTGTATTATTAACCATTCTGGGATACTCAAGTATGGAGTATGTCTCATTGCCATGATAAAAATTTGAATATTTTGAAGAGAATTTGATTATAAGAAACACTGTTTCAGAAAAAAAATTGTTAATGATGAAAAGAATTTCCTTTTTTTCTTCCTTTTTTCTTTTTTTTTCTTTTTCTTTCTTTTTTTTTTTTTTTTTTCCAGACAGGGTTTCTCTCTGTATCCCTGGCTGTCCTGGAACTAGTTCTGTAGATCAGGCTGGTCTTGAACTCACAGAGATCTGCTTGCCTCTGCCTCCTAAGTCCTGGGATTAAAGGAGTGTGCCACCACCGCCACCACCCAGCAGGTATTTCCTTTTTGAGACTTAATTACTTATGTGGAGATGCTGATTGACTCATCTGTCAACTCAGGATATACAGGAAGGACATAGTGACCAGCAGCCGAGACTCCGGTAGGAGAGGAGATGCTGATTTGTACTACTGTGGGAGTCCAAGAGAAAAGGCGTTGGTGACAGAGTTTTTGCCTGATGTGTTTCAGAGTAATCAATAAACATGAACTGCGGTGGAGAGAATATAGTACCTTGACAGCTGGGGAAAGACAGGTACCGGAGTGATATACAAGTGCTGAGCACACTGTTGTTGTTACTCATGTTTCTGCAAAACTAATCAGAGGCCTTTCAACTGGACAACCAAGGATACTATCACCATGAACACCTTAACCATGGGTTCTCTGGGAAGAGCAACTTGACAATGTCAATGGAGAAGACTCTTACTCTGGCTGGTAGAGAATTCTAGAAACAGTCGCACTCCTGTATCCTGAGCGGTTACTTCTCTTGCTCTCCTGCTTGGGCCTCTCTAGAGGCTGAGACGTGGGCCATGTACTTTCTTTAGAAATGCAGGTTGTGAAGGCTGGAGCTTGTGGCTTGGCTATGTGTGTGGGTCTCAGCCTCACAGTGTCCCTTCATGATAATCTGTCTCACTGGATCAGCTCCCTGGAGAGGCCAGCCAACAACTTCCGGGTCCTGTCCTTGAGTTGGACATAAACGTCCATAAATAAAATATCCTTCTCTCGGATCCACTGAGGTTTAAGGGTACCACCGTCAAGGTGGGGAAGGTATGACCTCAGGAGAGGGAACAGGGCCAGCAGGAGCTGGTCACATTGTGCCTACAGTCAAAGAGCAGAGAGGGATAATCTGTCTTTTAATGACTTCGTGTTCTTTCATCTCATCAACACGTGCATGTGGCAATAGTGTACAGCAGTTATACAGCTACAACGCTAAACACCCAGAAAACACAAGGGGTAAAGAGGTTTCCGTTGTCCCAACACCAGATCATTTGTTGGTGCCCTATATTCTCCGAGGTTCTGCTTTTGGCTCTATTTTCTCCATATGTAATAAGTTTGTCTTTATACATTTTAAGATTTTGTACTCTGAGTATTCTAGCTTCCTGTAATCTCTCTATTGGTTACTTTTTGGTCTATGAATTAGTTACTTCTCTATTGCTGAGCTAAAACACTGTGACCATGGCCACATATAGAAGGAAGAGTTTCTTGCCAGGAGCATGGTAGCAAGCAGACAGGCATGGTGCAGGATGAGAACTCACATCCAACTCCACGAACAAGAAGCATAGCGCATACGGGGATGGCGGGGGGCCTGTGAAGCTTTAAGCTGGCCTCAGTAACACACCCCATCCAATAAGGCCACACTTCTTAATCCTTCCCAAACAGTCACCAAGTGCAAGGAGAACAAGTATTCAAATGCCAAAGATTTTTGGGGATGGGGTGGGGGGAGGGGAGCATCTCATTCAAACCTCCACAGTCTGAGTCCTGTTGCGAAAGCAATATCCAAAGCCAGTCGGTTAGAAAGAAATAAAGCTTGACTCACGGTTTGGCAGGCTGAAAAGTTCCAGAAAGGGCAGTGGCAGCTCTCAAAGGTCTTGTGCGGCCTTGGCACATGATGGTGTAGGAAGAAGCCAGTGAAGGAGCTGGGAGCAGACAGAGTTAGTGTAAGAAGTACCAGGAGCGGACAGAGTTAGTGTAAGAGGTACCAGGTGGCCTTGAAAAGCATTGCTACATCCATGCGTGCCTTCCTGCAGGTGAAGCCCCCAAGACCCAATTGCCTCTTAAAGGCCCCACCACCTCTCAAAACCTTTATATTGATAACCAAACTTCAAGCTGAGTTTTGGCAAGGGAAACGCCACAGTTAAACAATGGCAGTTTTCTGTTAATTTTTACGGGATTAGATGCACGCGGACAGTTTCAGGTACTATAAACATGAACAGAGCAGAAAATGAAAAGCACTAATCTCTCACCAACACATTCTTTAGAGGAGATCGTGTCTACCCATCCTCTGAGATGCGTCACACAATGGCTCAGCTCTGAAATTTGTTTCTGCTTGAAAGAGCCTCATTTCCGTGCTAGACTATGCTGACATACCTCATTCAGTGTTGCTGCGTTGAAGGGACGGTCCATGCTTCAGTCAACCAGTCTCCTAGGAAGATAATGAAAAGCTTTCTCACCAACAACAGATAAACAGGGCCGCAGGGATTGCTCAGCGGCTAAACGCACTTGCCACCCACCCTGAAGGTCAAACCCTGGGACCAGCATGATAGAAGGAAGGAGAGAGCCAACACCCTCAAGTTGTCCTCTGACCTCAAAACACTTGCCATGTCACATGCTCTCCCCGACCTCCGACCCAAACACTAGACAGTGAGTCAATCTACAGGATTTCTAGCTTGGACTACAGTCGGGTTCCTTTCCCACTCCCCGGAACCTCTCCAGCTAATTCCGTGAAGACAGAGAGCTGGGAGGAAGCTGGAATGGAGTCCTCTACCCAGTGGGGCCACTGGTAACCAGAACGCCTCTCAACCAAATGTTCTCTTAGAAGTCGCTGCTGTAAGTCAAGGATTTCCGTCTCCTGTGTAGACTAACCTCTTTCCCCTGGTGCATTCTTCTGCTGCCAACTCAGAAATGGGAGACAAAATGCCCCAGCCCCAGACAGGTGCTTTGTCTTAAGCATCAAAAAAGCAGATAACACCTGAGTTTATTGCCTGAAGCATGCTATGGAACCGTGGACTCAGAGATGGTATCTTCGGCAACACAGTCCAAGAAATAATCGGAATCGTTCAGAACATTCCAAATCGTTCTTCAGACATGAAGAACTCAGATTCTGGAGGCTAACTGTCAGGTTTGAATCCAGTCTTCACTGGCTGTGGATTTGGATAAGTTCCTTCTTAATTCCAATCACTAAAATGAGGATGACACCTGTGCCTCCTTGGCTGCCGGGAAGACCCAATGAGTTGGTTGGTCAGCACTTAGGAGACCTAGGAAGCTCTGTAAATGTCAGCTAGTGTTATTTTTCTTTTCCTCTCCTCTCCTCCCCTCCCCCCTCTCCCCTCTCCCCTCTCCCCTCTCCCCTCTCCCCTCTCCCCTCTCCCCTCTCCCCTCTCCCCTCTCCCCTCTCCCCTCTCCCCTCTCCCCTCTCCCCTCTCCCCTCTCCCCTCTCCCCTCTCCCTCCTGGTACTAGGAGCTGAACCTAGGGCCTTGCAAATGCTAGGAGAGCCTTCTGCTACACAACTGTATATATCTCCAGGCCTTTCTCATGACTTTATTTTTATTTTACAACAGGGTCTCCCTAAATTGTCCATGCTGGCCTTGATGTCATTATATAGCCAGACAGGCCTTGAATTTATAATCCTCCTGCCTCAACCTCCTTAGAAGCTGTGACTACATGTCTGCTCTGTGCCATTCCTTTCAACAGAAACAATGGGTAGCTGATTAAATAAGTGATCTCATATTTTATGCAACCATGAGAAAAGTATTAGATATTTCTGAACTAAAGGATTAGAATTTGGTTTCCATCTTTTACATATTTTAAGAGGTTTCCTACAAGAAGATGGATTGCTTTTATAGGTAGGAAGCTTGCTTTTTAATCAAAAGGCATCTTCAGACACATGCATGTTGGTTGCAACACTAGTCAGCCCATTCTCCAGTACATCAAAGCCGCCTCCAGGGGAGCCTTTAGCAGCCTTGGTCAGGGTCTGGGACGCTCTGTCTCAACCCCTCCCCCAGACTCTTGCTCTCTCTCTGCTCATCCTTTCTGCTCCTACACTCAGCCTCTTGTCACAACAGGGTCCCATGAAGTTACTCAGGACCTACTTCAGAAGTTGGCAGCATTTTGCTGACCACAAACTCTTAATGTCCCTCACTAGGAAGAAAGGCAAAGGATGGAATTCCCAAGAGAGGCTTTTTTTTGGCAACACCTGGACAATGGAGGAAGCTGTTGAGTGAACAGGAAGGAGATCTGGTGACTCTGAAATCCAAGCCTGTTGCTTCCTTCAGTCCAGGTCCACTCAGATTCACAGACAGCTGGAAGAGACCGTCCTTACCTCCTCAGACACGGCTCGGGTGAAAGGCACACAGATGAGCAAGCCTGTCAGTGGCGAAGTGGAGCAGGTTGTGGGGTTTACTGATTAACATCAGGAAAGGCTTTAAAGAAACTTGGGGGCGCGAGCAGTCACTGGTCAAGAAGGCCACTTCCTTAGTGAGGGCAAGAAAAATATCAGAGACCTCCAAGGATTTGACATGTCTGACCTGCTCACCTCGGCTGGAGGATGGAAAAACAAATGTCTTCTTGAGTTCAAAGGGCACTGTCCTGGGAAAAGGAAAGGAAGAACCAGGGCTTACATCTGAGCCCAGGTTTGTAACAAAGAAATTACTTCATAATTTAAAAATTATTCATTCCCACCCTGTGCCCTGAGTAGCAACTCAGCTGTAGCCAATGAGAGATAAAAGATAATAAATAAAAGAGTAGCAATTAATGGTGCATTCCAACTTAAGGGGCTGGGCTGCTGGCTCACGTCTGAGTGCCTTATCAAATCGAGCTCCATTATGACTGCCTGTGTTTCAAATGATGTCTGTACTCATGGCTGAGTGCTGGAGCCATGAGGCTTTTCAGATAGAAAAGCTTCTCAACTTAGCAGAGATTGTAATAGGATTCTATCACTTGTACAGTACGGGGCAAAGTGCTAAAAATGTCAGTTTAATGAGTCATACGGAGTGGCTTAGCGCTCTGTCACCAATTCCATTATTTTCCCCTTCAAAGGCCACTGGAAACAGCATGATAAAGCGGTTTTTTAGACACCTTGCTTTTTGAGGGGTAATTTTTGCCCATTTCCTTGCTATTTAAAAAAGCAAAGATCCTTCTTTTGACCTCCACGGGCACCAAGCTTGTATGTGGTGCCCTAACATACATGTAGGGAAAATACCCATACATGTAATAAGATAAAAATGTTAAATAAAATAAGAAGCAGAAGCATCCCAGACAACAAAGTCCCAGGCTTCCTGACAAACCAGACATTGACCAGATTCACACCAAGAAAATAAACAGGAACCATGAAGATGCTTGAAACACAATGGCCCCATGGGATCTGTGCTTTCCGGCTCTTCCCGATTGGGTAGATTTGGAAGCAGGTGTAGGTAAAAGCCATTGATGAAACGCAGTAGTAAGAGTTTGCTCCTCCTCGGCCTGCCCTTGGCCGTAGACCCCCTGAAGGTGCCCTCATCAGCCCCAACAGGCAAAGGTTTCTCTGCTTGAGCGGCAGATCTAATTTGAACAGGGTACTAATTCTTTCGTCGGCTGCCCTCCATGTTTTCAGCTTCAAGCCATAATTTCACCTGCCAACTCAGGGAAATAGCCTTTAATAGCACACAGGCTTTGAAAGGTTAGCCTGGCCTTGATTCTGTGTTGAGATTTGGTACTTCCACTGCTGAGTGAAACCGAGAGGGAGTTGCCCCAAGGGGTCCCCTCCTGGTTGTGCTCTCGGGAGAGAAGGCTACTTATGCTCACTTAACAAAGTCAACCCAACTGCCCCTTCAAAGCTGGGCTGTTCCCGCTCCTCATGTGAACAAGCCAAAGGCAACAAGAATGTCCCATTTGCCAACCACCTCTGATCTCCCTCCATACATCTGTGCAGCCTGGTATGCATGGACAGTGAAAGGATGCTACACCTTCGGAGAGGAGAATTGACTACTTAAAGGGACGGTGACTTTCTCCCAGATTTAAAGGTATAGCACGCAAGGAAGGAAAGAAAATTCAAAATGACTATAACGCACTATACTACAGGGAGGCAGAGAATATATCCTCTACAAATGCAGACAGAGGCAGGGTCCTTTAACAACATTCTAGGGTGGAGCAAGGTTTCTCTGGAGCATGCCACTGTTGGAGAAGGCTACACATTGAAGGTCCCCCAGAAAGCACAGCAGCTTTAATGAGCTGACGTCCGTGTTGGATAGTTACATGATAACTTGACACAAGCTAGAGTCATTGGAGAGGAAGGCGCATCAATTGAGAAAATGCCTCATTAAGGTCGGGCTGTAGACAAACCTGTAGGGCATTTTCTTAATTAGTGTTTGATGGGGGAGGAACAAGCCCCCATTGTAGGTGGGGCCATCCCTGGCCTGGAGGTCCTGGGTCCTACAAGAAAGCAGGCTGAGCAATCTGTAAGGAGCAAGCCAGGAAACAGCCCCCCTCCATGGTCTCTGCATCAGTTCCTGCTTCCAGGCTCCTGCCTTGCTTTCCTCAACAGACTGAATATGTAAACCAAATAAACCCGTTCTGTCCAGGTTGTCTTTGGTCATGGTGTTTCATCACGGCCAATAGTAACCCTAACTAGGACAACTTTGTCATCTCAACTTTGGCAGTTTGTGGCACTCAGATCCACTGCAAACATTTGGTTTGCTACACATATTGTGTATTTGTGTGGGGTGCATGAGGATTCTCCCATATTTTCCAAATGCACAAGGCGTGATTAGTCCTAATCCACTGACTGGGTCACAGCTTATTAGACTGTGAATGGGATAACTGAACGGTGGGGGTTGTGAGAAATTTGACAACATAACAGGTTTCTAACAACTGAAAATTAACTCAAAATCAAGTATGTAATGAACCCAAGGTATCTCCGGAGGCTCTCAGGCCTGTCGTTTTATACACCTGACTGCAACCTTGGTTCTGAGCACAACATGCTCGCTTTGCACTGAATATGGCACCATTCGACACAATGCCAGTGACCGCTGTCTGGCACACCCGAGCTGAGACTCGAGGCTAGTGCAGTTCATTGTTCCATAGAGCAGTCGTATTCATGGTGATGATACTGACACACAAAGATTTCTGCTCTTAAAGGAACAGAAATGTGGTTTGAATGAGAATGACCCCATAGGCTCATATTTGACTACTTGGTCCCCAGTTGGTGGAACTGTTTGAGAAGGTCTAGGAGGTGTGGTTCAACAAGGTGTGTCATTGAGGGTAGGTTTTAAAGGCCATGCGTTGCCTGTTAGCTCTCATTCTCTGCCCTGGGGTGTGTCTCAGGATGTAAGCTCTCAGCTACTGCTCCAGTACCATGCCTGCCTGCCTGCTGCCACACTTCCCAACATGATGGTCATGGACTGACCCTCTGAAACTGTGAGAAAACTCCAAACATGCTTTCTTCTGTAAGTTACCTTGGTCATGGTGTCTCTTCACAGCAAGAGAAAAGTAACTAGGATGAACATAACAGTTTATTATGGAAAACAAAGCTTTTCATATCTTCCTACCAGCATCTCTCAGCATGTAACCATCAAATTACTCTATCTTTATATTGAACTGTCTTAAAAATGATTTTAAAACTTGCTGTTTGAGAGGCTGGAGAGATGGCTCGGTGGTTAGGAACGCTGACTGCTCTTTCAAAGGACCCAGGTTCAACTCCCAACACACATAATAGCTCACAACTGTCTGTAACTCCAGCCCCAGACAATCTGGTGCCCTCTTTTGGCCTTTGATGGCACCATCAAACATACATATAAAATAATTTAAAAACTTACTGTTTGAGTTTCATTAATAAATTGTTAAATGAATTTTGGCTTAGAAGGTAGTACAGAATTTCCAACAATTTCACAAAAGTTTTTTAAAAATACTTCTATCTTTTTGTACTACACATTTATGGAAGATTCTCTACGTTCTTCAGTCTCAAATATCCTTCCAAGATTTAATACTTTGTGTAAAGATAAATGCATGCATCTCATTACTATGTAAATCTGCTTTGTCATTGTTTTTAGTTTTTAAAAGATATTTATTTTTATGTGTATATGCATGTGTGTGTGTGTGTGTGTGTGTGTGTGTGTGTGTGTGTGTTCATTTAAGTGTATGCCACCTGGTCAGGTCCACAGTGGCCAGCAGAGGGCATCAGGTTCCCAATAGCTGGAGTTCTGAGTGGCTGTGAGCAAAAATCAAGTCCTCTGGAAGAGAAGGACTCTCTCTTAACCACTGGGCCATTTCTCCAGCTCTGCTTTTGTCTTTAATGAATGGTAAAATTATACTATAAAAATGTACCTAAGAGTTGCTTTTAAATATTTTTTTTCCTGATTTACTACCAGCAAATGTTTGCTATATTCTCTTTCATATACCTATATACGTCCAAAGTCACAATTTTCTGTGATGAAAAGGGATCCTGAGAGGGAACGTTGGCTCAGCCCCGCCCTAGCTCCCCAGCAGGCGGACTAGTGTGCTAATGCACTAGGGCTGCCTAAATAACTGAGGAGCACAATGGCAGGCTGCTTCCAGCTGAGGCTAGCCATGAGGGTACACTCCGGTCCTCTATGTCCCACATCCCATTTTATAAACATAACAGGTATATTGAGCTAGAGGTTTTCCTGCTCCACTATGACATTATTTTAACTAACCATTGTTGTGGGATATTTGTACACCGTGTGAAGGTGTATTGCTGTGTGTAATGAAAAGCTGAACAGCTAATAGCTAGGCAGGAGGTAGGTGTAGACGGGACTTCGGGGCAGAGAAGGAAATGAGGAGGAGGAATCTAGGTGCTCAAGAGAGAGGCGAGGAGACATGGAGGAAGCAGGATGGGTGGTACATGACAGAATGTAGATGAGGTAATTAAGTATAAGAACTAGTTAAAAGCAAGCCTAAGCTAAAGCTGAGCTTTCACAATTATGAAGTCTCCAGGTTGTCGTTTGTGAGCTAGCTGCCCAAAGGAAAATCCGACTACAGACCATATCTGCAAAGACCACCCCCTCTTCAAAGAAGACCACATTTAGTTGTTGGGTTTTTTTTTTTTTTTTTTGAGACAGAGTTTCTCTGTGTAACAGTCCTGGCTGTCCTGGAACTCACTTTGTAGACCAGGCTGGCCTCGAACTCACAGAGATTCACCTGCCTCTGCCTCCCAAGTGCTGAAATCAAAGGCATGTGCCACCACTGCCCAGCTCAGAAGACCACATTTAGAAGCCCTGGCAGTTAGAACTTCAAAACATGAATTCTTGCAGAACGTCACTCAAACACACTCAGATTATTTTGCTTTAGGGAAAAATGACTGAGTGGTAGATTGAAATTCTCTTCTTGTTAAATATAAAGCTGATTTTTAAGTAAAAGAAATAACATTGGATTTTTTTAGCACTCTAAACACAAATCAAATAACCTCGGGTATGCCATTTTACTGCATTATGCTGTCTTATTTATAAAAATAAAAATCTAGAACCAGGTATCTGGTGACACACACCTTTAGTTCCAGCACTCAGAAGACAGAAACAGTCAGATCTCTGAGTTAGAAACCAGGATGGTCTATTCACTCTATAGAGTGAATTCCAGTTCAGTCACCAGGGCTACAGAGAGATCCTGCCTTGAAAAAAAATTTTTTGGATGATCTTAAATTCTTTTCCAGTATTAGAAATATAAGCCCAAATAGGAGAAGGCAGTTTATACTAAAAATAAAATGAAAACTAAGGTTTTATGAGCTTAGAATCAGATAATGAGAGCCTATCCAGAAAAATAAGACATTGGGGCTGTGGAGATGGCTCTGAGGGTAGTTTTTGCCATGCAAGCTTGAAGACCTGAGTTCAGATCCCCAGAATCCATGTACTAGCTGGGCACAGTAGCACATATCTGCCATAGCAGTACTCCTATGGTGAGGTGGGAAGCAGAGACAAGAGAATCATTAGGTCACAGGCCAGCTAGCTTGCTGCATACAACAACCAAGAGAGACCCTGATCTCAAACAAGGTGAGGACTGATACCTGAGGTCCTTTGACCTCTGCATGCTGTGGCAGGCATGTGGGTGCACATTCACACACACAATGCACAGGTGCACACACACACACACACACACACACTTTTTTTAAATAGGCACTGGCAGCTACAGAGACCAACAGACCTGCTCCTGCAGCCTCTATGTGTGTACAGTTCTTTAGGATAATCCTAAGTACCTGAATAATTCTTGTTTCCTGGAGATGCACCCCTCCAGCCCACAGATTCTTTGGCACAGCTTTTGTAGATGCAACATCCTCCTTAAATGACCATAGTTAGAAATAAGCAAATCAAATCTGGCTATAAGTGCCAAAGCGATTCTGAAGACAGGAGAGCAACTTTCTTGCCGGGTGTGATATTTATGTATATATCTAAAATACTGTTTTTACAGCTCCCAAACTAAGTTCCCCCACCAAAATTGCTCCAGAGAGTAATCATGATCACAGAATCACAAAACTCAGCCCCTCTAGTAGCATTATTGTGATCACCTAATGGAATGTGGGCAGATGCACAAACGCTATTGGGGTGTGTGTGTGTGTGTGTGTGTGTGTGTGTGTGTGTGTGTGTGAATACAGATACACATGTGTCGAGGTGCATGGATTGAGGTCAGTGGACAACTGCAGGTGTCAGTCCTTGCCTTTGCTTTATTGGAGACAGATTTTTTGTTTTCCCCACTGAGTGTACCAGACCAGCAGCATCAAGACTCAAGGGATTCTCCTGTCTTTACTGCCAACCTTCCCTTAGGAACACTGGGATGATGGATGCATAATGCTGCATCCAACTTTCTGAGGGTTGTGGAAGTTCAAAGCAGTCCTGAAGCATGTGGCAGAGGCCTCACCCACAGAGCCGCTCTCTCGGCTTGGGGTCCTTGGTTGGTAATGCCCAGTGCAGGGCAAAGGTGATTCTCAGAATGCTATCCTTCCTGCCTGTGTGACAGACGCATTCCTGATCTTAGCTTTTTAGGGGAAGCCAGGCGGTGGTGGCTACACCTTCAGTCTCAGCACTTGAGAGGCAGAGACGGGTGGATCTCTGTGAGTTCAAGATAGTCAGGGCTACACAAAAACCCTGCCTTGAAAAACAAACAAACAAACAAAAAACCCACACACACCAAACTACCCACAAGCAAACAATCAAAAAAAAAAAAACAAACAAACAACAAAAAACCAGGGGTTCTGGAGAGATGGCTCAGAGGTTAAGAGTACTTGCTGCTCTTGAAGAGTACTTGGATTCAATTCCCAGTACCCGCATGAATTCCCACCACATTCTGTAACTTCAGTTCCAGGGGTTCTGATGTTTTCCTCTGACCTCCTCGGGCACGAAGCATGCACATGATATACATACATGCAGATAAAATACTCACACATAAGTCGGGCGGTGGTGGCACACACCTTTAATCCCAGCACTTAGGAGGCAGAGGTAGGTGGATCTTTGTGAGTTCGAGGCCAGCCTGGTCTACAGAGTGAGATCCAGGAAAGACGCAAAGCTACACAGAGAAACCCTGTCTCGAAAAACCAAACACACACACACACACATACACACACACACACACACACAACCAAACAAAAAAAACCACCTCCATGCTCCACCATGGGCTGGAAAGAATGGGAATAAGAGAGGAGATGTTTCTAGAGATACACTTTGGATAGACACTAAGGACGTCAGAATAAGCTGTCCTCTGCAGTGGATGCCGTGGGCAGAAACTTGGGGACCGAGAAGAGTTGGTGTCACTACCCTGCTATTTAGAAGCTGAAGCAGGGGGCTGGGAGATGGCTCAGTGACTAAGGGCAGTTGCTGCTCTCACAGAGGACCTGGGTTTGGTTCCCAGCACTCTCAAAATAGCTCACAACCACCCACAGCTCCAATTCCAGAGGACTCCGACACACCCTCTTCTGACCTCCTCAGGCACTGGGTATGCATTTAACACACACATACATGTGGATAACACACACACACACACACACACACACACACACACACACACACACACACACAAATTTTAAAATCTATAAAAACTTTAGGAGCTGGAGTGCTTCGCCTCCCAGAGCCTTCTCGGGTATGAAACGTGAACAAGGCTGGAGTGTGTTTCTGACCGTGTTCAGAAGTGTAAGCAGACAATGCAGCCAAGTGTTTACTGTAACGAAGCAAGTGTGCATGAGCATTGCTTGTGCCCGACTCTATCCAGGGTTCGGTGCAGCTGAGGTTACTGAGCCCCAGAAGGCCACTGGGGACAAGCCGTTCCTGGAAGGCAGGGGGCAGGTGGTGGGGGTGGTGGCTGGGGGTGGCTTTTAAGCCAAGGAGCCTGAGATTCAGGCCCTGGACAGATTTCCCTTAAACAGTTTCTTCATCCATGGGTAGAAGTGATCATATAATCTCACAGCTCTATTATTAAGTCAAATGAATGATTATTCCACAAAAGGCACTCAATTTTATTTTCTTCCTTTTAGGTTACAATGATTTTTGGATGGTTTTGAACATCGCATAGACCTATCTATCAATTGGTCTATCAAGAGATTTCTTTTTTTTTTTTTAAGATTTTCTTCTTTTCTTTTTTTAGAAGACTTATTTATTATGTATACAGTGTTCTGCCTGCAGGCCAGCAGAGGGCACCAGATCTCATTACAGATGGTTGTGAACCACTATGTGATTGCTGGGAATTGAACTCAGGACCTCTGGAAGAACAGCCAGTGCTCTTAACTGCTGAGCCATCTCTCCAGCCCTATCAAGAGATTTCTAAGGAGTTGGCTAGCACAACTGTGACTGTTAACAAGCCTAACGTTTATGGAATGGTAACTATAAATGTTTTCTTTCTTCTTTATTTTTGTTTTGGATTTTGGTCTTTGGAGACAGGATCTCTCTGTGTAACCTTGGCTTTCCTGGAACTTATGTACATCAGGCTGACTCAGAACTCACAGAGATCTACCTATCTCTTTGCCTTTCCAGTGCTGCTGGGATTAAAGGCCTTTAGCTTATAAATCTTTTTATTTTATGTTTAATTGGAAATAAAGTTATTTTCATACAATATATTCTGATCATGGTGCCCTCTCCCTCTTCTCCTCCCAGAACCTCCCCACCTCCTCAAACTTCCAACTCCACACCTTCTTTCTCTCTCAAGAGAACAAATAAGCAAATAAAAAAGACAAATAAGGATAAAACAAACAAGCAAAAAAAAAACTTAAAAAAAAGCATGAGAAACACACACATACAAACAAAACCCATAAAAACTCAAAATTAGAAATCATAATATACAAGCAAAAGACCAGTAAGGTGAGCTGGGTGTTGATATTGCATGCCTTTAATCCCAGCCCTCGGGAGGCAGAGACAAGTGGATCTTTGTGAGTTCGAGGCCAGCGTGGTCTACAGAGTGAGTTCCAGGACAGCCAGGGCTACACAGAGAAACCCTGTCAACAAAACAAAGCAAAAAAAGAAGCCCAAACAAAGCAATATGGGAGAAAAAGAATCTCCAAAACTACCTTTGAGTTTTTTGTGTTGGGCAACTATTGCTGGGTATGGTGCCTGCCCTTAAATTTTTTTTAATATAAATTATATGTATATGTGGATGTGAGTGTGTTTGACTGAGTTTGTGCATATGAGTGCACTGCCTGTGGAGGCCAGAAGAGGGCATCAGATCACACAGAGCTGGTGTTACAGATGCGAACTGTCTGATATATATGCTGGGAACCAAATTTGGGTCCTCTGCAAGAACAGTATGTGTTCTTAACTGCTGAGCCATCTTTCTAGCTGTAAAAAATTGTTCTTAAAGGCCAAGACTTTAGATGCTTTGGTGTGTAGTCCTCAAAAATCAAACCTTATCTGACAAAACAGTATTTTTTTTAAGTGTGTGTGTGTGTGTGTGTGTGTGTGTGTGTGTGTGTGTGTGTATACAAATGTTGTTTTGGGTATCTGAGGACATGGATCCTTTGGAGCTGGAGATATAGACATGGGTGCTGGAACCAGACCCAGGTACCAACCCCTCAGTGAGATCAGTGCTGATAAAAAGATACCCCAGAGAGACCTCCTGTTCTCATTGCTCCAAGTGAGGACACAAAGAGAAGATGGGAGTCAGCAATACCAAAGCAAGCTTTCAGCAGAACATGGTCAACCCTACACCCTGATTAGGACTTCCAGCTTCCAGGATGGAGAGAGGCATCTCTTGTTCCTATTTCAGAATGGTTTGCTACAAAGCCTGAATAGACTGAGGAGGGTAAATAAAGACAGGGAAGAAATGCTGTCTTGGGCCTTGTTGCAGAACCTACTGAAACTAGTTCTAGCAACAAAAGAAAATGAATGAACTATTTTTCATTGATAGGTTGGTTCTCCTACCCTGTTGGCTGTTCTATCTTTAATTTCGTGAATGATGAGAACTGCTAGCGTTCTTGTGATTTAGCCAATCTTTTAAAAAATGTGGCCATTAAGTTGTAGTAATTCAGTGTTAAAAGTAATTTCCATAGAAATTTGTTCTGCTGTCAATAGCGGCGGCACTAACTCCGCATTAGTCAAATTCTGACAGCAAAACCCACACGCTGCACCGAGCCCCGCAGCTCAGTGCGCCCTCAAGAACCTTATCACGGGTCCAATGAAACAAGGTTTATTTACGATGATGACTGAGAGTTCCATCTCCAGCTAAGACCTCTTCCTTTGGGAGCCCGTGTCCTATTCAAAACGCCATTGGTTCTGGGATGGCTAGTTCTTTGCTTGGTCATCCAATAAGACCATCGGTGCCTGGGACCTTCGGATGTTTCCTTGTGCACATGAGTGACTTAAACAACTATGTACCCATGTGTCTGTGTGTATCCCCGCATGCACATCAATGTGGAGGTCAGAGGACAACTCTGAGCGGTCAGTTCTCTCCTTCCACTTTTATGAGGGAGTAGGATCTAATTCAGGTTGCCAGGTGTGGTGGTTTGAATGAGAATGGCCCCCATAGGCTCATATATTTGAATGCTTGGTCACCAGGGAGTGGAACTGTTTGAAAGGATTAGAAGGATTAAGAGGTGTGGCCTTGTTGGAGAAAGTATCACTGAGGGTGGCCCTTCTCTCTGCCTATGGATCAGGATGTAGCTCTCAGCTATTCTTCCAATGCCTGCCTCCATGCCAACATAACGATAATGGACTAAACTTCTGAAACTCTATGGTGGCCCCCACCTAAATGCTTCTCTAATAACAGTTGCCTTGGTCATGGTGTCTCTTCACAGCAATAGAACAGTGGCTAAGACGCCATGGTTATATGGTAAGCCTCTCACCGACTGAACTATCTCGGCGGTCCCTCCTTTATCACTCTTTAAACTCTGGCATGACTCTTCATTTTAAAAGTGGTGAGGCGAGGCTGGCCTACTCAATTCAGAGAAAGCACAGGTAAAGCCCCAAGTATCACTGAATGCAGGTGCTGGGACAGCAGAACCCAGCTCCGGGATCCGTGAAGAAGTTTGTGACTAACAAGGAAATGCAGCATATGGTTATTCCCTTCAGCTCTTTCTTCTGCACAGTCGTGGCCTGAGTACCCAGGGCTCATCCTTCAGGCCTCCACATGGAGCTAATTCCTTCAGTGCTCCTTGATCGCCCTATCAGCTGTCCGTTCCTTCACCGAAGCCTCTTGTGGACATTCATTGACCTGTTCCTGACACCGTATGTGTGGACTTGGCCCTCTCTGTCTTCTGGGTCAACCAACCACAGATTAAAAATATTTGATCAAAAAAATTGTATCTGGGTACTGGAAAAAATTGGTTCTGTGCTTAAGAGCACTTGCTACCCTTCCAGAGGACTCAGGTTCACTTCTCAGTACCTACGTAGTCACTCACAATCATGTGTAACTCCAGTTCCTCTTCTGGCCTCCCCAGGCACCAAGCATGTCCATGGTGTACATAAATACAAGCAGGCATCCCTCACAGACATAAAATAAAATAAATCTTTTTAAAACTTGCATCTGAGGGCTGGGCGCTGGTGGTACATGCCTTTAATCCCAGCACTTGGGAGGCAGAGGCAGGTGGATCTCTGTGAGCTTGAGGCCAGCCTGGTCTACAAAGCAAGTTTCAGGACAGCTAGGTCTACACAGAGAAACTATGTCTTGAAAAAAAATTGTGTCTGAGGACAGCAGGTATAGTTCAATGGTAAGAGTATTGCCTAATATGTGAAAGGCTCTGGATTTGATCTCCAGCATAAAGGGAAAAAGTATCTGTAAAAAAAAAAACGGACTATTCCTCTTTATTAATTTATTTATGCTGTTTATTCCAGAAGCAATACAGTATCACAACTATTTACGTAGCATTTACATTGAATTAGGCTTTTAGAGATGATTTATAATAAATAGTGGCCTGTAACATGGATGGACATAAGTCAGGCAGATCCTTGTCATTTCATATTAGAGGCTTGAGCACCTATGGATTTGTGTGTTCCTGGTGGGAAGCAATATGCTGGAACCAGTAGCCCTGGACATGGCGGGATGGCTATGTAGCGTTATTTCTGTGACTGCCCCAGCCATGGGGCTGTGTCTCCTAAGTGACTCCACTTGTGTGGGTTTGCAGACTGTGCTTTGCTTTACAAGCAGCCGTGGACTCCATTCTAAGCACAAATGCAGACACAGGATGACTCTGCACTTTAGGGAGCATGTACACACCACCACCTGTTTGGCACCCCCCACAGGCACCCACAGACTGATCAATAACTTCATCCTCAGGGTAGAAATGGTCCCCACTCTGTGAACTCCGGTAAACACTTTGGCAGCTCCTTGAAAGTTAAACAGAGAATCAACACAATTCCATTTCTAGGGATCTGTCTGAGAAAAAGGAAAGCATGGGCCTTCACCAAAGACTTGCTCGTATATGAACACTCTTGCCTCATCATTCATAACATTCAGAATTGGAACTCAAGTACTTACCGATAAATACATTATCATATTGCACACAGTGGGATATTATATAACAAGAATCGATTTAAAACTAGCATATTAAGTAAGAGAAAACAGGTTTAAAAGACCTCAGTGTTATGTAATTCTATTTCATGAAGTGTCCAAGAGATGTAAATCTATGAAAAAAGATAAGCAGCCACCTTGGGCTAGGAGTGGAAAGGAGTGGCTGTAAGCCACAGATCCCGTTAAAGAGTGAAGATTTGAAGGGGTGTGGAGGGATTGCTGCTCACCCTTCCAGGTGTAAAATCATCCTGCAGGGAACGCAGGACAAGAAGCAGGAGGAACTGAAGCAAAAACCATGGAGGACACGGCTACTTCCTGGCTCGCTCTCGGGCTCATTCACCCGCTGGTGGTTACCTGGCTTTCTCAAGCAGGCCAGCCACACTTGCCTAAGGATGGTACCGCCCACAGTGGGCTAGGCCCTCCCACAGCAATCATTAACCAAGACAATCTCTTATAGACATGGCTACAGGGTGATATGCTCTGGGCAATTCCTCAGTAGAAGTTTCTTCTTCCCATAGAACTCTGTTAATATTCTGACCCACTTGGCCTCTCTCTCTCTCTCTCTCTCTCTCTCTCTCTCTCTCTCTCTCTCTCTCTCTCTCCCTCCCTCCCTCCCCTCCCAGGAGGTGTGCCCCCCTCAACCCCCTCTCTCTTTTTCTTTCTTCTTTCCTATCTTCTCTTTGTCTCTCTATTATAATAAACCATTTCTACATGGATGTAGTGTCTGGGTTGTGAATGTCCACCCACAGCCAACCGCCGCCATGCCCGTATGAAGTAGTAGGTCACCAGCCAGCCTGTCGCTGCACCTTCCCAGCATGCCAGCATGGTTCCCTGCACGAGTGGGACACCCTGGCCTGGCCAGCTGGGGCTTTCCTACGCGTCCATAATTCATAACACTAGGGTGCGTCAAGTTGAAAATAAAAACTAACCAGAAATGATAGCTTCATTTCTACTTTCAAGCCATATCTACATCTATAACTATCTAATTTACAGGGACACTTTTTTTAAGTAGTCATATAAAATCTAGAAACTGTAATGAAAGAAAACATGAGATTTATCATGAATGGCTTAATTCACTCAATATGGTTATCTCAGTTGCAGATAATTTCCTGTTTTTTTTTTTTTTCTCTTTTGAGACTGGACTTTTCTACAGACTTGTCTGGAACTTGCTGTGTAGATCAGGCTTGCATTAAACTCACAGATCTCTGCCTGCTTTGTTCAATATTCTTTTTTATGGCTGGGAAATTTTCCATTATGTATATAACACATGTTCCTTACAATTTTTTTTCTTTTCTTTCTGAGATTCTTAGGCAACTGTAGGTTTATAGCAGGGAAAGACAATATACACTCAGACCTTAAGTACAATTCATTACTACTTTAACAAGCAATAAAGACGTTTTAAGAAATGGATCATAGAGACAGAGTCACTTGAAAAACGAATTTTATAATTTGTAAGTTATACATCAATGGTTTTTTTGTTTGTTTTTCGTTTTGTAACTGTAGTCTGTAGTCTAATAGCCTAGGAGATTTTTGTCTGGTTAAAAATAATTAATACAAATGTTAAAATTACAGGTTTTTCTTGCTGCTGGTTCAATCTGCATTGTAAAGTGGCAATGGAAGGGGCTGGAGAGGTGCCTCAGTGGTTAAGAGTACAGGGTGCTATTGCAGAGAACCTGGGTTCAGTTCCCAATACACCACAAACATGGTGCCTCACAATTGCCTGTAACTTAAGGTCTAAGGGATCTGAAGCCGCCTTCTGGTCTTTCCAGGCACCAGGCACACACATGGCACACATGCACACACATGGCACACATGCACACATGCAGGCAAACACTCACACCATAAAATAAAAATAAATATGTCTTTAAAAAAATAATGTTGAGGGCTGGAGAGATGGCTCAGCCGTTGAAGGCTAGACTCACAACAAAAAATATCAAAAAATAGCGATGAAAGAATTGGATGCAGAAGAAAGGAAAACAAGATCAAGTGTGAAAAATATTGATCCACACAAAATAACATGCAAGGAAAAATTATTTAAAATGTCAGGGAGGAGCCAGTCAATGGTGGCGCACGCCTTTAATCCCAGCACTCAGGAAGCAGAGGCGGGTGGATCTCTATGAGTTTGAGGCCAGCCTGGTCTTCAGAGTGAGTTCCAGGACACCTAGGGCCACACAGAGAAACCCTGTCTGGAGAAACAAACAAAACAAAAGTATGTCAGGGAGGGTCTGGAGAGATGGCTCAGTGGTTAAGAGCACTTGTTACTGTTTCAGAGGACCCTGGTTCAATCCCCAGCACCCATCTAGAGGCTCACAGTTCTAACTCTGATCCCAGGGGATCTGATGCCCTCTTCTGGGCTCCTCCAGCACTGTGCATATGTACATACAGGCAAATATCCATACACGTAGAATAAAAAAATGTTAAATTCTAAAACCATTTTGATTAAAAAATGTCAAGGAGGGCCTGGAGAGATGGCTCAGAGGTTAAGAGCACTGGTTGCTCTTCCAGAGGTCCTGAGTTCAATTCCCAGCAGCCATCTATAATGAGATCTGGTGCCCTCTTCTGGTGTGCAGGCATATATGCAGGCAGAACACTGTCTACATAATAAAGAAATAAATCTTAAAAAAATAAGAACTACTTAAAAAATGTCAAGGAGACACATTCCACTTCATAAAAGGCACAATCCATCGATAAAAATGTAATATCTATCAGTCCTCTCTCCAATAGCAAGCTTTCAGAATATTTTGGGGGAACCCCTTTACCATAAGAAATGCAATTAACAAACCTCTGTTCTTGGGAATACTACACATATCTCTCAGAAATCAACGGATCAAGTAGGCATAAGGTAAAGATGTGGACTATTTGAAAATAAAATGAGCTGAAAAGCAAAAGTTACATGCGTGTGTAAATAAAACTTTAACCTTTCAGCTATCACAACCATTTAAACAGCCATAAAACATGCTTCCAAGTTGAGTGTAGATGAATTCACATAAAACAAACAAACCAAAAAAACCCAATAAATTGTAAATATCAGAACTTTTTAAAAATAACATCGTATGCATTTTATTCTGCTGTCACAAGTCCACAGCATTAACTCTGAGACTCTTCTGGCCCTGTGTCCATGGTTTGATCTGGCAAATGATTTCCTCACTTGTATGCATTTGAAATTTAAAATTTAAATGTATTTAAAAGAATTTAAAATCCCAGCACACTCCTTGCTTTTCCGTCAATTTTCCCCAGCTCTATTTTGCCTTGTTCTGACTGAGTTGAGGAATATGTGGCTCCTCCCACACTCTCTGGGCCATTCTGTCCCATTCCAACTGCTTGCTTCTCTGACTTTAGAAAAGAGTTTTGTTTTGTTGTTTTCTTCCGTGCTTATAATCTCAGCACTCAGGAAGCTGCATCAGAATGACTGCCCCAGGTGTCAGCCAGCCTGTGCTATGTAGTGAGTTACAGGCTAGCCTGGGCTACAGAGTGAGAGAAACTGTGTCTCCCAACACCGTCCCCACCACATTTGATTAAATTTCCCCTGGAATTTATTTCTTTTTTCTCCTAGGAGCCTATACTGTAAATCCTCAGAACTAATAGATTTCCCTCTGAACAAAGTGGCTGTCTCCTTAGAGACCCCTGCCTTCCCATCCGCCTTGGCTGTCGTCCTGTTAGAACCTGGGCCTGTGTACCCAGTTCTTCCTTGTGTCTCTGTTCTTGACTATTTCCTGTGTGCTTGAGGGAGACCATGGTGAAAAAAAAAAAAAAAAAAAACCCACAGAAACACATGAGCTGCCCTAGGACTTCACACGAGGGTTACAAACACAGAGTGCCCATTTGCAGAAGTTAGAGTTGGAAGGGAAGGAGAGGGAGAAAGGGAGGGAGGAAGGGAGGGAGGGAGGGAGGGAGGGAGGGAGATGGGAGGGAGGGAGGGAGGGAGGGAGGGAGGGAGGGAGAGGGGAAGGACAGAACACTTGGTATGGAAAACTTTGGCGGTTTTATTTCATTTTGCTTTCTTTTGCATTTCTGGACAAAATTGTGTAATTGTTCCCTGTCTCTGGGACTAAGTGACTCTCCTGGATTTTGTCACTTCAAGTACATGGCAGGATCTTCTTTCCCAGCCTTTCACTGGCCCCTTTCTTGTTTGAGAAGCTATGTTCTGACCCTGTGGTTTCTCTTCACCTCAGACTTAAATATTGAAAATAAGAATAAATCAAGCAAATACTGAACATTTTTCATTTTCCTAGTTCTTATCTTCCACAGAACAAGAAAATGGACCAATGTCATTTTGAATCCAGCTACAAAGCAAGCAACCCTCTTGAAGTCACTGACAGGGCCCAGGTGTGGATGTCTTGCTCAACCAATCACCGGCGGGAGTAAGTAGCACGGGTCGTTGTGTTCTGTTGAGCAGAAGCCTCGGCTGTCACCACTGTCCCATCTGCGCTGAGAATTCTGCGCACTCTCCAGTGACGATGTTTCAATCTGTGACTTGGCCCTGGGATGTAGGACAAGGGAAATCCACGGACCTGGAAGACAGCAAATCTTCTGGAAAGCATTGTGTTCCCATCCCTGCCTTCCTGCCCAAGTACATGGGGATTTAAGCCTGCGGGGTTGAAACATTGAGATACTGACCATGCAAACTGCAAAAACACCTTAGCCTCTGCAAAAAACAAAACAGGAACAAACATGCTCTGTTCTTTGTTTTACCCACCTCCCCAAGCAAGGGCTGACAGTTAACAAAAGCAAAGAGCTAAACTAAAATTGATGAGAAGGGCATGGAGATGCAGGAAACCGTTGGCGGTACATGCAATGTAAGAGGCCAAGGAGAGGAACGTTCGGGATCCCGCACTTCTCACGTGCTCTGTCTCACTTCGGGGTAGACATGGATGGCGCGACAGTTGCACAACCATGTCACTAGATTAAGGTCACTGTCTGGTTCACTTAAAAGGGCAAAGACGAAAGAAAAAAAAAAAGTATGCTTTCCCACAATGAAAACTTAAAATGCGTGCAGATGAATGCAGCTTACTACCACATGTTAACAGAGACTACGGAACCCTAATGAGGGAATGTTCTCTTTATAAGTAGGCAATAGAAAATGATAGGAAAAAACCCTCGATGCCTGGAGAGTTTGCTGAGAGCCTCCCCTCATTTTTTCAAGTTGCTGCCTTCCCAAGATCCACCAGTGACTCGACATGGAATAACACTTGACAGTGGGGCTCATGTCTGGGCCTCCTCGTGACCTTGACCTTATCCAAGCCTCACTGGCTCCCTTGCTGTCCTGCATGCATGGACCTCCAGGTTGATGGAATGAACAAAGACCTAGAAGGTCAAGGAGAGGGCAGGATGCAGAGCAGGGCAAACGGGAGGGGGAGCCTAGCAAATATCTGCTCTCTGCCTATCTCTGGCTTCCCTCTGCTCCTCCCTCCTCCAGCCTAGGCAGGAGGCAAGCTGGAGGCTTAAGTCATCAGGAGGTACATCCCTGTTCTCACTTCATTTCTTTCTTTTTACTCTAAGGAGGCAGGCGGCGAAGCAAGCACATAGAGGTGAGGGAGCTTTTCCGAGGTCACAGCCCGCTGAGGGCTACGATGAAGCCCTTGGATGACCAGAGCTGTCCCAGGCCCGCTCTCTCTGCACAGTCTTGCCTCTTCTGCTCTGGGTTATTCTAGTCCTTCCTCCTCCTCCTCCTCCTCCTCCTCCTCCTCCTCCTCCTCCTTCTACTCCTCCTCCCCTCCACCTCCTCACCTTCCCACCAGAGCATTTCCCGAGGTTTAATTCACATCAACGTCACACATTCAAAGTCTACAGTTCGATTTCAGTATCTTGGGTGTCATGCCACTGCATCCATTTTAAATCTTTTCCTTTTTTTCTTTTTTTTCTTTCTTTCTTTCTTTTTTTTTTTTCTTTTTTCTTTTTCTTTTTTTTTTTTTTTTTTGAGGCAGGGTTTCTCTGTGTAACTTTGGCTGTCCTGGAACTCACTCTGTAGACCAGGCTGGCCTCAAACTCACAGAGATCCACCTGCCTCTGCCTCCTGAGTGCTAAGACTAAAGGTATGCGTCACTACTGCCCAGGCATATTTTCTTTTTTTTTAACTTTAAAAAGTACTGGAGGCTGGAGAGATGGCTCAGCAGTTAAGGGTGCTTGCTGCCGTTGCAGAGGATCTGGGTTAAGCCCTAGCGCTCACAGGGCAACTCACAACCATCTGTAACTTCAGCTCCAAGAGATTAGACACCCTCTTCTGGCCTTTGGGGGCATCAGACTCGTATGTGGTACACATATATACATGCAGGCAAACACTCATATGGGTAAGATAAAAATAATCTTTAAAAAACACATTGCATGTACATGTATGTACATGTGTGGGGACATGTCACAAGCATATGTATGGAGGTCAGAGGACAACTTTTGGGATTTGGTTCTCTCCTTCCATGATGTCGGTCCTGGGAATAGAACTCTGTTTGTGAGACCGGCCTTGTTTTAAACCATTTCATCACCAACGAGAGAATCCCATTCCCATCAGTAGTAACTTAAGCCACATCGTCCCCCACAGAGGACAAAAGAAAAAGAATTCTGAGGGTCACAGCATAACAAACACCACCACAGTGTAGAACAAGAACTGTTCCCTCTCCTGTTCTGCATATTTCTGCAGTCTATGCGTGTTCATTAGCTCATTAACCTAATCTCCATAGGCCAGGACCACTCCTTCACTAGTTAAGATGTGAAATGCCCAAGGAGTCTGCAACTCTCCAAAGGGATGCAGATATTGCTAAAATTCCATCTCATGGAAAGACGTAAACATCTCCTAAGGTCTTCCAAAATTCCCTCTGGGGAACCACAGTTTATTGGGCTTCCTCACAGAGCATAGGTGAGGGGTTACTTACAGGGGTGAGGGCGCTCCACTCACAGGAGGCTGCACCTGAAAAAATCCTCTCCCAGAAAGAAGAAGAGCTTGCCAATAGGAGCTTAGATGGAGCACCCCTCCTGCAGTCCTGCCAAGCCTTTATACTCTTGTCCCTCCAGGAGGCCAGATGCAATTAAGGCCGAATCACACACAATGGCTGGTAGGGAGTGGCTGGGTACTCAAGTCTGTGACCCTCCCCAGCCCTCCAAGAGAGGGTGTAAACAGTCAACAAGCCCATCTGGGTGATCCTTTTACAAGAGGGCCCAGCTGAATTCCCCAAGGTGGAGGTTGCCTGGGTCAGAGGACAGCCACTCACAACAGCAGGTTATAAGGAACAGAATGCAAGTTTGTCATCCCCAAAGCATGGTATCTCTCACTAGACTGGGTCACCTCTGGCAAAGGTTGTTTCAGTGCGTTCCTGGTGAGGACTTCTAAAAGGTAGGATCACCGTGCTTTTACGGCCTTTTGCTTTCCTAGTCCAGATCCTCCTCCATCGGCTCCCATATAGCACACATTATAATCCATTTCCGGCAGCAAATGAAGAACACAGGACCAAGGCTGGAAAGTGAATAAGGTGACAGACACATCGTGCAGTCGATACAGCTGTGTGATGCCAGCCTTGGGTCGCTGTGACAAAATGCCTGAGAGAAACAATTTTTTTAAAAAAGAAATGTTTTATCTCATTGTTTCTGAGGCGTCAGTCCAAGGTCAACCGGCTCCATCACTTTTTGCCTGGGTCAAGGCAGAACTTT
Source organism: Peromyscus eremicus (assembly GCF_949786415.1). Taxonomy (NCBI): domain Eukaryota; kingdom Metazoa; phylum Chordata; class Mammalia; order Rodentia; family Cricetidae; genus Peromyscus; species Peromyscus eremicus. The sequence goes on along the minus strand of NC_081416.1, from coordinate 36,626,299 downwards.
ATGGGGCTGGATGTAGAGGCAGGTGAGCAAGAGAGGAGAAATCAGACACCCCCTTTGGGGTATGCCCGTGAAGTGACCAACTTCCTCCAATCAGGTCCCACCTTCCACCGTTCCTACCACCTCCCACAAGTGCATACAGCTATGAACCCGTCAATGGATTCATCTGCTTAGAAGATGGGAACTCTCACAATACAATCATTCCCCCAGAGCCCCACTTCCGAACACTGCTTCTACAGGGGACCAAGTGTTCAGTACAGGCGCCTCTGCAGGGTGCCCCCAAATGCAAACCAGAGCAAACATTAGATGGAGGAAAGATCCCTAGAAACTGTTAGGGGAAAATCTCTCTGTATGCAAGTGAATACTACACATACACTATGCCATAACTCATGTTAAAATGTGTTTGTGGGGGAAGAGTTAAGAGTTGACACCATTATGTGTATTTGCTTATTCATGCTCATAATAACTCTAAAAAAAAAAACAAAAAAAACCCTCAAAGAATGTGAAACCCACTTGAGTCTAAAGAGAGGAGCTTGCTGACCAAGGATAGTGACAAGAATTTCACTCCAGCATTTTGAATCATGTTACCTTTGAACTGTGTAAATGTATTTCCTGCTAAATACATATATATATATATGATATATATTAGATTTGATCACTTTGTTTTATGTGTGTTTTGTGTGCATCTGTAACTTCTTGGTGCTTGCAGAGGTCAGAGGAGGGCACTGTATCCCCTGTGTCTTAGTCACTGTTCTATTGCTGTGAAGATACACCACAACTAAGGTAAGTCCTATAAAAGAAAGCGTTTAACTGGGGGCTTGTCTTGCAGTTTCAGAGGTTTAGTCCATTAGCATCATGGTGAAGAGCATGAAGGTGCACAGGCAGACACGGTGCTAGAGAAGTAGCCGAGAGTTCTACATTCTGGTCATAGTCAGCAGAGGGTGTGGGGACTGAGCCTGGCATGGGCTTTTGAAACCTCAAAGCCCACCTCCAGTGATACACTTCTTTCAACAAGACCACACCTACTCCAACAAGGCCACACCTTCTAATCCTTCTCAAATAGTGCCACTCCCTGGTGACTAAGCATTCAAATATGTGAGCCTATGGGGGTCATTCTTATTTAAACCACCACACACTGGAATAGAGGTGTGGGTGGCTGTGAACCACCATGTGGCTGCTGGGAATGGAACCCAGGTCCTCTAGAAGAGCAACAAGTGCTCTTAACTGTTAAACCTTCTCTCTAGCCCCCAAAACATGCATATATATTTAAATCATACATTCAACAAATACTAATAAGCCCCTTGGGCATACGAGGTCCTGATCTTGATGTTGGAGGTATAGTTAGGAATAAACCAAGCAGAGAAGGTTTATAAGATTTTTGTAGACTTTATAGTTCCTGTTCCCACCACCCAAAGACTGGCTTGAAGGCCAGCACCCTGAAGCCGCATAGCTCCCCTGTGAGCCAGAATGGTCCTCTTCTCCCCTCTCTAATTTTCATGGAGTTTATAGTCTGCACCACACTTAATTGCCTGCCCCACAGTTTTGTGTGGTGTGGCTTCAAAAGTCCTCAGGGTCAAGTGCCCTGATGATGTCCTCACCACTCTTCCCATCAGTTGTCAGACAGTTCCAGGACCTGAGACACAGCTCACTTCTCCATTTGTTTGTTTTTTGAGTCAGGGCCTTGCTATGTATCCCTTATTACATATGTATCCCTATGTATATGTAAGGTATCCCTTATTACATATGTATCCCTATATATATGTAAGGTATCCCTTATTACATATGTATCCCTATGTATATGTAAGGTATCCCTTATCACATATGTATCCCTATGTATATATAAGGTATCCCTTATTACATATGTATCCCTATGTATATATAAGATATCCCTTATTACATATGTATCCCTATGTATATGTAAAGTATCCCTTATTACATATGTATCCCTATATATATGTAAGGTATCCCTTATTACATATGTATCCCTATGTATATGTAAGGTATCCCTTATTTAATTTATATATATATATCCCTATGTATATGTAAAGTAATGTATACCTTAAATTCATGATCCTCTTGCTTCAGCCTCCAGAATGATGGGATTACAGGCCTGTGCCACTACCTCCTAGCTGCTGCTGCCCATGAGGGACAATAGATGAGAAATGACGTCTTTCTTGGCTACGGTTAGGAACGTGAGCCTGGATCTAGCGACTATTGCTCCTCTTCTTTCAGGTTGGGAAGTCATAGAATTTTGGAGTGTCTCAGATTCCTCATTGATAAAGTGGGAGTAATGAATGACAGGACTACCTAGGTCAAGGGCTATTACAATAATAAAATGAATCAACATGGAAAGCTCTGTGTCAGACACACGGAAAACTGTGAGTTGTGTTAATCAGTGCTTTTATCTTCAGTCAGTCTCCAGGCTCCGTGCTGGCTCTGCTCTGCCCCTCAGGTTCAGCCACATGCATGCTGTTTTCATTTCTGGACTACATACACACACCTGTGTCTGTGCCGTGGTTTACCCTCCTGCTAGGCTGAAACAGGACTTCTTGCCTTCCAGGTCTGCCTGTAAGGCTGGACTGCATATCCCTTCCAGACATCGTTAGCAGCTTCCTCCTCAGAATGCCCTTGTCCCTAACACTTTTTCTAGAACATTTCCAACAAGCCCATCTCCCTTGGTAATCTGGTGCTTAAACCCAGGGGGATCCTGGGAGGCTGTCTGAACGGCAGGCAGGGATGTCACTTTAAGAGCAATTCTGCCTGCGAGCAAACACTTGATACTTAGTTCTAAATGAGTTATCACCTTTCATTATATGTTTATTTTAATATTTCAGACTGGGAGTCTCAAGAGAGTGTGTGTGGAAGGGATTCTACAGCAGGTGTCACACACTTTTTAGGTAAAATCATTAACTATTTAAGGCTTGTGGTCCCTATGGTATCTGGTACAACTACCAAAAACTGCTTTTGTCTGCAAAGTAGTTACAGAGTGGAGTCTGTGTTCCAACAGATTTGTGGACCCGGAAACTTGAATTTCATATCATTTTCATATGTCCCCAGTCTGTCCTGGATTTTTCTCTTAACCATGTAAATATGTGAAACCCCATCCTTAGCTCTCAGGCCATAGGCCAGAGGGTCAGCTGGCTGTACAGCAGGGGGCAGAAGACTTTTACTCCCAAGTGGTCCTGGGAATCTGGCATTTCCAGGGGCTTTCCCAAGGAGAGTAGTAGGTAGGGTTTTTTTTGTTTGTTTGTTTCATTTTGTTGTTTTTTTTTGGAGACAGAGTCTCACTATGTAGCCTTTCCCGGCTTGAAACTCACTTTGTAGACCAAGTTGCCCATGAACTCACAGAGATCCACCTGCCTCTGCCTCCCAAGTCTAGGTTTATATCACCCTGCTCAAGTTTTTCGAATAATCCAGTTTTCTTTGTTAATCCAAGTTACTGCTCTCCTGAAGGCCTGACTCTTCAGGAGGTCTCCAGCCCATGAAATCCTCAGGCTGGCCCTGAATCCTGCACCAGCTCCTGGCTCCTCTCAAACTGAACTGCTCCTGAATGTTTCCACAGCCATGGACTTGACTTTTTTTTTTTTTTTGTCTTGCTTTCCTAGTGCCCAGAACATTTTTCATATTGGTGTGTTTGGTTTTGATATTTTGACCTCTTGAGTCCCAGCAGTTAACAGTAGTCACGTTGTCAACTCAAGCAGTTTCTTGTTGTTGTTATTTTTAGTTTAAAACTATGTAGGCAAATATGATTTTTTTTTTGAGATAGGGTCTCATGTAGCCCAGGTTAGCCTCAGCCTTGATATGTTGTAGACTAGAGGATAACTTGGAACTCTGATCCTCCTGCCTCTACCTCCGAAACGCTGGGATTGAAGGCATGAGTCATTGTATCTGGCTAGATGAACAGATTGATTTTTTATTATTATTTTGTCGTTGCAGGTGGCTTCTGAGTAATATGTCAAAACGATCACACCCATTGATCTCCTCCTTGGCAGCAGCAGACACTATTTCCGCCATTACATCATTCCTATTTGGCTCTTAACTCATTATTCTTTCTCACATAGGAGAAATTTCTGTTTTCAAAACACATCTCTAAAATTCAGTGCAGGTGTTTCTCATGACTTGGTAAAGCAGACACCTGACAAGGCTTTCTTTGTGGGGGGGGGGAAACTTGGTAAAATACATAATATTGGATATCTATGTGAAAATACTCATTTTATTGTTCCCAATTCTCTACCCCATGACAGTGGACTATGGTAAAAAACACAGGCATGCTTACCCTGTTATTTATCCTGGCAGAAGTAGCTCTGCTCACCTGTCTTGTTTCCACATTCTTAGTGTTAACTTTCAAACAGCTGAGGTGGACCTGTCCACCAGGTTCTCCCAGCATCCCTCAGTCCCTACTAGTTACAAGGTATGGCTGGCATACACCTCCCCTGAACTCTCCAGCCCAGAGGCTGGGTTACCCTTCCCCTAGAGGCTCTTCCCTATATAATCTAGACATTTTTGGATACGCACCCCTTTTGTACCCTCGGCCTCCTGGCTGCTGCACCTGGTCCCCTCTCTCCCTGCCCTCCCCGCCCCACATGGCCCAGCTCAGCCTGGTCATGTTCGCTTTGGACTCTCCCAGATGTCCCTGTCTGTGACTCTACCTACGCTCTCCATTTTATCTACAATAAACTTTCTCCTCCACCATACTAGGAGCAGTCATGGCCTTTCCTTTTATTTCTTTTTCATTCAGTCAGCAGACTGAGAAATCAAGTTAGTTGCCATTGAACCCAGGAGTGTACCCACCTAAGCACTTCAGCTGACCTGCATCTTACCTCCGGTTTTTCTTGAAAGTCTTTTTTGTTTGTTTGTTAAGACTTATTTATCTGATGTATGTGGGTGCTTCATCTGCGTGTCCGTCTGCACACCAGAATAAGGGCATTGGATCCCGTTATAGATGGTTGTGAGCTGCCGTGTGGGTGCTGGGAATTGAACTCAGGAACCCTGGAAGAACAGTTGGGGGTCTTTACTGCTGAGCCCTCTCCTCAGCCCCTCATTTGGAAACTCTGAAATGATATGTCACTTCAGGATTTGTTTTTATGGTTCCCGCTGTTCTTTTGAGTCTCTTACAGCAGAAGACACAGGGAAATCATCGAGACTCTCAACTTATGTGAGCATCTGTTGTCTACGAAAGTGCTTACATACTTCATGACTTGGGGCGGATTTTTCAAATTGAAATTTTGAAATAGTCAGCTAAGATAAAGCAGTCGCAAGTTAAAATCCAACACGGCAATTGGACATCTGCTGTCCACAGTACCAACCTGTAAATGTGTATTGTCACTATTTCTCCATCGAAGTCACTTTTGTGAACGAACGAAGGTGTTTTACGATGGTTTAAGGACTACATCAGTTTTAGGCCTTCCTTGTGCATGCTGGGTAACTCTCCCACGGAGCTATATCCTCTGCTCTCTTTTACTTTTTTTTTTTTTTTTTTTTTTTTTTTTAAGACAGGGTTTCTCTGTAGTTTTGGATCTCGCTCTGTAGCCCAGGCTGGCCTCGAACTCACAGAGATCCGCCTGCCTCTGCCTCCCGAGTGTTGAAATTAAAGGTGTGTACCACCACCACCACCACCCGGCTTACTTCTCATTTAAGATAAGGTCTCACTGAATTACCTAGGCTGGCCTTGAACTTACGTTGACCTGGACATTGCAGTTCACCTGCCTCAGGTTTTTATTTGTTGTTGTTGTTGTTGTTTGTTTGTTTGTTAGCTGTGATTGAGCCACCAGGGCCAGCTTAAAAATCAAAATCAGTATGTTTTAAAAATAAGACTTTTTCTTGAGGTTTTAAACAGTTGATGCCATGAGAAAGCACGGTAGCCAGTCCTTTCTCTTTCCGCAGGCTAACGGGAATCAGCATGTCGATCATTAAAACATAGAATACCCAGTTCTTCCTCTTTCCTTGGGTTAATGGGAATCAGCTGTTTCAAAATAGCCCCTAACATTAAAAAGTCACCTGTAATTAGTGCTCCAGTTTCCATTTTGTTGCTGTCATAAAACAAGTTGGCCAAGCCGGGCAGTGGTGGCGCACGCCTTTAATCCCAGCACTCAGGAGGCAGAGCCAGGTGGATCTCTGCAAGTTGAAGCTAGCCTGGTCTACAGACAGAGTTCCAGGACAGCCAGGACTGCTTCACAGAGAAATCATGTCTTGAAAAAACGAAAACCAAGAACAGTTTGACCAAAAGCAATTTAGGGTAGGAAAGGTTTATTTTAGCTTACAACTCCAAGTCTCAGTCCATCACTGAGGGAAGTCAAGGCTGGAACTCAAAACCAGGCTGTTTCACACAGCATTGCCTCCAACCAAGGAACTCATTTCACAGCCAGAGAAGTAAGGCAGGGACCATAGAGGGTGCTGCTTGCTAGCTAGATGCCGGCCAGCTAATACTCAACTGACTCTTTTGTACAGTTCAGAATTACCTGCCTGGAAATGGCACCTTCGACGTACTGGGCCTTCCTATACCAGTTAAAAACCAAGATAATCCCCCACCAACATGTCACAGGACAATCTGATCCACGCAGTTTCTCAACCGAGGATCTCTGATGACTCTAGGTTGTGTCAAGTTGACAGTTAAAGTCAACCAGGACAATTATCTTTCAAAATTAAAAAAAAAAATACTACATTTATTTGGGTGTGCATGCCTGCCTTGGCACATGTATGAAGGTCAGGGACACCTTTCACAGGTTGGTTTTCTCCTTCCACCTTATGGGTCTCAGGGATCAAACTCAGTCAGGCTCAGCAGCAAGTGCCTTCTCCCTATCCTATAATCACCTTTAAAATGCAATCCAATCCTTTGTCTAGTCTGGACTATGAGTACATTTTCTGTGGATTGCTTTATTTAACTTGATTTTTTTTTCAAGATGACACCCTTTTCTGATACATACTTAAACATTTACCTCTTAATTTTTATTGGAAAAAGAAACCCAAGACTGCTCTATTCCCTTTTTTGTTTGTTTGTTTGTTTGTTTGTTTTTGTTTTTTGAGACAGGGTTTCTCTGTGTAGCTTTGCACCTTTCCTGGAACTTGCTTTGGAGACCAGGATGGCCTCGAACTCACAGAGATCCGCCTGCCTCTCCTCCCAAGTGCTGGGATTAAAGGCGTGTGCCACCACCACCCAGCACCCCTTTTTTATTTTTTTATTTTTTGGTATTTTGAGACAGGCTCTCTTCGTGTGGCCCTGGCTGTCCTAGAGTTCACTGTGTAGACCAGGCTGCCTTCGAACTCACAAAAAGACCTGGCTGCCTTTGCCTCTTGACTGCTGGGATTAAAGGTGTGTGCCATCATGCTCAGCAAGACCACTGTACTCTTTCTTGTTCGTTTGTTTTACTATGTTATGCAGCTCCGCTGGCCCGGAACTCACATTGTAGACCAGGCTGGTCTCAAACTCACAGAGATCCACCTGCCTCTGTCTCCGGAGTGCCGGGATTAAAGGCACGCGCCACCGCTGTACTCTTAAATGGAGAATAACAGACTTAATATTTGGGTACTAGCCTCTAGGCACTGCTTATGAACCATCCTTATGAAATAATGATGGCCTCTGCTGATCAGTGTCCAGGGCTTCCCTCCTTGTGTGCCTTTGCTGCCTCCTCCTGGAACCCTCACCTCGCTGGCCAGCCAGTGTGATGCATATGATGGTCGTGTCTTTGGTGATATATGGTGTACCCTAATAAAATTTGCCTGAAGATCAGAGAGACAAAGGAACAAGCCACTGGCACATCTTACCTCTAGGACTCTTCAGCCTGAAAAAGCCTTTAGTTCCTGTCTCCTCATGATTTATATACCTTTCATGCTGGGATTAAAGGCGTGTGATTCCCAAGTGCTGGGATTAAAGGTGTGTGCCACCACGGCCTGGCTCTGTTTCTCTCCTGGATCAATCTCATGTAGTCCAGTCTGGCTTTGAACTCACAGAGATCCAGACGGATCTCTGCCTCCTTAGTGCTAGGATTAAAGGTGTGTACCACCACTGCCTGGCATCTATGTTTAATCTAGTGGCTTGTTCTGTTCTCTGATCTTCAGGGAAATTTTATTAGAGTACACAATATATCACTACATGTGTGCCCCTTTTTGAACTCACTGTCTTCTGAGGGGCCTGAGACTGGCCTGGATGCTCCAGTCGTGTGAGGATAGTGGGTTTCCTGGCAGGGTTCGCTGCCCAGAGACTTAGTGAGGCTCCTACCTTTGATCTTGGTAAAACCTGCTTGCTGCTTGGGAAGGACTGATAAACGGCTCAGATCCTCCAGCCTTCCTCCTCGCTCACCATTCTGAGCTTCAAAATCCCCTTACGGAACATAAAAACACCACCCCTTTACGGCCCTGCTCAGGTTCTGGTAGATCGTGCCCTTAGTGGCCATTCTCTCACGCATCCGCAGCTGCATCTTCACGGTAGTTCTCCAGTTGTTTCCAGTCTCCAGAAGAGGGAAAATAGGGCGAGTGACTGTCCTGGAGACACGTGGCTAGAAAGTGGCAAGGTCGAGCATCTACCACAGGCCGTGTGACTGTAGAGTCTGTATTCCTACTCTCCTGACAGGGCTGCTCCGACTGCCCGTCCTCCATCTGGGTGGATACCTGCAGGAACGGCGGAGAAAGCGGCTGCTCACTCTGACTTGATTCTGCCACCCCAGGCACAGCCATCTTCCTGAATACTCAGGGTCCCTGCCAGTGTAATCCACTTTCAAATTCCTTCTGCTCGCCCGATCTGACCACAGCCAGCACCGGTTAACCACAGCGACCAAACCTTTTCCAGTGGCAGGCATATTTCTTGGCATTTTACGAATATCTCTAATTCCTGTGATATTATTGTCCCCACCTAAGGCCAGAAAGCTCAAATACACTGAGTGGTTTGTTCAAATCGCACAGTGATTAGCAGAACCCGCTCTCGTCTCCCCAACGACTCAAGGACAAAGGCCTCCATCACCCTCCATTCGCCCAGAGGATGGACGCCAACAGGGCCACTGGCAGGCTAGGTGCTATCGGCCCAGGCTTATCTCTTGCTGGGCTTCAGCACTCCTCTGTTCCAGACGGGCATGTCTGTGCCCTCTCCCCCAACCCTCGGGCTGGCTCCCAACACCCACACTTCCATCCATTGTTCCTGTGACCTAGAATGTCCTGTTTTCTCTTTATGCCTCCTCAGATCCCCAGACACTACAGGATAGCTCTTCCATCTCATACCAAATCCTCCTTAAATGCTTAGCCCTCCCTGGCCTACCTCTGCCTTGAGTTCTGGTGCTCACCCTACTCACGGGGCATAGCTCACACACATCTGTGCTCAGGTCACTGGACTCGGCGGCACACTTGACACCGTGAGCTGATGGAGTATTTTTACTTACATAGTATTTCAGTTGATATATATGTCAGAGCCAACCCCGGAGAATTTTCCCTTGACCTGTTGTTACATTATGACCTGGAAGAAAACCAGTTCATCTTGGACAAAATGGAAAGGAGGTAAATTTACTATCAGTGCCTTCAAATATAGCACCCCTTCACAGTTTCTTCCCACATGTAGAAGGCAAGTAAGTATACACGTTCTGCGTTCCTTCTTTTTTCTTTCCATTGTGGCAATAACAACAGAAGTATTGACATATATCAGATATTTTTTTTTCTAAATATGTCACGAATATCAGCTACCTTAGTCTTCCTTGCAGGCATCTGAGGTTGGCATTATTACCCCCTCCCTTTCACAGACAGGTGATTGCGTCACAAATCAACCAGTTTTAGCTATATACTGCCTTGCCAATACAGCGATGCACATTTTCCTTATAGTAGAAGTAAATTCCTCCCGTTTAAAAAAATTATAAGGATGAGGGGCTGAAGAGACGGCTCAGCAGTTGGGAGCACAGGCTGCCGTTGCCGAGGACCCGGGTTTGATTTCCAGCACCAAAATGGTGGCTCACAACCCCCGGGCAACTTCAGTCCCAGGGGATCCAGTGCCCTCTTCTGGCCTCCTTGGGTACTGCAGGCTCATCACTCACAGACACATACAAGCAAAGCATCCAAACATACAAACAAATAAAATTCTAAAAAGGAGTAAGAAAAATATCAGAAGGACTTTGGGTCCAGCTTAGTGGTTATCATGTACCCAATATGCAGGAGGCTCTGTGTGCTCTGTGATTGGAATAACTCCACAACAAACCATCCACAGATAGTAAAGTATGAGACACATTCAGGATCCTGTTACTTACAGAGAATTCAGTAAGCTATTTCACCCTGTTGACATATTAATTTATATTTTTGAAAATTAAACCATCGTGTATACCGTGAGTGTTTTCTTTTAATTCAAAATTTCAAACTGCCGCCTTGAGGTAGAATATAGTATATACATACCAGAAAAATTCACCTGTTTTAATGGTATTCTAATTTTAGTAAAATTGCAGAGTTCTGAAACTCTATCACTTGAGACGTAAAAGTACTTTACACCTTTTTACACTCACTCTCAGTTCCTACCCACAATCCTCAGTTATGCTAGTTTCTTTTCTTTCTGTATTGATTTATTCCTCTGGACATTTCATATAAATAAGTGGTTTATAAAATCTGGTCTCTTTTACTCATAATAATGTGTTGGGTTTTTTTTTTTTTTGTGAATGTGTATAGATAGGTGTGTTCACACATGTGGAGGCCCAAGGTTGGCATTGGGGATCTTCCTCCATCCCTCTTCCAACACACACACACACACACACACACACACACGCACGCACGCACGCACGCACGCACGCACGCGCGCGCGCACACACACACACACACACACACACACACACAGACAGGCATACACACAGAATCTCTCCATTCAACCCAGCTCACTTGTTCAGTTTGTCTAGTCATCTTGTCTATGGCAATCCTGTCCCTCAGGAGTTGATATCATATGATCTTACAGGTAAGCCGTCATGATATTACAGGTAAGCCTTCATGATATTACAGGTAAGCCGTCATGATATTACAGGTAAGCCTTCATGATATTATAGGTAAGCCATCATACTTGCTTGGCATTTACATGGGTTTGGGGGACCTGAACTTCCATCCTTATGCTTGTGCTACAAGAACCTTATCCATTCAGCCATCTCCCCAGTCCCAGAGTGTATTTGTTTTGTTTTGTTTTTTATTATTTTCTCATACAATGCATGCTGGGAGCTCCAGGAACACAGCATAACAATTAGAATAAAACTAGGCACACTCTCATATCAGGGCTGGGTGAGGCAACCCAGCAGGAGGAAAAGGGTCCCATGAGCAGGCAAAAGAGTCAGAGACACTCCACTCCCACTGTTAGGAGTCCCACAAAAACACCAAGCTAACAACCATAACATATTTGCAGAGGACCTAGTGCAGACCCATGCAAGCTCTGTTATTGCTGCCTCAGTTAGAGTAACATTCTTTTTTTTTTTCCTGAGACAGGATTTCTCTGTGTAGTTTTGGAGCCTTTCCTGGATCTCGCTCTGTAGACCAGGCTGGCCTCGAACTCACAAAGATCCGACTGCCTCTGCCTCCCGAGTGCTGGGATTGAAGGCGTGCGCCACCACCACCCGGCTTAGAGTAACATTCTTAAGGCTCACCCATGCTGGAACATTTATCAGTGTGTCATTCTTTTTGATTGCTGAGTAAATTAATATTTCATATAAATACAGCAAATTCTGTCTACAGATCTTTTGAATTGTTTCAAGTGAATAATACTGCTCTGCATTTTCGTATTTTTATTTTTCCTGGGTCAGATAGTAAAAATTTCAAAGTGGCTGTACTATTTTAAATTCTTGTTAGCAATCTATAAGAGCCCTAGTTTCTCCATATCTGCTGTTGACTGTGGTTTAGTTTTTTTTAGCCGTCATTGAAAAAAAACATTTTTGAGACTGGGTCTCACTATTTACCCAGGCTACTCTGAACACCTGGATTTATAAGTATATGTCACTATACCTGTTTTTGTCTGTGTTTTTATTTTCAGTTTTAAAAAATTTATGTATATGAGTGTTTTGTGTGTATATATATATATATGTATATGTACTACCTGTGTGCCTGGTGCCAATGTAAGTCAGAAGAGGGCATCAGATCCCCTGAAACTGAAATTACAGATAGTTGTGAGCCAACATGTGAGTGCTGGGAACCAAATCCAGATCCTCTGCCAGAGCAGCCAGTGCTCTTAACCACTGAGTCATCTCTCCAGGCTGTGTCTGTGTTTTAAAATCACAGATATCCTAGTAGGAACGAGGGGATGGCTCACTGAAGTTTTGATCTACATTTGATCTACATTCAATGGTACCAAACAGTTTTCCATGTGCCTATTGGCTGTGTGTGTGTGTGTGTGTGTGTGTGTGTGTGTGTGTGTGTTTTACTGGGAATCAAACTCAGGGTTTCCAGCACGCTAAGCAGAAATTCTGCCACTGAGCCCCACTTCCATTTTAAATTATTGAATCAAAATAGTTCTTTACATATTTCAGATGCAAGTTCTTTACCAGACATAATTTCTAAATATTTTCTTTCAGTCTGTTTTACCTTTCTATTTATTATCTTTTTACATTTTAAATGGTAGTGTTTGAAGCACAACAATTTTAAATTTTGATGAAGCCCAATTATCAATTATTGTATTCTGTTTTTAAAATGTCATAACTAAGAAGTTTTATCCCAGTTCTGTTTTAGCTACTTTTAAAGACACATTTTAAAACTGCCTCCTCTTGCTAATGTGTTATGGACATATCTCTGCATCATTATGTACAGATCTGTGACATCTCTTTTGGGCTTTGGTATTCTGGGAAAGAAAGGAGACAAGAAGGCCAGGATTTTCAAAATATTAGTAAGAGCTTGACCTGTGGGATTACTGTACAGGCCTATAATCTCTGCTTTGGGAAGGCTGAGGCAGGAGGATCAAAAATTCAAGGTTTTCTTGGGCTGCAGAGAGAGTTCAAGGTCAGCCTGGGCATTGTACTGAGACTGTTTAAATTTTTTTTTTTTAAAAATTTAAATTTTTTAAAATTTAAATATGAGAAAGGGCTGAGGAGGTACTGCAGTGGTAGTACACTTGCCTGACGAACAGTTTTTTTTTAATGCACAAATAAATAGATCAAGTAGGACTGTTGATTCTTGAGGCCTATTTTCTTTTCTGCACTGGGAGTTGAGCCCATATTAGGAAAGCATCCTGGTACTGAGGTATAGTTAGAGACTCTCCTGTCTGTGGCTCTTAGTCATTAGTTTCCTCACAGCCTTCTAAATGTCAAGGCCCAGGATGTGTTCCTGTTCTGAGTCATGCAGAGTTAAGTCACCCCATCACAGAGCCCTCACACTCTGGGTTTTCATGGAAGATGCTTCTGCTCATGTCTATTTCAATGTCTAAAGCTGGACAGGGCCTCGGTGACGATTCAGCTGCGGTTTATGAAAGTGAATAAAGAGTGGCTAATAACAGTTGGCATGTGCTTTTAATTAATTAATTAGTTAGTTAATTTTGTGGTATTGAGGATTGAGCCTCGGGTTGAAAGACAAGCACTCCACTACTGAATTACATGTCTAGTTTCATCCCCCACGGTCTCATTCTATAGCTCCAGATAAGCTGGAACTTGCTGTGTAGACCCTATGGCCTTGAACTCTCAGAGGTGTGTCTGCCTCTGACTCCAAATTAAAGGCAGACTCAAGGTGTCTGCCACCACATCCAGCTCCCAGCTGTCTTTTCACTTTTTAATAAGACAGAATTTCACTAAATTGCCTAGATTCATTTTGAATTCATTCTGTGGCTGAGGCCAACCTCGAATTTGAAATCTTCCTGCTTCAGCCTTCAGAGTAGCTGGAATTAGAGGCCTGTGCTGTCAGGCCTGGCTGCCATGGATATTTCAGTGAGAGACTTTTACAGGATTGGGTTATCCCTGAATGACAATAATGGTCACCACTTAAGAGGTTCTAAGATGAGTGAATGGTTGCATCAGGACCCCTTCTTTCTGAAATGGAGTTTCCCGGGCATCTCCTGTACAGTCCTTCGTAAAGCTAGGAGCTTCTTTTGAAGATATTTTTTTCAGACAGTGAACGCTAATGGAAAAAATCCACACAGAAGGCAAAGGCTTGGGAATTGGAACGAGAGAGGCACATTAGGGGGATTTCAGAGGTGGGTGCCCTGACCATGCCAAACTAAGAAGGCAGGGCCACTGGGGAACCTTTTTCCATGGGAAGCCAAGTAGGCTGGCTGTACTCCTTTGGGAAAACAGCCCTAACGTGGAAGGCAAGTGTTGACCCCGGTGAGATGCAAGAGGAGTGGAGGGATGTAATGATGGCTTTCTAACAGGACAAGCGCAGTCGCAAGCCTAAAAATGAGACACTGTACAGGGTCAGGGAGAGCTCCAAGCTGGAGGCTGTCAGAGGCTAAGAAACGCAAAGAAAACCAAGGTCTTCAACTTCTGTTTTTTTCACATAGAAAACAGTACCCAGGCACTGCAAGGCCCTGGGGCGGAACAGGGCACTGTAAGACTAAAGAAATAGCTCAGATGGAGGCTCCTGCAGAGACTCAGAGTTTTTTTGGGAGGTGGGGGAAGGGGGCTGTACTGGATTTCATTTTGCATGTAGCTCAGGCTGAACTGTAACTCACTTCTCCCATCTCAGCCCCTCCCCCTCCCCAGTTGCAGAGTTAACAGATATTAGCCATCATGCTAGGCTAGAGATTCAGATTTAACGTGATGTGCTGGCTTGGAGAGATACAGGGCTGTGGAGAACCGATGAGCACACCTCCAGGGCGGGTTTGCTGTGCGTTTGCAGACAGAAGACAGAAGGCCCTAGTGGAGAGCAGACAGGGGAACCTAGAAAAGCTCCAAAAACGATGGAGTTGGTGAGTTTCATTTGTTTTTTTGGGGCACATTTCCATACAATAAAATAGCAGATCTTAAGCAGGGAGGTGGTGGTGCATGCCTTTAATTGTTCAGCACTCAGGAGACAGAAGCAAGTGGATCTCTGAGGCCAGCTTGGTCTAAAGTACAAGTTCCAGGACAACCAGGACTACACAGAGAACCCTGTCTCGAAAAACCACACACACACACACAACAACAACAACAACAACAACCCCCAAAACTAGCAGATCTTAGCGTGGTATGAGTTTTGAGAATGTCTCCATTTGCACAATCCACTTCCCAGATTCAGGTTTTTTTTTTTTTTTTTTAAATTTTGGATGCAGGATCTCTTTACTTAGCCCAGGCTGATCTCAAACTTAGGGATCCTTTAGTTTCTGCCAGGGTGTGGGAATCACAAATTCAGGTCACTGTACTTGTGCCCCCCATTTATTTATCTATTTATTTATTTTAAGACAGGGTCTCTATAACTCTAAATGGCCAGGGACTCATTATATGGCCTAGACTGGCCTTGAGCTCATGGTGATTTTTCTGCTTCAGCCTTCCAGGTGCAAAGGTGACAGGCCTGAGCCACCTTGCCTGGCCAAATTCAGATTTTAAATGCCAGAGGTCCGTATGCCTGTGAAGTTCTAAATGAAGCTGCTTCAAAGGCAGAAGCTATCTACACCAGAAGCAATGAAGGCTAGAGCTAAAAGAGCTGGTGTGACATTTATCTGTCTGGAGCCAGGTAGTAGAAATCCTGCAAACAAATTAACAGGGGTGTAGGAGGAAGGTGGGAGGCAGAAAGCCCCAGCCTTTAACTTTTGAGGTGCTTGAGACCCATGCACTGAGGGTCTTTATTTGACATAAACATAGAACCGGCTTTTCTTAGACTTTCCAGGCTCGTGTCTCAATCTTACGGGAGGGTGGGAGTGGGGTGAGGGGAAGAAAACGGCTGCCAGCCCCTCTTAACCAATGGGCCTCCCTGGGGGCTAGCGGTGAGCCGAAGTCGACCACACAGGGTGGTCTGCACCTCCTCCCGGGAATGAGCGCCGCTCAGCTCCATTCCTGGGAGCAAGGAGCTCAGAGGGAGCTCGTGCTGGTGCTCTGACGCCTGTGATTTGTAGCAATTTTGCAGCATCGCTGTTGGGTGCAGCTGGTGCAAGTTTGCACACAGAAGGAGCGCAGTGGACGGAGTCGGGGGACAGTGGGCGTGGCTACGCCGAGCAGCGCCGTCTCCCGCCCACGCAATCCTCGGAGGGTTCTGAAAAGTATCCAAAAGTCCTGCGCGAAGCGCGCCAAAAGAAAAAAAAAAAGGTACAACCCCCCACCCACTTCTCGAGCTCTTCATTTGGACTGCACGTCCATCTGCGGTGCACCCGCCTCCTGGACTCCTTCTAGGGAGCTAAGCGGCCTTGTTGGGTGGATCCGCGAGCAGGAGACGCAGCTCGATGCCTAACGACGACTCATTCAGCAAGCCCTCTACACCGACGGCGGAGGTCCCGCACGCTCCGGGGGCCCCGCCGCAGGGCAAAGCCGGCGGCTACGGTAAAGCGGCCGGGGCGATGGCGGGAGCGGCCGGGGGCTCCGGCGCGGGGGGCAGCGGAGGCGCCTCGGGCTCCGGGCCGTCGGGCCTGGGCTCTGGAAGCAAGAAGTCCCCGAGGCTGCCCAAGTGCGCTCGCTGCAGGAACCACGGCTACGCGTCGCCGCTCAAGGGCCACAAGCGCTTCTGCATGTGGCGGGACTGCCAGTGCAAGAAGTGTAGCCTGATTGCCGAGCGACAACGCGTGATGGCGGCGCAGGTGAGTGCGGGCTCCCGGGGAACCCGAGGGGCGCAGCCGTCTGCGAGCGAAGTCGCGGGGGGGGGGGGGGGGGGCACCGACGGACGCGCGCTAGAGGCGGGCCGCGGCTTCCAGACGCCGCCGGGGGTGGGGGGCGGTGGAGAGTCGGGGACCCTACTGGCCCAGGAAAAAAGGGGCTTCTCTCTACTTGAACCCCGCGGATTCCCGGGGCTCCCGGCGGGGATGCCGGATTCGGGCCGCACACGTGCACTCTCGCCCTCGGGAGCCGAGTGGAACTCCGCTCGGCGTTCCCTCCCTCCTGACCCCGTCTTCCAGCTGAATTTCGGGGTTCGCCACGCACTTGGGCCCCGGGGTCTCTAAGGGCGCTCTGTGAGCAGAGTGGCGAGGTTCCCAGACTCATTAGACCAGGGATGTTGGGGCGTCCGTGCGGACTTCCCGAGATCCAGACGTTGCTTGCAAACTGGTGTGGTTTGCTCCACTGGGGAGGGCTGCCGGCTTTGAACTCCAGTTCCAAGCTGTATGTTGAGGGGTTCGCCCCTCTGGGGGGGACTCCCCATAGCCCCGAACCCCACGTTACACAGAGAGTAGCGGGATTCGCTCTCCAGGGCTCCCTGCCTTGGCATCCCGCTTAAGCGGCCCGGCAGGCGGAAGGGTGGCGCGGGAACCAGTTTTCACCCTGGTGGCGCGGGAATGTGCTGCTCCTCGGGCTTTCTGGAAAAGTCCTTGGGGGTGGGCGGGAGCGCAGCGTGTTCGCGCCGCGGTTGGCGCACTTTCCGGGTTCGCCCCGCGGACCCGGGCAAGCGCCTCAGCCATTTTGAGCGGTCTGAAAACGCGAGCATTTACAAACTTGTAGTCCCGACCCAAGTTATCCCAGTTCAGATTACTTTGAAAGTGTTTTAGTCATGCTTAAAAATTAAAGAAAAAAAAATTACAGGTGCAGCGGGAAGATGCCAGCTTGAAGCCCTGTAGACCATTCGTGTTTTGTTTTTTTTTTAATAGCTTGAACAGCAGGCTAGTAATTTAGCATCTTGACGGAAATAAATGTCGGTATCCTAAAGGATTTTTAGAAAGCAATAATATACATTCTTTCCCCCTAAATGTTGTTTCATCTTCAAGCAGGTTATTTAAAATGAAAAGATACCAAGGAAATGTTTGCTAAAGACGAACTACTTTTGGTTAAGAACATCTTTTGAAAGTGATGTGGATGAGAAAGTTGAACAGAGCTACACAAACCTTAAAGATTATACACCCCGATGGGCGTCATATTTTTAAAATGCCTTAAATTATATATACTTTGGCTTCACATATTGCGAAGTTAAAGAAAAAGGTTTTTTTTGTTTCTTAAAAGCCATTTTAGCTTAGTCTGTAATGAGTGAAAAGAATATGCTCCATATTACATTGAAAAGCATCACAATGAGATTATGAAACGTAAGAACTACTAAATTATACTTGTAGGTAAAAATGATGGTGTGTTTGGTGTGAAGACTATAGTTGGAAGGAGTTTCCTCAAAGGAATAAAATATTTATTCTAATGGAGATATTAATATTGAATCACCTTGATTAGGGGGCTAATTTTGAGGTCGTTAAAAGCCGAGTTAAAAACAAACAAACAAACAAAAGCAATTCAAAATTTCATACAGAATGGGGTATTAGGACTTTCTGCACCAGGAGTATGGTACTATGCAAGACAAATTCTTAAAAATCTAGATAACAGTTGGGTTTTGCTCACTTGTAAATAATTTGAAACAGATATTAAACGTAAGTTGAAAACAGTTGCATCTTTAATCAGTTGAATAAGCATTTCCTAACAGAGAAGGTATTATGGTTCATGGCATAGCTAAGCTGTGCATTTGGGGTATGCTAGGGCATCATGGGGTTTGTGTAGGAGTGTCTTGATACACTTCAGAGGTCTGCAGGGGCAGCAGTTTCTTGTCTAAGTTATTGCTGCTCTGTTTCTAAGCCTCTTGGTCAATGTAAAAAAACAAAACAACAAAACCTCACAACAAACCCCAAGACAAGCTATAAGTGCTTATTTAAGGTCTCACATTCAAAGTCAGAGCTTTCTGTGATTATGAGCAAAAACTTCCTACCTACATTGATCAGTTAAGTTTGGACAGTAGTTTTTAAAATATGTTTATTATAGTTGTGGATTGTAAAATTTGGGAGCACAGTGTACAGGTGTGGAGGGCAGAGGACAATTTTGTGAGGTTGCGTCCTTCTTCCCACTTCTAATGTGGGTTGTGGGATTGAACTTGGAACCACAGATTTACTGTAAGAGCATTTACCCACCTAGCCATATCTCTTCTGGCCCAGTTAGGGGTTTTGTTTTTTCTAAACTTCTGTCCACTGAGCCTGGGGCTTCACACCTGAAGTGAGTACCACTGAGCTGCATTCCCAGCCTGTGGAATCCTGCTTTTGAGTTACCATTTTGATTTCACCTTTGCTCTTGACTTTAGGCCTCTGGGGTATCGATACTTTACCTTCTCTTGTTATATCATCAATGGTCAGTTTCCAGAGAAAGTCTTTTGTTTTTGTTACATGTAGTAAACAAAACACTTGATTTTCTTTCAGCCTTTTTGCGATCCAAATTGTTATTTAAAAGACAAATTGAATAAGGACCACACAGGGTTTAGTAAAAGCCTGCAGGGTTGTGTCTCCAGTTCTAGCTCCCCTTCCTGCCTGAATCACCTCAGGCCTTTACCTACTCCAGGGACTTCAAGCTCCACATTCCAGCCCCCTTCTCTCTCTTTAGCTCCAGCCTGCCTTGGGAAACAGGGCTCTTCTGGGGTACCTGAGCAGTCCCTGGCTTTCCTGCCCACTCTTCTTCTTCCAGATTGTTCTGCCCTTCCCTTGGCATTTTCAAACCCTGCTCACCCCATTCCTCACAGCTCTGGTAGGATCCTCCTCCTCCTCCCCTTCCTCCTCCTTCCTTTTTTTGTTTTGTTTGGTTTGGTTTGGTTTGGTTTGGTTTTTCAGACAGGGTTTCTCTGTGTAGTTTTGGTGCCTGTCCTGGATCTCGCTCTGTAGACCAGGCTGGCCTCGAACTCACAAAGATCCGCCTGCCTCTGCCTCCCGTGTGCTGGGATTAAAGGTGTGTGCCCCCACAGTCCGGCTGCTAGGATTCTTCTTGTCCTATGCGGATGCTTACATTTTAAAGGTATTTTTCTTTTCAAGATAGGATCTTGCTGTGTAGCCTAGGCTTGCCTCAAACTCTTGATCCTCCTGCTTCAACCTTCTGAATGCTGGGATTCCTGGCATATGGCACAACACTTACCAACATTTTAAAGATATTTTGATGGGAATTCTTTTCCCGTAGGCTTGCTGTGTACGACGTCTCAGTACGTCTCATGGTGTCTAGCACATTTTGTCTTGATGTTGCCTGCTTGTGTGCGTCCCTCCATTTTCTCAGAGGTGGTGAGGAACTTGGGTCTAAGCAGAACTCACTGTCCGATTTTTCCCAGTACACTGGCCTTTTCCCTGTGTGTTAAATGAAGGAGTGAAAGGTTTCATTCTCCTTTCTAACCCATCAGAGGTTTTTTGGGGTGTTGAGTCCACTCTACGGTGTTCCCAGTTTGGCATACTTTAGTTACCTAGTGTCTTAGTTAGGGTTTCTGTTGCTGCAGTGAAACACTATAACCAAAAAGCAAGTTGGGGAGGAAAGGGTTTGTTTGGCTTACATTTTCACATTGTAGTTCACCATTGCAGGCAGCCAGGCCAAGAACTCAAGCAGGGCAGGAAGCTGGAAGCAGAAGCTGATTCAGAGGCCCTGGAGGGATTCTGTTTACTGGCTTGCTTTTCCCCTGGCTTGCTCAGCCTGCTTTCTTAAGAACCCAGGACCACCTGCCCAGGAGTGGCCCCATTCACAATGGACTGGGCCCTCCCACATCAATCACTAATTAAGGAAATACACCCCCCCCCCCCCCCCCCCCCCCCCCGCAGGCTTCCCTGTAGCCCAGCCTTACTGAGGCATTTTCTCAGTTGGGGCTCCCTCCTTTCCAGTGACTCTAGCTTGTGTCCAGTTGACGTAAAACTAGCCAGCACACCTAGGGAGTCAGGTGACTGGAGAAGGCGGAAATGAGAGCCGCTTAGACCTTCCTCACAGATGTGGCGAACCACAGTAGTTGAGCAGAACTTTGCAGCTGAGTGTATGCTCTGCTGGACGGTGACTGGCTGCCCTGTGCTTCCAGGTGGCCCTGAGAAGACAGCAGGCCCAGGAAGAGGAGCTGGGCATCAGCCACCCCATCCCGCTGCCCAGTGCAGCTGAGCTGCTGGTCAAGAGAGAGAATAACGCCAGCAACCCGTGCCTGATGGCTGAGTCCAGCAGCTCGGCCCAGCCTCCACCGGCCAGCACCCCCACCTCTGCTGCCTCAGGTAATCTGGGGGCTTGGGTTCCCATGGGACGCATATAAGGGAAGAAGGAGGGCGGTAGCCATGTAAACAGTCTCAGGACCCTCCTGAGCTCCACCTGACATTTCCTGCCCCCCCCCCTTTGCCTTTGGCTGCTTCCCAGGATGCCCATGGCTTCTAGAAGCAAAGTGTAAACAGCTTTGACTTGCTGTTTATCAGTGTCAAGAGTTGTAACTACAGAACACTGGGAAGAAATGAGGTTGTTCATGATCATCTCTGTCCGTTATGGGGTCCTCCTGGGTGGGAACTTGGGGTCCTTGTTTCCTGGGGCTGGACTTCTCCTCTAACAAGGGACTACCTCCCTTAGGGGAAAGGGTCTGAAAAGGCAAATTCTAGGTTTCACATTTGAATAATGAGAGGGAACATGGGAGGCATGTAGGTCGGCTTGTGTTCTCCCTGTGTGCTGAGTGCTTCCAGGGGCTGTGTGTATGCAAATCCGTCTCCCTGCCTTCCCAGAGTCACTTTGAGGTAGGGATAGTAATTCTTTGTAACATGCTTGACAGCTGAGGTAGGAGCGAATTGACTGCTAAATTGATTGAACTAGGAAGTCTAAGTCAGTCCCTGTGCCTTCAGAATCCAATGTTCTCCCTCAACCCCAAAGAACCAGGTAGGTGAGCACTCAGTGTCTACGGTGGAAGCCTCCAGCCATGTGTGCTTTAAGATTATTCTACTGATAGACAGTGAGAAAATTGGGTTTCTCCAATGCTCTGGCCACAGTTCAAGTTCTCAGTAGCCACATATGGCCTAGGACTACCACAACGAATAATGTGTTTCTGTCCTTCAAATAGTTGGTAGTGGGGTTTGAGAGTTAAGAGCACTTGCTGCTCTTCCAGAGGACTCAGGTTCAGTTCCCAGCCAGCTCACCCCTACCTGTAACTCCAGCTCCAGAAGATCCAATACCCCTTTCTGGTGTCCATGGCCCCTACGCATGTGGCATTTACACACACACACACACACACACACACACACACACTCACATAATAAATAGAAAACAAATCATAAAAAGTTGATGGTGTTGGTTTGGAACACAGGAGTACTTAAGAAACCTGCCAGTGTTCTTTTGAGTTCAGGACTTTTTGTCAATAAGAAGTGCTCCCATCTGTGGGGCATAGATTTCAAAACCCAGGTGAAGGCTTGAAGCTGAAGACAGTACTGAATCACCACACACACAGGCACATAGATACACACAGTATACACACATACATACAGACAAGGTACATAAGCACATACAAATACACATACAGACATATGCATACAAGCACATCTGTAGGCGCACATGTATAGACATACATACATATGCACATGCACACATATACAGACACAAATACATATACGTATAAACAAAAACACATACACACTCATATACCATACATACAAAAAGAGGCTCACACACCTATACACACATTCGTACACACATACAGATACACTATACATATACTATTCACACATTCAAACACACTGTTAGATACAGATACACCTGCACACATACAGACACATAAACACAATCACACAGGTACGCACATACACGCATTTACACACGCTCATACGGAAACACACAGGCACATACATATGCTCACACATAAACTCAGATTGTGTTTTCCTGTATCTACGTATTTGTGACAAAGTTTAGTTTGTAAATTAGGTATAGCAAGATATTAGTAGCAGCTAATAACTGGGGTGATTGTAACAACATATTTATAATAAAATCATTTAAAATTTAGGGTTTATTTATTTCTGCAACTTTCCATTTAATACTTCCGGATCATTCTTGATCTCAGGTAAGTGAAACCCCAGCCAAAGAAACTCTGGGTAAGGGGGAGCTACTACTTGTGCATAACTACAAGTCACGGCATATCTTGAGGGTCTGCTGCGTCTCCAGGAAACCCAACCTTGCACCGTGTGCCACCGTAATCAGGCTTTCATGAGTCACTGTTTGCTGGGCTTAACCATCGCGATAACATGACTCAGCCCCGTGCCGGTAGTTGCTCAGGTACTCTGGGCTTCTTCTTTTCCTCTCTCAAAAAATGAGAGGGTTCCTGGTATTGCGGGGGTGTCTTCCCATGAGCCCTGGCTATAAAGGATAAGGTAAGCATGCCTCCAGGAAGCAGGTATGTGTCTCTGTCACTGCAGATGGTTGAATTAACAAAGGAGAAGGTGGCCGGGCGGTGGTGGTGCACGCCTTTAATCCCAGCACCCGGGAGGCAGAGGCAGGTGGATCTTTGTGAGTTTGAGGCCAGCCTGGTCTACAGAGCGAGATCCAGGAAAAGGCGCAAAGCTACACAGAGAAACCCTGTCTCAAAAAACAAAACAAAACAAACAACAACAACAAAAAAAAAACAAAAACAAAGGAGAAGGTACCAATGCCCCGAATGTATGGTGATGGGAGTACATCCCTAGGAATAAAGGGCATGGGAGGTACAGTAATGCATTTATCCCCCAGCTACTGAGGCTACAGTTTAGGTTGTGTGCTGACTGGGAGCTGCAGGATGAGGCTCTGCTTCTCTTGAGAGTTGTGGGATCACTGCATGTCAGTAGCCTAGGAAAAGACAGTCTGACATCTGATTTCTATAGGAAGAGTACTGTTTTCTGACAGTTTTGGCACTGATACTTAAAAAATATATATCAGCTGGGTGGTGGCGGCACACGCCTTTAATCCCAGCACTTGGGAGGCAGAGCCAGGCGGATCTCTGTGAGTTCGAGGCCAGCCTGGTCTACAGAGTGAGATTGAGAATAGGTACCTAAACTACACAGAGAAACCCTGTCTCAAAAAACAAAAACAAACAAACAAAAAAAACCCAAACAAACAAAATACGGCACAAACCAAAACAGTTCTCTGTTTTTCGTTGGCTTTGATGCACACAGTACATACTTAGAATAGTGTCTGAACTTGACTCTTCATAGGACCAGAGAAGCTCTGGCAGGGTTTGTTCAAGTGGTGGTGGGAGTTACAGGAAGGAGCAGAAGAGGAGTCAGGGCCAAGGAGGACCCCAACCCGATTCCCGTTTTGTCTCAGGAGCTGACAAACCTCAGGGTCCTGTTGGCATCTTAGAGCATCAAGCAAAGGGAAGAGGAACGTTTGGGCCCGTGTGTGTTGTGCTCATTCACTGGGCACCAAGTGGGGGCCAGACGTGACCTGGAGGCTCACTTTGCCTTCCCAGGGAGGACAGTCTCCCCACCAGCCAGTTCAACTCCGCAGAGGGGAGCTTCAGTGGTCTCCTTCACAAAACTGCCTGAGACTTTTGCGTCGCAATTGATGACTCCTGGACCAAGTCAGGATACGAGTATCAGGGAGATGGAGATGGGAGCAGAATTCTTAAACTACTGCGTCAAGAGGGAGGAGAGAGAGTAAGCAGACAGACAGTCTCGAAGCTTTTAGGCAGCACGTGGAAAGCCAGCCTCTTAGGTAGCATACTACTAGCAAACACGTAGCTTATGTTGTAGAGATTCATTTGAAATGGCTTTTAGCTCAGGCAGGCAAGTGTTAGTTAGGTAGTGGTCTGGTGAGACAGCTTAACGGTTAAAACGGCTTGCCACGCGAGCCTGACCCGAGTCCCAGAACCCACAGTGGAAGGAGAGAATTGATTCTTTAATATTGTCCTCTGATTCCACACACGAGCTGTAGCATGCATGCACTTGCACTCAAACACACACACACACACACACACACACACACACACACACACACTGAAAAAAATGTCTTCAGGGAAAGATCATTGTTCTTTGAGTCCAGCCTGAAGTTCCCATGCATCATTCCAGTAAACTTGCTGCACGTAAAAGATTGACCCTTATTGTATACATGAGTATAATGCTTACACATAGCCTTTTTACTTACTACAGCTTGGAATTCTTCAAGACTTACTTTATTTTTAATTATGTATACGTATGTATACATACACATACTTATGTGTATATATATGAGTGTGTGTATATATATGTACACACATACACACACACATACACACACACACACACACACACACACACACACACACACACATATATATATATATATATATATATGGATGGGGGTGCATATGAGTGCAGAAACCCAAGGAGGCCAGAAGCATCTGACGCCGCGCCCCCCCCCCCCACTGGAGGTGGAGTCACAGGCAATTGTGAGCTTCCTGGTGTGGGAACTGAACTCTGGCTCTCCTTCTGCAAGAGCATAGGTGCTCTTAATCACTGAGCCATATTTCTAGCCCAGTTTGGAATTACTATTTTTTTAAGAAAATTTTTTATTCATTTTACATACCAACCACAGATCCCACTCTCATTCTCCCACCCCCACCCTCCCAGCTTTCCCTTCCCCAGATCCATCCCCCATCCCCTCTTCCAAAAGGGTAAGCCCTCCCATGGGGAGTCAGCAGAGCCTGGTACATTCAGTTGAGGCAGGGCCAAGCCCCTCCCCCTGCATCAAGGCTGTGTAAGGTGTCCCACCATAGGACCTGGGCTCCAAAAAAAACCAGCTCATGCACCAGGGATGGATCCTGGTCTCACTGCCAGGGGCCCCTCCAACAGACCACAGCTTGGAATTCTTAATGGATTAGTGTTTCGTTATACAGATATGGGAGGGCAGAGTTGGAAGTGATTTTAGTAACCAACACAGGTGGTAGGCATGGTACTGGCGCAGTAAAATCTGCCAGCCCGGCTCCCTGGGGGCCTGGAACTAAACTCTTGCGTCTGCATGGCCTCTCGCTTGGTGAAATGAAGTCGACTTTTTTTTTTTTTTGTCCTTGAATCTGTTATCTTCTTTTGGCTCCTTAAAATGCCAAATGTGAGTAAGAGAGCTGGAGAATTATTGTCGAGGCTATCAGCTGAGTTTTAAGGACACTTCAAAGGAACTGGTGTACCAGGCTGAGCTTCTCTGAGGAGCTGAGGCCTATACACAGGACAGGATGTACCTCAGGAGATGATCTCCGCAGTTAGTCAAGGACTGGCTAAGACTGGATGACCTGGCCCTCAAGGAATGGCTATAAGATTCTTGCTATTTCGGGTGGAGATTAGTGTAAAAATAGCCCTTTGAATAAATTCCCTGTTTGTTATTGGTTCTTATGCCAGCAAGTACACCACTGATTGGCAAACAGCTCTTTCCCCGGTTTTGATGCACCCAGGGAAAGAACATTTTGGTGGGGGGTGCTTTAAAGGACAGTGACTTAAAAATACTAATCTAGCATTTTCCCCCTATGATTTCATCTTTTGAATTTTAGTGTAAATTGAAATTTTTTCCTAAAAGTTTTCAGCCAGTGCTTCTTTTCCCTTTAACCTCCTGTGTCTGTGGACACTGTTTTACCCACAGCATTCCCTGAGCCCTGCACAGCTTTGCTCCTGTGTCTGTGGACACTGTTTTACCCACAGCATTCCCTGAGCCTTGCACAGCTCTGCTCCTGTGTCTGTGGACACTGTTTTACCCACGACATTCCCTGAACCCTGCACAGCTCTGCTCCCCCTGTGTCTGTGGACACTGTTTTACCCACGACATTCCCTGAACCCTGCACAGCTCTGCTCCCCCTGTGTCTGTGGACACTGTTTTACCCACGACATTCCCTGAACCCTGCACAGCTCTGCTCCTGTGTCTGTGGACACTGTTTTACCCACGACATTCCCTGAGCCCTGCACAGCTTGGCTCCTCCTGTGTCTGTGGACACTGTTTTACCCACAGCACTCCTGAGCCCTGCATAGCTCTGCTCCTGTGTCTGTGGACACTGTTTTACCCACGACATTCCCTGAGCCCTGCACAGCTCTGCTCCTGTGTCTGTGGACACTGTTTTACCCACGACATTCCCTGAGCCCTGCACAGCTCTGCTCCTGTGTCTGTGGACACTGTTTTACCCACGACATTCCCTGAGCCCTGCACAGCCCTGCTCCTGTGTCTGTGGACACTGTTTTACCCACAGCATTCCCTGAACCCTGCACAGCTCGGCTCCTCTCCTTTACTGCACAGCTGTCAGATGAAGGGCTGCATTGTAGAGCACTGGGTTCTGCATGCATGGCCTTTGTGAGGACCTGAATGTTATCTCTCCTGGGCTCTCCCTTCTGGAGCAGCCTGGACTTCCATCCACACACATACTCACCCTCCCCCAGATCAAGCTCCACCCTACTGTCTGGGGCTCTCTCAGGCAACTCCTGCTTGTGTGGAGCTCAGTGGCCTGGATTTACTCCCCTTTCCCAGTTGGGCCCCCTGGGCCTGTGTAGAAAGGACCCTTCTGCACTTCTCTTCAGCCACTGGCTTGGAGAGCGCACAGCAGACCTGAACCATAGCTGTGTGAATATGGAGTGACCAGTACACATTTTCCAGAAAGGGCTCGTGATTTAGCGAGTAAAGACAAGGGATTATTTACACTTTTTCTTTCTTTAGAAAAATAGACTTTTTCTTAAAGGGTAGTTTGATGTTTGCCCCAAGATGGAGAGGATGGCATAGAGATTTTCATATATCCTTTGGCCCTTCACAAACATAGGCTTCCCCATGATAGCTGAATCTCCTGTCGAAGTAGTGGCTTGTTAATGAACCTGTACCGTGACGTGACATCCCGATCACCCAGGATCCATGATACATGTTCAGATCCACTCATGGTGCCATACATCCTATGGATTTCAACAGATGTGTATCCATCATTACATTATTTTATACAATGTAGTTTTCATTGTTAACTTTACAGAAATTGAAAATAACATTTCAATTTTTTTATCTGCAGTTTTTCAACTTGGTAAGGAGGCAAGCATTTTATTCAGATGGCTGTAACAGCAACTCAAACAAACTGGATAGGGAGCTCATCTTTAAAGATTGGAGATTTGAATAAGATAGATGTTATACGGATGTAGGACCACTCTCAGTAGAAAATGGAATCAGAAACGATATTAAGTAGTTAAAAGCCTTCAAGAAAAAAAATCTCAAATTTTACTTTCAGAGTCAAAGAGGTTTCCAAATTTTCCGCCAAAACAAAGTTCATTAAATGGAAGCAATGATTGGGACGCTGAATTGAAAGAAAACACTAGATGGTGGTGTCCATCTCACGGTCCTGTAACCGTAAACAGGCTCAGTCGCTTTTGTTTAGGGCCAGTCTGCTTCCATGTCACATCTGACAACTGTATTGTGTCCAGGTCCCGCCAAGCCCTGGCAGTCTGACAGCCAACTTATAAAATAAACACACAGACGCTTATATTATTTAAACTGTTTGGCCTAGTGGCTCAGGTTTCTAGCTATCTAGTTCTTACATCTTAAATTAATCCATTTCTATAAATCTATACCTTGCCACATGGCTCGTGGTTTACCAGCATCTTCACATGCTGCTTGTCATGGTGGCTGGCAGTGTCTCCTTCCGCCTTCCTGTTTTCTCAATTCTCTTCTCTGTTAGTCCCGCCTATACTTCCTGCCTGGCTACTGGCCAATCAGTGTTTTATTTATTGACCAATCAGAGCAACACATTTGACATACAGACCATCCTACAGCAGTATTGCCTTCATGGGAATTCTCTGGGTAGTATTTTAGTACAGTTCTAACTATAACCTACAGAGATGGTAGCCTGTCACTCTGCCTTTAAAGTCATGAAACATGTAAATACAGAATTGAAGGTCACAAGTAAATTTTATGGCAATATATAAAACATATAAGAATTTTAGCTGGTTCATACCTGTCTGTGAAAAAAAAAAAAAGCCTATGGGCAAGGATTGCATCCACTCATTTTATGCTGCTATGCATGGTATGGTATCTGGCTTTATGGTCAATAGTCAGCAAACCTTTCTAGAATGAATCAGTAAGTGGTGTTAAGTTGTGTTTTAAAACACGAGTGACCATGGACTCACCTACAGACATCAGGGTAAAAACACTGACTTCCATTGTGTATTTTCCATAGAATTTAAAAATTTGTTAAATGGTTGACATTTTAGGGCTGGTGAGATACTTAGCAGGTAAAGGCACTTGCTGCCAAGCCTGATGATCAACCTTGGTCTCAACAAATCTCGCTCATACAAACCCTCCTCTTTCTTGCCAATTGGACTCCTGGAGCTCTAGGCAGTGGGACCAGGACCTGTCCTCAGTGCATGAGCTGGCTGTTAGGAACCTGGGGCTTATGCAGGGACACTTGGCTCAGCCTGGGAGGAGGGGACTAGACCTGCCTGGACTGAATCTACCAAGTTGAACTCAATCCCCAGGGGAGTCTTTGCCCTGGAGGAGATGGGAATGGGGGGTGGGCTGGGGGGAAGGTGGGGGGCTGGAGGGGGGGGGCGGGAGAGAACAAGGGAATTCATGGCTGATATGTAAAATTAAATTAAATTATAAAATAAAATTTAAAAAGAAAAGAAACTCTCTTCCCAGGTGATTCTAGGTTTTGTCAAGGTGACAGTTAAGCTAAATGTCACATCAGCTGGGCTATCTTTCTAGCTCCTCGAATTAATTTCTTAATAGATTAAGAAAAAAATCATGTGCTATATAATTCACTCATTTAAAGCATAAATTACGTATTTTAAATAAATTAACAGGGTGGTGAAATAATCAAACTGTCTAATTAGTGGGTGCTCCCCATCCATTCCCTACCCCAGTTTCTGGGTATCCACTAACTTACTTTTGTCTCCACAGATTGGCTTATTTTGGACATTTCATATATTGTCATGAAATAAGATGTGTGACTGTGTGTTTCTTTTCCCATACGTTTGCCCGTTACTTACAAGGCTTATCCATGTTGTAGCGTGGATCTATTCTTATTCCTTTAATTTCTATTTGATATCCCACTGTATGGGTTTTACCTACATTTTGTTTTTCTGTGTATCAGTTGATGGACATCTGTACTGCTTACACATTTTAGCACTTAAGAGCAGTGCTGCTATGAGTATTTGAGTGCACAGGTAGTAGTTGCTGAGTCTTAGGGTAACTCCATGCCTGACGTTTTGAAGACTTGCTAGGCTTTTCTGTAGAGATGCACTATAACGTTCCCACCAGCAGCGTATAAAGAATGCAAAGATTCACACTTCAGTCTTTAAAGAGATAAACTAGGTCTGGTGGCATAGGCCTACAGTTTTGAAGTTGTTTGGTAGAGTGAGGAGCTGGCGAGGGATGATGGTGAGGGAGTTCTAGGCCAGCGTTGGCAGTTTAGCAAGGTCCTGTTTTTAATTTTTTTTTTCCAAAAAGGGACTGAGGCTGTAGCTCAGTAGGGGAGCATTTACTTAACATGTGCATGTATAAGCCTTGTGTTGATTTCTAGTCCTATGACATAGTGACAATAATAATAATGATAATAATAATAATAAAAACAGATAAGGTGCCTTTCTCCTGGCAGGCATGGCAGGTGCTAAACCCAGCTTGTGTCTCTCTGAGGACCTGAGAGTTGGTGAAATGGACAGCTGTCCTTCATGTTATCTCTGGAAAAGGTTTGGTTACAGGGACCCGGAGTTTCCTGCCGGTGTTGGAGAGCTTTTTCTGGACGGTGGCAGTAGCTGTGCTCAGCTGGTGGAGTCTTACCGGTGTTGGACCAGGAAACCTGTGGAAGGCCAGAGACTACTTCCTCCTCTATCACCAGTTTCCCTCGCCTGTCTCAGTTGCCCTGGAGTCCTTGGACCACATATTCTGTTTATCACTAACTGAAGCCTCCAGCTCACCCTCTCAACTTCATGCTTCTCTTTAGGTCTTGTGAATGCCTTTTCGTTCTGCTTTTATTAACTAACTTTTATTTTATAACTTAAAGTCTCTTATCACAAACTACACTGCAATTTAAGCTGTGCTACTATAATTAATTTCGATTTTTGTGTGCGTATGTCCCATGTGTCACGGTGTGCATACCCTGGTGTGTGCCAGAGGACAACTTCGGGTGTTGGTGGGTACTTCCATCTTGTTTGAGGCGGGGCCTCTTGTTTGTCCCTGATTACGCCGGGCTAGCTGGCCCTGTGAGCTTCTGGGGACTCCACTGCCTTCCTCCCCTGTCATACTGTGGGAACACTGGGATTATACATGTTGCTGCTGTGCCCAGCTTTACGCGCCTTCTGGGGATCTGAACTCAGGTCTTCATACTTGTGTAACAAGTACTTTACCCACTGAGCCATCTCTCCAGTCCCTTATTAACTCTTTATTTGGCGTATTCAACTCTCACCACCATCCATCTCCAGGACTTCTCACACCAAAACTGTTCTCATTAGACAGTAGCCTTCTGCTCCTCCTGTTCGCTAACTTGACTGTGGGAAGCCTCGTGGACCAGCTCCCCTTCCTTCCCAGCATCACAGACTGAAATCACCTGTAAACTGTCCGTGTGTTAAGACACTCTGAATCCCTTCCAGCATCCATTTTCTTCCTTCTTGGTCCCCAGTTTCGCTGCCCTGCTGCTTTCTCTCTTTTTCCTGGGTATGTTCTGTTTATGTATTCCTATGGGGGAGCGGAGACCGGGGGATCTCTCAGAGAGCAGGTGTGTGCGCTGTGGGGGAAGGTGAACTCGGGCGGTGGTAAATGTCATACCTTGGTCAGATGACCGGGACTCAGCCTAGGCATGCAGGCAGCCACACACGAAGGAAGGGAAGTAGGTTTGGAGTCTGTGGCCCTCCGTGAGTCTAATTAGCTCTTCATTAGCCTGACAACCTTTTGTGGCCCTCACAGACTGATGCAAGGGTGTTGCTGCATTTCTGCCTCGGTCTGAGGTAGCTGCTCTTCACTTGACCCAAAAAAAAAAAAAAAAAAAAAAAAGAAATTCACAGGCTGTTTTTGACTCCCTCGTGAAAATTCACATTAATATCGATCGCTGTTGCTGAACAAATGACATTGCAAACCAAGTTTGCTCTAGTCTCTCAGGCCTGAGGACTGACTTCAGAATAGCCAGTCTGGTCTTAGTTTACAGGCACCGAACATGCTTTCCAGAACAAAACGGGTAAGTGACTTTTAGAGTAGACTGTAAATAGCTGGCTTGTTGTCAGAAGAACATATTGATTCAGTGTTATAGCAAGTTTTCTGGTGTGTATTGGCAGTAAGAATTCTTAGCTATTGCTTCATCCAGCCACATGTCAGGCCACTTCATTGTGTACTAACACATGGCTTTCAGTATTGATTTCCACATTTATTCCCTCTTTCTGTACTTTCCCTTAACTCTGAGCTCAAGGTGTGTGTGTGTGTGTGTGTGTGTGTGTGTGAGGAATGTCTGAAACACACAGGCTATGCATTAAATCAGTGGGGTGGACTGTATTCACGAAGCACCAATAAGTGTTTGCTAAAGTGAATTCTCACCTGCTGAGTCTGCCATCTGGGCAGATTTCTCCTCCTCTTCTCTACCTTCTTCAGGTTTCTCCATTTTACTTATTTAATGACTATTCATTGAGCAGGCTGTGTTCTAAGTGTGTGATATATAGCTTTGCAAGAAACATGGATCTCTCATTGATCTTATTTTTTCCAGGGGTGGAATATTCGGTAAATAAGTTACATCATTGAGATATTTTTAGGAAGGGGTGTTGTGAAGAGAAGGGTATGGGAGGGGTGGGGTGGATGGTCTCCTAGCCGTTCAGATAGTGTGGTCCAGGCAGAAATGCCTCTGAGAAAAATGAGTTGGAGCTAGTCCTCAGTGATAATGAGTTGTTCCAGCCAGGGTCTTTGGGGAAGCTCTTAAGATGGAGGAGAAAGCAAGGGGAAATTGCTTACAGCAGGCAGGCGGCCAGTGTCTGCAGGGCCTTGAACAGGGTGACATTAGTGGACCTGCATCACCCTGGGCTGTGTAGGCCAGCGGGGGTGGGAGGGTGGGATTTTATTAGACCGCCATGGGCAGTCACTGGAGTGTTGAAGCAGCGAGCGTGTGGCCTGATTTACTTTCATCTAAGATTTCTGCTGCTGAGTGTGCCTACAGGAGCCGAATGGGAGGGAGCACAGGTTTATGGGGAGGCTCAGTGGGAGCTGTGTGGACAGGTGGTGGCGGTAGAAGCAGGAAGCACGGGACTGGAGGTTGTTTGGGAGGTGAGGTTACTTGTCATTTGGGTGGCTGTGACGGGAGGGTGGCACTCCCTCCAGACAGTGGCTACCACAGTGGCTCCAGAATTAATCTCTCCCCGGGGTCCTCTGCCAGACTGAATGGTGAACAGTTATATTTCAGCTTGGTCAGAGGAATGAAGGGACCTTAGAGGCTAGGGGTAGTGGAACTTTCCCCTGATCCTGGCCTTGGCTGAGGCAGAAAGATCACAAACTGGAGACCAGCCTGAGTTACATAGAGAAACCCTCTTTATTTCTAAAAAAGGGGAAAGTGTATCCTAGAGAGATGGGTCTATGATGAAGAGCGTGTTGTGTTCTTGCGAGGATCGGAGTTCAGCTCGCAGCACCTGTATGAGGTGTCTCATCATATACACATATCCTCTCCCCCCCACATACACATAATTAATTTTTTTTAAAGGAAAAAGTGCACTCCTTAATCTCAATGTAGGGATGATGTTAACTTTTGAATGCCGACAGGGATTTGGTAGATACGATTAAGCAAAGACCTACGGGGAGAGAGGATCCTGGGTTTTCTGGGATCTGATCACACGAACCCTTAAGAGTAGAGTGCTTTCCTGGCTGTCCCAGGTATGCCAAACAAAAGATGACACACTTGATGTATGTGGCCTGAAGGTGACAGCTTTCAAGAAGCTACAGGAGAGGCTGGAGGCAGCAAAGGCTTGGAACACCCCCTCAGCCAACAATATGTTTTAAGTATCATTTGAATTTTTTTTTCAGTGAACCATCCATGCCTGTCCTTCGCGCATTTCTCATTTGTATCCCTCCTCTTAGCAAACTGAAGTTTCCTACTGGTTATAAAAATTGACCGTATGTGGAAAGAGTTGCAATATCCCCTACTACTCGGTGTCCCAAACCATGAAAGCACGTTAAGATTGGCCCCGTAGAGAACCGAGACAAGAAGTGCCATAGAACTGAGCATTCTGAAGGGCAAGCAAGGGACCAGAAGATGCAGCTTCCTTTTTCACTTTTAAAGATTTGTTTCATATGTGTACCATGTGCACGTAGAGCCTGCTGAGTCCAAAAGAGGGTGTTGGATTCTCTGGAACTGGAGTGATAGATGGTTGTGAGCCACCATGTGGATTCTGGGAATCGAACCTGATCCTCTGCAAGAACAGCCAGTGCTCTTAACCGCTGAGCCGTCTCTCCAGCCCAGCACTTTCAGTTCTCATTGGGCCATGTTAGCCAGCCCAGTGAAAATGTCCAAGGCAGGCTGCAGCAGTGTGCTCTTCGTTTTCTTGTGTTTGGTTTTTAAATCCAACTTCAGCTCCTAGTTCAGTTTTAGCCACAGCAGATTTAAAGTTAAGTTAAAGGTGTCAGTCAGTGACTGAGTCATTGGAAGAGTCTAAGATACGACTCTAAAGGCCTTCTTATCCCTCTGATTGGGAAAGGCTCTTCATTGGTTTGTATATTCATTTCTTCACTTGCAAAGTGAATAAAATAACCATGCCTCCTGGGTTTGTTAGCACACCTATGTTTTCCACAAGATTCCTAGGATATGCCGTTTTCACCAAATACGATACAGCTGCGAGAAGATGAGTTTGCAGACTGTGATGAAGTATAGCGCAAGACCTAGAACACACGCTTCAGTTGGGTTCTTGCTGTGGGCAGCTGAACGAGCATGATTGTGGTCTACCATGTAGCCGTAAGCTGGTTTTTGTCAAAGTTAGGCTGCATGACAGGGCTGGAGAGATGGCTTAGCGGTTAGGGGCATTGGCTACTCTTCCAGAGGTCCCAGGTTCAACCTCCAGCACCCACATGCTGGCTCACAACCATCTGTAACTCTAGTTCCAAGGAATCGAATGCCATCTTCTAGCATCCACAGACAGTGCAGGCAAAATAATTGTACAGAGAAAATAAAAACAAGTAAGTCAAAAACAAAATGTAAAACATGAAGCTGCATGAGCGGTAACCACTATATTCCTAGGTAAGGAATATAAACCTTCCAAGTCTCTCCACACTCCATCACATCCAACTATATACTACAAGTATTAGGTCCTCAAATTAAAATTGAAGTCCGCTTCTCCCTTTTTGTGCCCGTGCTTTTGTTTTTTGTCAACTTCACTGATAATGTGTGGTGTTGGCCATCTTGTATCCTTTCTGTTGACCAGCCACACCCAATTCTGAGGTTTGGGGGTTAGCTTCAGCATATGGGAGGGGGAGTACCTCATGCCCTTGCTGGCCTCACGGCTGAGATGGAAGGCACACATTAGAACATACACCTGAGAGTAAGAAGCAGGGCCTCCTCCAGATGTGCTGCGGGCGGGGGACAGAGTCACTGTCAGTCACTGTCAAGAAGAAATTGTGGAGAAACCGAATGGGGTATGTCGCAGTGTTTTCCCTGAGACAGGGGCTGTTTCCTTGGCAGCCTGGCTGTGAGCTAATTTTGTATAGTTTTAGGAGTTTTCTTTTTATCACTTGCAAAACTGGGGTTTATTTGCAAATAAACAGTGTTAGCTTTTCTTTCCATTAAGGCCAAACAAAGCAGAAGAGGGTCTCACGGGTGCTTTTCAGCGAATGCGGCACTACCAAAGGCAGGAGGTGGGCCGGAGTTAACAGGCAGAAATAGTGGACAGCACGTCTAATTTCTCATTAGCAGGAGTGGACCTTCCCCCAGCATCCTACCCTGGGAGCTGCAGCGCCCCATCATTCTCGTTTCCTTATCACTCTCTCCTGAGTTATCTTAGAGATGAAATTATGAGTTATTGGAGAAAAGGAGTTCAGAGGCACATCAAAGTGTGTGTGTGTGTGTGTGTGTGTGTGTGTGTGTGTGTGTGTGTGTGTGATTGGATAAGAGGTCATATTGGTTGGGGCTGTTAGCTTTGGGTACGCTGTCTTCATCATGAAGCACCTGGCTTTGTTTTTCTCTAAAAGATGTAGATAAACTAGGGCGAATCCAGGAGAAGGGCAACAAAAATGATGTACGACTCAGAGGGAAGGAGAATAACAGTCTATAAATATTTGAAAGGTAATATAAAAGAGGGAGAGAGATTATTTACGGCAGTGGAGGGGATTTTGACAGGGAACAAAAGCTTGCATTGAGAAGCAGTGGGAAATTGAATAGGGCCAGGAGAAAAAAAAAACACAAGAAAACAAAGCTGAAGAAGTGTGATTAAGCAAAGAAATGTCATTCCCATACTAGTGTTTGTTGCCAGGAGCCAGGATGGCAGGAAGAAGTGATGGTCTCGAACCGAGGACGCACACGGTGTGAATCACATTTTCCTAATTCTGTTGCCTTCATTCTTTCCTTCTTAGATGTGTTCTTCGTTTAATTTCCAACTCCGGTGTTCAGTTTCCAGAGGTGTTAGTAGTAATTCTAACGTGACCAGCTTTCTTTTTCACTGAGTGTCTCCCTTGTGGCAGGGGTGGTCTTAGCCGCTTTGTTATTTATTATTTTCATTTAACCTTTACAACAACTCTGTAAAATGGGAACTATTTTTTCCGCTTATGAGATTCAATAACTTTCTGGGTATCATGTGTATTGAGTTGCGGCAGGGTTGGAGGTCATGGCACAGTCCGGAATGCTACCCTGCTAGACTCCATGACCCTGGTCAGTGTGTCTACAGTAAGTAGTTGGGATCAACCAGGTAGCACTTTATATCTAAGTGCAGGGATAAGTAAAATGATTGGTGTTCGGAACTCTGTTATTTAGTCTTTTTAACAATTTTTGTTACTGTTTTTATTACTATTTTATCTTATGTGTATGAGTGTTTTCTTGTGTGTATGTCTGTGTACCACACATGTGCCTGATGCCTGCAGAGGCCAGAAGAGGACATTGACTCCCCAGAACTGGAGTTATAGCAATTATGAGCAGCCATGTTGGGTGTTGGGACTCAAACCCAGGTCCTCCGAAAGAGCAGCCACTGCTCTTACTTAACCACTGAGTCATATCTCCAGCCCTCTCTTTTCATGCTTCAGAGATATTTTCTCAGTAAGTGGTAGGTTATGAATATATTAGTTTTCTTTTTCTGTAAATTCAGAAATCCCATAGGCAATTGGCCATCCCTGTAGAGTGTTCTGTACAGTCTTGTTGAGAACATTTTCCACATCAGGCCTCATCCTGGATCTCTCATGCCAACGGGATGGGTACCTTTTGTGGTATTCTGCCTTTTTGGTCCTGCTGCTTTCAATTAGGGTGCCTCCGTACCCCTCACCCCCAATAGGCAGAATAAGCTACCCAGATAAAAGTGGAATCCGGAGCTGGGGCTATATATAGTTCAGTAGTAGGGTCCATACTTAGCACAAGTTCAGTCCCTAGCTAAAGGCAAGAGTTGGGTATCTGGGCTTTTCATCATCATTGCAAGGATTTAGAAAGTTGGAATCCAACGGCCTGGGCGCTAAAGCAGACTCTTGTCTGTTACTGCTACATCCCTGTGTGCCAGGCACCTTTCTGGGTTCCAGCTGGCTCCTCACGCGCTCAGCTTCTGGGGCCTATTGAGCATAGCCATGGACAGAACCCTTGAAATGTAGGCTTTTACATTTCAGAGTGTTACAAAGGAGAGACCCAAAATCGGCCACGCTTCTGTTGGCAGCTTTAGGCATGGCTCCTTTGTGGTAAACATTGGGTGTCCTGAGTGTACAGTTGGCACTTGGGAGGAGGTTGTCGATATTCAAAGAGCTCTTCCCTAGTGAAACTCACTGGCTCGTCTGAAGCAAAGAAGGCATTACCGTGCAGGGGGCGGTGCGGTGCCAACTGGGAAGGAAGGAGCGGATCATCAGGAGTAGGCGGGGCAGCTGTGACTGAAATACGTTATGTACGTGTATGAAAAGATGGAAGGCAGTGTCTGATCATTTGTTTTGCTTTTAAGAGATGGAGTCTTACTGCATCGCCCAGGCTGGCCTCAGGTTTAGGGCCTCAATCTTCCCAGGTAGCTGAGACACAGGCATGTGCCACCATACTCGGCTCAAGCATTAGATTTGTATTAGGGACACAGTGCCGTTATGTTTCAAGGAGATGATTGTACCAATGCCACAGTACCCTTTTCCTTACCTTTAACTATGGTGGCATCAGTGAAGACCACTGCCGTGGTGACATGGAAATCTAACATGTGGCTGAAGATGGTGGCATTTTTCATCGACAGTTGCCTCTGGGCCAGTTGGGTATCGTCCTCCCTTTGGGATTGTATGCCTTCTTAAACATAAAGAGCTTGTGTTTCTGTCCTCGTGAGTTGCCTGTGGTAGCGGTTTCTAGTGAATTCCGTGCTAAAGTCACCCCTACATTACTTTAGCTATAAACTGTAATGATTCTTCCCTGGCCGTATTTCTCCCAAGGGCCTCCTATCTCGGTTACTTGTAAGGCTCCTCCTCCCCTTTCTTGTTGTCTTTGATCTTTTATAATTGGCTTAAAAGCTCGCCATATTTAATCTGCAGTGACGTTGTTTCTCCTCCTAGTTCTTCTTGCTCAGTCCCTGAGAATTTAATAATCTGTTTCTTACTGTTTTCTCGTATGATTTTTACGGTGCCGTATTTTCTGTGGCAATGTAATCATCTTTTCTCCTCGTCTGCCCCATTCCCTTTCTTTTAGCCGCTCACAGCAGGTATGCAGGGTGTCAGTAACAGGTAGAGTTGTGCCGGGCTGTGGAGTTGGTGGACGTCCCTGTCTCAGCACTCTGCTGGACCTGTGAACGCCTGCTGCATGTGTGGTCATATGTGTTGCCAGAGCTTGTCCAGACTAGTGGTTCTCTCTGGAACAAACTCTGGTTACTCACATGCAAGGAAGAACAGTTGTGTTACCTCCTCTGAGGATGACATTTTTGTGACTGCCTTGAGATGGTGTCCACATTTTCCCAGTGAGCCCTCTCTTCAGCTCAGAGGGCCTTTCGGGCACAGCACTGAGGCCTCTCTCCTGTGGTCAGGTGTGCTGATTTCCCTGTCCAGGGAAGTCCCAAGGCTCTAGGACCCTGAAGTTCTCATGTTTTCTCTGACTCTAAGACCTTCTCACTGGCAGGTTCTAACCAGGGGTCCTGTGGTGGACGGGCATGTTTTGGACTGGGGTATGTCATAGCCTCTTTTTTAAACTGGAGTGCCCTGTGGGCTTCAGTTACCCTCTGAACTTTTAGTTTTTCGAGACAGGGTTTCTCTGTGTAGCTCATAGACCAGGCTGGCCTTGAACTTGCTGAGATAAGCCTACCTCTGCTTTCTGGGTTCTAGGATTAAAGGCATGTGCCACTAAGGCCTGACACTTTTTGAGCTCTTTAAATCCCTATTTATTTAGGAAGATTTGCATTGTCTTTTCATCTGACTATTCAAGGAATTTGTGAAGAAATGCCACAAACTACCACTTTAAGTTTAAGTCAACCACTATTTCTAAAAAAAAAAAAAAAAAAAAAAAAAGCCTCAATTTAACTCAATTTCTCATCATATTATTTAGGGTACTTCTAAAAAAATAACAGTTTTACGGAGGTGTAACTTACATGCCATGTAAAGTTCACCCCTGAAAATATATTGGCAGGGTTGTGTATCCTTTAATTCTAAAATATTTCACAGGGCTTTCTGCTCTCCCAAATCCATACTCAGTCACTGTACATTTCCTCCTCCATCCAGCTTCTGTGTATTTCATTCATTCACTGTGGGTTTGCCTACTCTGGACATCTCATGCAGCCAATGTGTAGGGTGTGTGTGTGTGTGTGTGTGTGTGTGCACATGGCTTCTTTTTCCTCAGCACCACGTTTTCAAGGCTTTACCCAGGTGTACTAAGTATCCATACTTTTTGTTTTTTATTTACTATTTTTCTTTCCTCATTGTTTAGTATTCTATTATATGAACCCACCAGTCAGTAGAGAGCATTCATGTGCAAAGTTTGGCATGACCATTTCATTCTTTTTGCATATACAACCAGGAGTAGAATTATTGGCTCACAAGGTGTTTCTTACTTTACATCTCCACAGCAATGCAAGTAGAGGGCTCCTGTTTCTTACCTTTGACACCATGATGGTGCATGGATCTGAGGCCAGTCTGGATTACACAGTAAGGCTGTCTCCAGACAAACAACAGCAAAACCCCAGCATTTGTATCTGTCCCCTGGCTTACGCCGCTCTATTGCACGGGAGACAGTATCTCACAGTGGCCTTGATTTGTGCTTTGCTGATGGCTGGTGGTGCTGACCGTCTTTCTGTGTGCCTCTTGTTCAGGCATGTGTCTTTGGAGAACTGGTTATTCAGGGCTGGGGGCACAGCTCAGTGGGTATGGGAGCTTTGCTTCGAGCCTGGGGACCTGAGTTCAGTCCTCAGGACCTGCATAGTGGAAGAACAGCATCAGCTTCTAAAAGTTCTCCTCTGACTCTCACTGTGCTCTGTGGTGTGCATTTGCACAATTCAATAAATGGAATGAATGAATGAATGAATGAATGATGGAATACTAGATTGTTAAAAATGGCTCTTGGAATCCCTTTCCCTTTTTAAGTTGAGCTGTTTTTCTTTTAGTTGTTGAGCTTTTGATTGCACTCCCACAAGCCCTCAGGTATGGGCAGACTGTGGGAAGAATGGTCCCAGGCTCTGTGCTGTGTGCCTTAGCATAGGCTCACTCTCTTTGGTAAACTAAGCAAGTCAAGTAAAGGCAGGGGGTGGTCCACAGAAGGTCGGTGAGAGCCTCCAGGAGGCGTTACTAAGTGGAGAACTGGTTTTGATGCTTTTAGAAATACTGTCCTTTTAGAGAGACAGGTCCATGAGGACCCGAAGGGGAAGGGAGAGGATAGAGCAAGGAAGAGGGGTGAGGAGGAGAACAAGAGAGTAGGTTTGCTGTGTGGTGCTTTCCTAAAAGTAATTCAGTAAGGAGAAAGAAAGCTAGGAAGTGGGTGTGTTTGTGAAGTGGAAAGTGCCGAAAAGCTTTTACGGAGACAAACTGTTCTTACACAGTGTGTGTGTGTGTGTGTGTGTGTGTGTGTGTGTGTGT
Source organism: Peromyscus eremicus (assembly GCF_949786415.1). Classification (NCBI taxonomy): domain Eukaryota; kingdom Metazoa; phylum Chordata; class Mammalia; order Rodentia; family Cricetidae; genus Peromyscus; species Peromyscus eremicus. The sequence continues at coordinate 36,585,449 of NC_081416.1, read as the reverse complement.
GTGTGTGTGAAGATTAAATAAAGAAACTAGTTCAGAGCACAGCCCTGCAGGTGACAGTGTGATATTGGAGTGGCATCCTCTCAGATACTGCCTCTCTGTGACTTCTGATCTTGTCCAATGAATGGATTGGTAAAGTAAGTCAAGTTCTTCCAGTTTTAAAAGACTTTGTAGCCAGATGTTGGTACAGCTGTAATCCCAGCACCTGAGAGGTAGAGGCAGAAGAATTACAAGTTCAGGATCATTCTTGGCTACATAGTTGCTAGTTTAAGCCCAGCCTGACCTACATGAAAATTGTCCAAAAAATTTAAAGATTATTAAAAGTCCCCTTGATATGTATACATATTATACACACACACACTCACACACACACACACATCAGCCTGAACTACATGAAATATACCCAGAGATATATATGTATGTGTGTATATATATATATGGTTCTGTTTTAATTATTTAGACATTTATTTATTGAGAGCCAAGCGGTGGTGGCACACGCCTTTGATCCCAGCATCAAGAGGCAGAGGCAGGCAGATCTCTGTGAATTTGAGGCCAGCCTGGTCTACAGAGCGAGATCCAGGACAGGCACCAAAACTACACGGAGAAACCCTGTCTCAAAAAACCAACCAAACAAACAAACGAACAAAAAAATCCCCCCCAAAACCTCATTTATTTATTGAGACTAAGTTTTTCTTGTTCAGATTCTGTAAATTTTGATTAATGAATAGGGATGCCAGGATTATTTGAGTTCCCCAAAATCATGGACCCTATTTCTAGTTGAGACGTTAAAGATGGATCCATTTTGATATTCAGACATGAGTAGCTCGTGTTTTGTTTCTCCTTCAGCTCGTTTTTTTGTAGCACGTTTTGATGTCTTTTTATGGGGTGTGTGCGCACATTCATGTACATGTGCCACATGAGTGCGCGTGTGTGCTCAAGTGGTAGACCCAAACGCAGGCCTCACACATTCTAGGCAACCACTGTATCAGTGAACTTCGTCTGGAACCCTCTGTGTCCTCTTAAATCACTTACAAACTGAATGCAGTGTGTGTGTCTTATCCAGTTTCCAAACATTTTTGAACATATCAAATCACATGTTCCTGTTAACTTGGCGACTTCATAAATGGTCTCCATAACACCACACTTCTAAGGAGTCTGTGTGGAGCAGAGCAGAATCCCTCTTTCCAAGTTTGGCTGTGTTCATTCTTGGATGAAAACTTTCTGGTACATCTGAACACATAGAAGGAACTTTCTGAGCTGTCTCTGTTTTAACTCCCTTTTCTTTCTTTCCTGGGATTTTTTTTTTTTTAACACAGGGTTTCTCTATGTAGTTTTGGTGCCTGTCCTGGAACTCACTCTCTAGACCAGGCTGGCCTCGAACTCACAGAGATCCACTTGGCTCTGCTTCCCAAGTGCTGGGACTAAAGGTGTGCGCCACCACCGCCTGGCCCTTTCCTGGGAATTTTAACAACCTTTGAATTATTTATTTATTTGAGACAGTCTCCCTTGGTACCCCTGGCTGGCCTGGAACTTGCTATGTTGACCAAGTTCCCCTCAAACTCACTGGAGAACCTCCTGCCTGCATTTTGAGTGCTGAGATTAAAGGTATAATCCAGCTATGTTTTTATTTTGCAATCCTTACTAACACCCAACACCCTAATTAAAAACCTTTCTTCGTAGGCATATGGGCTGTTTGTCCAAGTCATGACCCTTGCCTCATTGTTCGCTAAGGAAAGAAACTCTGTGTTCTCCTGTCTCCCAGTAAGATTTCTTCTGCTCTGAAGAAGCCAGTGTTGTTTCTTATCCACTGGGGACTGAAGCTGCAGTCTCCCAGGACAGTTAGGGGTTGGCTGATGATACCAAAGTGCTGCCCACGGGCTTCCAAGACTATGCCACAGATAGGTGCCCTGCCACCAGATAGGTGCCCCTTCCTGACTGTGCCTGGTGGCGTGGAACTTAATGTCCTCTTTCAGCACAGGCTGTGGCCACCAAGTAGCTCCCGGTACTTTTGTGACATGGAATTTCCCAAGGCATGCTAGGTTCCTGGTGATCCAGAGATACACAACCTTTATTTCAGATCACTAGATGGGAGAGAAGTTTCCATATGAAGCAGGTGACTGAGTGGCCAGTGACATAGCTTTATCATGTTTCTTAGGTGACATAATAGTTTATTAGACAGGTCCGGTGTAACTCGTGATGATCTCATTAAGTTTCTAACTTACTTCTGTCAAAATTTGGTAGACTTTTCCATTAAGGAAAGGCCAGGGCTAGCTAGACGTATGTAGCTCAGTGGAAGAGCTCTTTCCTGAGAAGGACAAAGCTGTGGGCTCCATCAGAAGAAGAGGAAAGAACATTTTTATCTGAGTGTGCTGACACATCCTTGGTTGTCATAGATACCTAGGGGGCTGAAGCAGGACGGTCGTGTGAATCTAGGAATTCAAGACCAGCCTAGGAAACTGCCGTACCCTGTCTTAGAGCAAAATGAGAGGCTGAGAGCCCGCAAGATGGCTCAGTGAGTAAAGGAACCTGGTGCATAAGCCTGCACACACACACACACACACCACACACACACACACACACACACACACATTCCGAGGCTAGCCTCAATCTCTCAATCTCCTGCCTCAGCTCTGGGTGCTGAGACTATAAATATGTGTCATCACAGCTAGATTACTGTTTGCTTTTCTGTTGATTTCTCCCCTCCCTCCACCCCAACGCTGAGGATATAACTCTGGTTCCAGGCATGCTAGCCTACATCCCCAACCTTTTGTTGTTGTTTATTTTAAAGATGCATTATCATTTTAAATGCATGGAAATAAGGTGCCACATCTGATTGGCTAAGCTGTGTCACCTCTCTCTGTGGAAGTTGGTGTCCCAGCCCCTGGGGTGGCATTTTCACAAGTCCCCTCTGAACCCCAGTGGTAGACAATTTTACGATGGAGCAGGCAGCTGTAAAGACACTGAGACCCTGGCACCAGGTCACAGTGTTCAGGGGGACTTACACACTGTTTGGGAGGAGCACTCAGCAGCTATGTGGGCTGTAGCTGGCTGACAAAGGTGCTCTTGTAGCATAGCTAAAGAGGCCAGCACTAGAGGGGGTTGCTTTAAGGATGGACCGGAAGATCCCCAACTGAAGTCTTTGGGACAGTGCATAGCACCCCAGGCCAGATGATGACCCTTGACCCCTGCCTTACTCAGCATTTCTCAGTGAAAAGATGACCATGACCATGACTGTAACAGCCGTGTCACAGCATCTCGAGAACTCTTGGCCTCCGTGAACCATACCTCCAATCTGAGTTCTAATAGGAGTCATTCAGTCTCTTCCAGACCATAAGGGCCACAACGACAGAGTCCCTGTCAGCCATCGGCAGGGTCCACATACCATACTCACTATGACTCTCTTCTTTTCCTGTGTGGTGTAGAGGACAAATGCTGGGTCTCCTACTGAGGCTCCTCAGCTGTGGTCTCACTGTCTGGTACCTGTGGGTGTCTAGATCTGCCACTTGTACTCAAGATGGATGAAATTGCTTGTAGGGCCTTCCTTGCAGCTCAGTCTGTAAATGCCGCTAAATTTGATTCTTTGTGTTTTATTTGATGTTATTTGGTAAAAAGGAAGGCTGTTTGCAGAAACAACTCTCATTTGAGGGGAGCTTTATTCCAAAGGATGGGAAGAAGGAAACACTTCAGGGGAACCATACAGAATCCCGATTGTCTGATCCTTAGCAGTTATCACTCCTTGGGGCTGTTTCTGAACCCTGGTAGCAAAGAGGTGTATCTTCCATGTACAGGGAGCTTTGGGGCTTCCAGAGGAGGTGCCAGTAGAGGAGAAATACCAAGGAATGGCCAAGCATTTGGCTTCACGGGTTCAGCTTGCAACTCTACCCTCTGTTCTTTCCTGGCTAATATTGAACAGTTGTGTAACTGTAAGGGGATGTGGCATTGGATGTCAGTTTACATTTAAATCCCCAAATCTCATTTTCATCACAGTTTGACTATAATTCTTCCTCCTACGCCATATAAATGGGGGAGCATGTCTGCTCACTCTCAGGTTTAAAGTTTCTCTCTCTGTGATCTGCTCAATTCCACCTTTTCTCGGTGTGGTATTTAAAAAGCATGATACAGTTTGTGGAACTCTGGAAAGATTAGACGGATCGGCAGGTGTGGCCTTGTTGGAGGAAGTGTGTCACTGGGGGTGGGTGGGCCTTGAGGTTTTCAGAAGCCCACACCTGGTCCAGTGCTTCTGTCTTTCTTGGCCTGTGGACCAGGATGTAGCTCTCGGCTGTTGCTCCAGCAACATGTGTGCTGCCATGCTCCCTGCCATGATGATAATGGACGGAAACTGTAAGCGAGCCCTCGGCTAAAGGCTTTCTCTTACGAGTTGCCTTGGTCGTGGTGTCTCTTCACAGCCGTAGAACAGTGACTAAGACATAATTAAACACAAAATCAAAGGAAAGGGAGTAGAAAGGGCTTGAGATAATTTCCTGTTTGGGCTATCAACTCCCCCGTAATGGAGAGTTGATTGTGTTTTATTTTCTTTTTATTTGAGGGGAGGTAAAACTGTGGAGGTGAGGAGAGTACATTGGGGTGATGTTTGAAGCAGTCTAGGCTGTGGTTCAGTGTGCTCGTGATGCGCACCTGTCCTCTCACGTGGCCTTAGAGTGCAGCATTACAGCCCTAAAGGTCAAACGCTTCCTTCACAAATTTGGTAAGATGAAATGGTTTGCTATAGCAGCGTGCAAAGCCTGGAGGTCACAGACTACGCTAGGAGAAATAATTATGTGCTGTAATGGGCAATTACTGATAATGGCCTTGCAGGGTGGCAGAAAATACACAGCCCCACCTTCTTGGCTGGAACGAACATTGAATAGCACATTAACTTTATAGCAAGCTGAAAGTTCGGCCCTGAAACTGCAGCCCCCACCCCCACGCCCATATAAATAAAATTCTGTCTTGGGGAAAGCGCTGTAGCAGCAGCATTAAGTCAGAAGCAGAGAGGAAGGGGTGGGGCAGGGGGCACAGGGTATTTGGAAAGGGAAGGAATGGTGAGCTGTGCCCCACCTCGTGGAATCTGTCACTCAGTAGCAGTCGTCCCTGTTCCCAAGAGTGCACAGTGAGTAGTTGTTGCTCTCCTGGCACCAGATTTATGTTTGACATTTAAAATAGCCCTGTCAGGACTGCCTTGTGGGAGAAGCAGATTGTTCCCGCACTTCCTGATTATGGCTTTAGGGAGTGATATCACACTGACTGCACTCAAGGCTACTGTCTGACCTCTGAGAAGGCCAGGAGAAGAGGTCTGTGCGCTGTTCCAAGTTAGGTTGCCTTTGGGAAGCCCTGCAGGTGCAAGCCAGCCCCCTATGGTGCCCTAACGAGGAGCACTCTGGACAAGGACTTTGCTGGGAGTTGTCCCATGACTTTCTGGCTGTATGGCTGAGTATTTTATGACTGTGCTGTGGTCAAGATAACAGTAATAGCGTTTTCAGAACACTTGCCATGAGCTGGAGCCTACGTATTAGACATGTAAAGACTTTTTTTTTTTTTTTTCGAGACAGGGTTTCTCTGTGTAGCTTTGCGCCTCTCCTAGAACTCACTTGGTAGCCCAGGCTGGCCTTGAACTCACAGAGATCCACCTGGCTCTGCCTCCCAAGTACTGGGATTAAAGGCATGCACCACCACCGCCCGGCCTCATGTAAAGACTTTTTAGACAATTATACCTGTGTTAGGAATAGGTTCTGAGATGTGAAACAGTCAAGTTGCTTGCCTGACGGGCAGGTTGGCAGGAGAGTCCAGATCTGTTTCAGCATTTGACTCAGAGTGGGTGCTGTCACCCCCAGGTTAACTGTCTGGCCATCTGTAGTCGTTACTGTGATCCAGGCTTAAGGATTGATTAGTCTGGAGGTGACTCATTGGGATTTCATTGCTTAGAAAGCCACCTCAGAATTAGACACTGGCCTCCGTTTGCTAGAAAAAGAAATGTCTAGAAGACAGAAGTTTTCAAACATTTCAGTTGCAGAACCCCTTAGCAGTCTTTTTTTTTTTGTTTGTTTGTTTGTTTTTGTTTTTTGTTTTTTGTTTTTTCGAGACAGGGTTTCTCTGTGTAGCTTTGCGCCTTTCCTGGAACTCACTTGGTAGTCCAGGCTGGCCTCGAACTCACAGAGATCCGCCTGGTTCTGCCTCCCGAGTGCTGGGATTAAAGGCGTGCGCCACCACCGCCCGGCTCCTTAGCAGTCTTAAAGATGTTTGAGGGTCTCAAGAACCTTTGCTTATATGGGTCATACCTGTTGATACCGTACAAAGACTGAAGTTGAGAAATCTGAAAGTATCTTTGAAAGTTAGCGTAAGTGTCCGAGTTAGCTTCCCATCACCGCAGCAAAACACTCTTAGTCAGGGGCACTATCACTGTGATGAAACACCATGACCAAAGCAACTCGGGGAGGAAAGGGTTTATTCGGCTTACACTTCCACATCGCTATTCAGCATTGAAGGAAGTCAGGACAGGAACTCCAGCAGGGCAGGATCCTGGAGGCAGGAGCTGATGCAGAGGCCTTGCAGGGGTGCTGCTTACTGGCTTGCTTATCATAACTTGCTCAGCCTGCTTTCTTGTAGAACCAGGACCATCAGTCCAGGCGTGTCCTTACCCCACAACTGTCTGGGTCTTCCAACACCAATCACTAATTAAGAAATGCCCTACGGGCTTGTCTACAGCCTGATCTTGGAGGCATTTTCTTTTTCTTTCTTTTTTTCTTTTTTTTTTTTCAAAATAGAATTTCTCTGTGTAGTCTTGGTGCCTGTTCTGGATCTCGCTCTGTAGACCAGGCTGGCTTCGAACTCAGAGAGATCCTGCTGGCTCTGCCTCCCGAGTGCTGAGACTAAAGGTGTGTGCCACCACTGCCCGGCTTGGAGGTTCCCTTCTCTCTGATGACTTTAGCTGTGTCCAGTTGATGTAAAACTAGCTAGCACAGTGACTAATAGCAGCCTGGTAAGGAAAGAGTTTATTTAGCTTATAGGTTCCCATAACAGTCCATCAGTGAGGAGTGTCAGCAGGAGCTCAAGCAGGAACCTGGAGGAAGGAACTAAACAAAGGCCATGGAGGGGTGCTGCTTATTGGCTTGCTCCCCATGACTTGCTCAGCCTGCTTTCTTCCACTACTCAAATCAGCCAGACCAGGGGTGGCACTTTCCTTAGTGGGCTGAGCCCTCCCACATCAATCATTAACCAAGAAAATGCCTCCACAGACTTGCCTATTGTAGACCAGTCTATGGAGGTAATCCCTCACCTGCATTTTCCCCTTTCCAGATGACTCTAGCTTGTATCAAGTTGACAACAAATAAAACAAAACCCAACAACCACACAGCACAGTGAGCCCATTAATTGCTAGCATAAGAAAAGTATTTTAATGAAAAATATCTTCAGAAATTAAGAATGAGAGCATCTCTATACATGTCCTCAGACCTCCTTTCTGGTTAAGAGGGTGTGGCCATGTTTGCACAGCTGTTACTGGGTGCTGTTGCTTTGACTGAGATAGTGAAGAAAACTTAGCATCACAGAGATGAATTGCCTAAAGAGAGTCTTTTCAGATAGTTGGGACTGTTCTTGACCCATACTTGACAAATGGTCATTATAAGAGACAGGGTTTCACTATGTGGCTCAAGTTGGTCTAGAACTCACTGTGTAGCCAAGATGCCTCAAACTGATCATCCTCCTGCCTCGGTTTCCTGAGCTCTGTGATTACATGTGTACCTATGCACCACCACTCTGCCTTGGTCTGTGCCCTCCTCCGTCATTCCCATTGCTCTCCTCCCTGCCCCATGGAATCTTGAGTTGAACAAAAGCTACGTGAAGCCATATGAAGTAAAATCCAGATTTTGCTCTCCATACTTTTATGGAGGGGTCTTCTGCTTCACTTCAGATCCCCTTTGGGGACCAGCATTATGTCATCTATCTAACAAAACCTTCTCCAGGTGATGGGCAGGACAAGGTGACATCCTGAACCACCATTCCATAACAGATGGTGGAGTTACACAGAGAACCTTGGAGAAGCACCATCAAAGTCCATCGTCATCTGTTCTGAGCAAGTGTCAGGTGACCCTGGAGTTTGACAACTAAGAGGATCCTAAAGTTGGAACACAAGCAAGGTCTAATATTGCCTGGAAAGGTTCCAATCATTTGCATCAATTGCTTCCTCCACAGATCAAAGTTGGGTGTAAGAGACATGGATAGGAGGCATTAACTTAGTTAGCTCCCTATAATCCTCAGTCATTCTCTCTGAGCCATTACGTTTCCATAATTTTGCAGCTCTTCCGTGGAGCCTCCTTACGTTTCTCCACAACTGGTGACCTCAGTGGGCCTGATTTAATCTCATTTGTAGGGGGCCTGCCCCTACCTTTTTCCTCAGGGTACTCTTGAGGAGTGAGGGATAAGAGATTTAGGTAGAAATATAGAGGGGAGAGAGAGACAGATAGAAACATAGGATAGCCTCGAGACAGCCTGGATCCTAATCCACTAGCCCCTTCTGTCTCTTCTAAAGGGCCTTTTAAAAAGTGCAAAAGCCCTCCCCCTAGCACAGCCAAGTGCAGACCCTTCCAGACACCTGGTACCCAGGCACGTGGTTAATCCATCCCCTTGTGCAGCCCTGCTAGGTAAAAGCAAGCTCAGATCTCACTAGGAAACCTCTGTGGGCTCCCACACTCAGACTTACCCAGGGCCAAAGGTGAACATGACTCACCCTCCCCAATGGCTCTCTGAGTCAGAGTAGCCCTGGGTTGGCTGTGGCTGTTGTTTCTCCATCCACCATACCTGGCTGTTGGGGGAGTTCCTGGCTGGGAAAACCATCTGCACGTCTAGCATAACCTTTTGCTTTAGGGAAATGTACTCTCCTTAATCTGGGGGGATAATTACTGGGGGGATCATCCCTAGGCAGGCTTGATCGTCTTCACCTGTATTGTCCTAGCACAGATGTCTTCTGGACTGCTCCTCAGGCTTTAAAGCCACAAGCCCCTTAGCACACAGTTTGGCTTTCTCTCAGTTCCTTCCTTGGGAACTCTGGCTTGACATGAATCCTGCCACATTTATCTCCGAGTAATCCAGATAGACCTGTAGTAGGAGTTTTCTTTGGGCCACCAACCAGCTCCCAAATAAAGACATGGAGACTTATTATTAATTATGAATTCTCAGCATTAGCTTAGGCTTGTCCCACTAGCTTTTTTTTTTTTTTTTTTTAAACTTAATTTAACCTGTTTCTATTAATCTACATTTTGCCTTGGGGCTTTTTACCTTTCTTTCATTCTGTATGTCCCACTTTCCTGCTTCCTCCATGTCTATCTGTCTGGCCCCTGGCATCTCCTTGGTGTCTCTTTTTCTTTCTTCCCCAAGCCTAAATTCCTCTTCCTAGTAACTCTCCCTATCAGGAAGTCCCGCCTGTACCTCCTCCCTCTCTATTGGCCATTCAGCTTTTTATTAGACCAATCAGTGGCCTTAGTCAGGCAAGGTAAAACCAGCAACTTGTCTTTACATAGTTAAAAAAATGCAACACATCTTTACATAGTTAAACAGATATTCCACAACATAAACAAATACAACACATCTTCACATAGTTGAGCAAATGCAACAGATCTTTGCATAAACAAATACTCTGCAGCAGACCCCTTTTTCTTTTCTGCTTTATTGTTTTTTAAAAATCTCCTCTAGTTCATTTACTTTAGTGACACTCTTTACATGCTCGTGGTCTAAGTCACTGAGCTCTGACAAAGCTGTTCCTACTTTATAAAGATCTTGTGCCACTGAAGAAGCTGCCAAGGCTCCATACCAGCCTGGAAGACCAGCTGGGTCAACCTTTTCTTAATTTCTCTGTGTACACAGTTCTGTCTGGCGCAGTGAACTCTGAGATTCAAACATAGCTTTTCTTTTTTCCTTTTCTTTCTCTTTCTCCCCCCCCCCCCCAGTTTTTTGAGACAAGGTTTCTCTGCATAGCAGAGCCCTGGCTGTCCTGGAACTTACTCTGTAGACCAGACTGGCCTCAAACTCACAGAGATCTGCCTGCCTCTGCCCCCCAAGTGCTGGGATTAAAGGTGCACGCTGCCTGGCCAAACATAGCTTTTTGTGTTCCTGGTTTCCTCAATAGCACCTGCCCTTCATCTATTGTTTTCCATTCTCAGACATTTATGGGGACTTCAGATGGAGACAGCCAAGTGTTCCCAATGGCTTTAGTAAGCCAGTCCATCAGGGACTGAATTGTGGGAGCCCACAGAAGTTTCCTTGTGAGATCTGAGTTTGCCTGACACAGCAGAGCTGCATAAGGAGATGATTTGACCATGGGCAAGGTTGCCAGGTGGTTGGAAGGGTCTGTACTTGGCTGTGCCTGGGGGGGGGGGGGGAGGTCTTTTGCGCCACCCCTTGGCATTCCTTTAAACGCCCTTTAGCAGGTACAGTCAGGGCCTGATGGATAAGGATCTAGGCCCTCCCGAGGCTATCCTGTGTTTTCTGTCTCTCTCTCCAGCTATATTTCTTTTTTTTTTTTTATTTGTTTTTTGTTTTTTGTATTTTTGAGACAAGGTTTCTCCGTGTAGTTTTGGTGCCTGTCTTGGATCTCGCTCTGTAGACCAGGCTGGCCTCAGATTCACAGAGATCCACCTGTCTCTGCCTCCTGAGTGCTGAGATTAAAGGTGTGTGCCACCACTGCCCAGCCTCCAGCTATATTTCTATCTAATATTTCCTGCTGCTCCTGCTCGAGAGTACCCTGGGGAAAAGTGGGAGTGGGATGGCCCTCCACACTGAGTTCTCTCATACTGTCTCAGGTTGTGCAGCCTTTGCCTTAAGGAGGGGTGGGGAGCTACATTACTCAGTTTTTCTGCATCCATAGCAGTCAGACTAATCCCGTCTGCTCCCATGTCCCACAGCCTGTTTCATTGCTTGTTAAAAGTCTTCCCTAATTCCAGCAGTTCAGTTGCTGAATATTTCCTGATTTCACAAGTTCCTTGTAAGGGACCTTTGTTAAGGCCCCCATCTGCATGTCCAATCACAGCTTTTCACTCTGCTCTACTAAAGGTCAGACTTGAGGAGTGTTTCCTACTCCTTTTAACCCCCCACCCCATTTGCTCCTTTAACTTACTTGCCAAACCAGAGGCTAACGTGGAGGATGCTGCCGCATCTCCCTTTCTTGTTACAATCGCTCCTTTATAAAAACAGCTTTCTACTTGGCTGCCATCTTGGCCTCACAGGAGTTTCTAACTACACACACAGAGGCCAGGCAATCTCTGCTGCTTGCTGTGCATTAATCTCCAGGACTGCAAAAATTTCCTCCAAACCTTTGAACTCTTTTCAGGACATGTCCATATTCACATAGTAGACCCCACTCATCAAGCAGGCATGCCCCATGTACTACAGAGACTTAGACTGCCATGCTGGGATTCCTCCTACAGACACTCCTAATTCTGTTGGCTCAGCCTCAGCTGCACTGCCCATAGCAAGAACCATGCAACCACCGTCATGGCACAAAGGCATGCTAACACAGACCACACAGGAAAGGACACCTTTCTTGGAATTTCCTCCACAGATGGTCTTCCTCAGGCTTCTCAGCCTCCGTTGCATGCCTTCCTTGCTACTCAGAGCCAGGACCATGCATTCACTCTCCCCAACTCATCTTGGTTCTGTCATGTCCCTGTTCTTGAACCAGTTATGTTGTGTGGTTAACTTTTTCAGGAGAGACACAACACACACACATCTACTCACTTCACATAGGGAACCCACGACAGACCAAAGTAGAGATACCACCCAAGTCCAGTTTAGTGAAACAATGAGATTTGTCGGAGTTGCTTATGGGAATATGGGTGAGGGGTTACTTATGGGAGCAGAAATGACTTAAAGATAGCTGCATTCCCAAGGCCCATCCCAGCACTCAGGACAGCTTATGAAGCTGGGAACCTGGAGCACACTGCACAGCCTGCAGGCAGCTCAACAGGTTGTAGTGTCCTTTCCAGGTGCCTCAGTTGGTCGGAGCCTCTCCCAGGCAGCTCGGATTGTCTGAGAGTCTTCTTTTCAGCTCAGCGTCAGCTTTTATTGCTTACTGTCAGGCAGGAGTCCTGTGAATCTACTAAATTTCAGGGACTTCCTGAAGCTGTTGAGCTGTTGAGTCTTCTTTTCAGCTCAGCATCAGCTTTTATTGCTTACTGTCAGGCAGGAGTCCTGTGAATCTGCTAAATTTCAGGGACTTCCTGAAGCTCTTGAGCTGTTTACCTTCCTGCTTAAGGAGCTTCCCTGTAGGATGTTTCAGTCTCTGAGGAAACTGGTACACAACAGCCTGTCGGTTCAGCACTTTCATGGCTTAGATTACTGAGTTGTTCCTCAGTGTGGGACGTTCCAGGAGCTGATTAATATGGACATGGGAATGTCCTACAGAAAATGATTAAAAAAAAAATCTGTCTTTTTGTTCCAGTGAGGAACACCCCCATTTTACCCTCTAGATCCACAGAATGTCATATTCAAAGGACAGGGTTAAGCAAACAGGGACCTCCTAGTTCTGAGTTCATATTAGTTGGTGAAGCGTAATCTTATGTTTCAGATTTACTCATATTTACTGGTGAAGGTTTTGCCTGACTGGCAACACATAGACTTTTGAAGCTAAGTAGCACAGACATCTGCAAAGTATAGAATTACACACTAAAAAAAAGTCACTTCTTTTCATTGTGAAGACACTTCATTGTGAATCAAGTATTAACAGTTGGCAGTGGTAAATTTTGGTTTCGTTGATGGTCCTTTTCTTCCTTCGCATAAGAAATTCCAAGTTTGAATAGAGAGTTTAAAGTGCAACAGTGCTGGGAATTATGACTCTAGAGAAGAGAGGAGAAAGCCTTCACCCACCTAAAATGAATTACTGGTTAACTACTATTAATATGCTGCAGGCCCAGAGACCAGCATATAACACTTCAAGATCAATAAGGGTGTTTGTCATGTATAGGTATTGATCTTTCATGAAGGAGTGAATCATATTTCACATTGCATATGTTAGTACAAAAAAAAAAAGTAACAGGACTGTGAAGGCTTGTTGGAGAATGAGATGTTCAAAAAGTGCCTGTACCAAGCCATGTGTGAGCATTAGAGTGGCTGGCTTGCAGATGGATATGTGGAGACAAGGAGCTCAGGGTGTATATGATGGTATCCACTTCTCTGCCTTCTGCTACCCTTCCAGCTGAATCTGGTCCTGCTGGTATTCTGTGCAGATTAGGACTATATGCCAGTAGTCATTACACTTAAAACATCAGATTTGCTGGGTGTGGTGGTGTGTTCCTGTAATCGCAACACTTAGACTGAGGTACAAGGATCGTAGATTTGAAGCCAAGCTGGGCTACATAAGGAGACCCTCACTCAAAAAAACAAATGGGAGTGTCTGGTTAAAGTGTAAGGCCCTAGGCTCAGTCTCCAGCAGTGGGGAGAGAGATCTGACTTTCTATTACAGTTTGCATCATGGCAGAAAAACCACTGAGTTGATGATCCTATGGGGTTACTTGTTAAGAAAAGTACCACCTTTACTTGGACTTGATGCCATGGACTGTCCCTTATTAATAGCATTAAACGATATTGGCAAGTTTTCATTCCGGAAAGACACAGAGTGGCGTCTAGCTTCAGTTTTTTTTTCAACACAATCATTAAGATACATCTTTTGCAGTCCATATCTCTGGTCTTTGTGTCAGTGGTATTGGCTGTGGAACTTAAAGGACCCTGACTTGATGTCTTAGGGATTCTATTGCTGTGAAGAGACACCATGTTCATGGCAGCTCTTATAAAGGAAAATATTTAATTGGGGCTGGCTTATGTTTAAAGGTTTAATACATTATTGTCATGGTGGGAAGCATGGGAGCTTACAGGCAGGCAGACTTGGTACTGGAGAGGTAGGTTAGAGTTCTACATCTGGATTGGCAGGCAGCAGGAAGAGAAAGTGACACTGGGCCTGGCTTGAGCATCTGAAACTTCAAAGCCCATCCCCAATGACACACTTCCTCCAATAAGTGCACACCTACTCCAACAAGGCCACACCCCCTAATAGTGCCACTCCCTATGAGTCCATAGGGGCCATTTTCATTCAAACCACCACACGTGATACACATGAGGCCTGGAGACTGGCTGGAGGAACTCAAAACCAGACCAAGGGAATGTGAGCGTTGGTATACTTAGTTCTTACTGTTTTTCTCCTTTGATTCAGAATGAAGTGTATTTCATGTTTGTATGTGAAGAACAACTTCATGAAAGTTATATGTCTATATGTATGTATGTGTACACACATAGAAATTTTGATTTGTTTTCTAGCTATTTTGAGTTGGAATTGTTTTTAACGTTTTTCTGAGGCAGGGTCTCACCAAGTAGACCTGGCTGGCCTCAAACTCAGAGAGATCCACTGTCTATGCCTTCCAAGTGCTGGGATCAGAGATATGTACCACTGTGCCTGGTTTGAGGTGGAAATCTTAGTTTGAGGGTTTCCACTGTTTATTGGGATACTTAGCTTGGCCTACTTAGATGACCCACCAGTACTCAGGGCTGAATAATCCACGACTTCATTCATCCCTTTCTTTTTAATGTCTGCATGATTTGTCATTTTTGAGATGTTTATGTCTCTTTTGTAAGCAGATTAAAGGACCCAACACTGAATACAAAAGATTAGATGTCAAAAATTACCAATTATGCCATTGAATTGTTTTATTTTATTTTATTATTTTTTTGATGTGTATATGTGAGAGGATCCATGTATTTATGTGCACCATTTGTGTGCCTGGTGCCTGTAGAAGAAGAAGAGGGCATTGGGCCCCCTGGAACTGGAGTTGCAGGCAGTTACGAGCTGCCGCGTGGGTGCTGTTTAGCAGGCCAGATGCTGTTGCTTCCTTCACAGCACAGCGGGAAATCCCAGAGACCCGTCTTCCTCTTGACCAGCTCTGGACTTGGGTGGTTTCTGAGCAGGGGTTGACACTGCAGCTGGAGCCTCTGCCGTCTGTGCCACCTTTGGCTTCTGTGGTGTTGCTTCGGCTTTCCTCAGTTCATGCCTTAGCTCCATCCCATTCCCCAGATGTCGCCATTGCCAGGTAGTGATTTCCGGATCTCAGCTTCCAGTCTCGGTGGCTCCCAGGAAGTCTCAAGCTCCTTATTTTCACTGAGCCCCGCTGTCTACATTAAACAGAATATGCCCCTCCCTCCTTCTACCACACACAGACTCCGCTCTTCATCCCCCTCTCCCATCTTCAGTCCTGATGTCCCATCCTCCGCCATCTCTTTTTCTTTTCATGTCCCACATGTCCCTGCACCAGGCTACCCCTTTGTAGTCTGATGTACTTTGTCTGATCTTGTGTCTCTCCATAGTTGGTCTTTCTCATGTCTCCTTCACTTTTCCCAAGACTTTCCATCAGGTGGAGCTCCCATAGCACAACTCTGTCCACCATTTTTCCAGCTCACAAATCTTCACTGGTTACTATTACATCCCATCTTGAGAACTAGATAAAGGCTCCCAGGCCTGGCTGGCTCCAGCCTACCTTTCAGCCCATTCATTCTGTCCCTGCTTTTGTCTTGTTCTTCTGCCTGATGCCTCACCTGCCACTCTGTCTTCTGCCTTTATTTCTTTATCCGTGTTCTTTTCTCCTCATTTCCCACCTTTTATTTTACAACCACCCCCCCCCAGGGATTGAACCCAGGGCCTAGATTCACCACTCAGCCCTATCCTTAGCTCTCTCCTTCCTTTTCCAGAGTGTGGTGCAGATTTTTTTTTTCCTGCAAAGGTCTAATGCTTCTCTAAACTGCAAGCTAATCTCCCCTTCCTCTGAATTTCCATAGTAGTTTGCGGGCGTTGCTGTTATACTGGATGATTGGAAATCCCACCACCCACCACAGCCTTCACCCTGTACTGCAGGCTTCCTGTAGATAGTACAGGGGATGCTCCTGCTGTTTCAGGGGCTGGCTCATCTCTTAGAACATTGAATGAATGTCCATTGGATAGAGGCCGGAGACATTAGTTCAGTCTCTTATTTAGACAGGTTACAGTGGAGCCCCTCCTCCATTTCAGCTGAAGAATCAGCAGAGAGTTTGTTACCTGAATCCCCAGATTCTTGGCAGATCCTGAGGAATGGGATGGGTTAATTACTCTTTGGGGGCTAAACCGACTCTCTTCTCAATTGTGTGAAAAAAGCCTTTATTGCAACACAGCATCGATTGGCTGGTCCACAGAAGTTCAAGCAGTGCTAACTGTACTTTTGCAGGACAAGTTGGTCTATTCCTGGTCCATACTCTGGTCCATACTAAAGAATACAGTATTTGCCCTGGAAGGACATAAAGGAAACAATGTGTGCTCAAACTCAGTCCCTCCCTGAGTTCCTGGGGTGACATTCCTTTATCATGTGGTGAGAATTCGTAGACAGGTTAACTGGATTCAATCTCCAGTTTCTGGACATTTGAGGGAGGGCATGTTGAGGTTGCACTCTCAGGCTTTATGGAATTGAATCTACCTCTAAAGTCATTTGGTATTCCCAATAAAAAATAACTCGGCAAGGGTCTTTCAGCTGTGCTGCTAGCAGGAAGCAGCCTTGGAACCCTGCCCTTGTGGCTGAAGCAGCGGATGATTTCTCCCTTGCATTTCCAGGCTCTTTGCTCACCTGGAGGGTGATCTTTCAGGCGTGGCCAAGGTTTAGAGGGCAAGATTTGTGGACTCCCCACACTAAATCTTACATGTCGTCTTCTTTTCTCTTTTCCTTTTTAGAGGGACGCATGGTCATCCAGGATATTCCTGCTGTCACCAGCAGAGGGCATGCCGAGAACGCACCTGACCTGGTGTCTGACCCCGCCTACTACAGCAGCTTTTACCAGCCATCTCTGTTTCCTTACTACAACAACCTGTACAACTACCCGCAGTACTCGATGGCTCTGTCTGCTGAGTCCTCCTCTGGGGATGTGGGAAATCCCCTTGGGGGATCCCCTGTGAAGAACAGCCTTCGGAGTCTCCCAGCACCTTATGTGCCTGCGCAGACTGGAAACCAGTGGCAGGTATGACCCAGAGTTAATGGGATATGCGAAACACACATGCATGTAAAAATGTACGTGTATACACACATGAACCATGCACATGCCTAGTTTGGCACACATGTAGTCACAGTATGAAAAGCACGTTGGATTTTCTTTCCATCTGTTAATAATGCCATTTAACTCCAGAGTTTGACTGCAGGGACTTGGAAGCGTTTATGCATGTATTTGGGTTGCTTTCTAGTTTTAGCTTTTCTCACATTGTTGCAGAAATACTCAGCTGGCCAGAGTTAGATACATCTGTGGTCCCACCTCCTTCAGCTTTCCCTGACTTGGGGCGGCTTAGAATATATTAGGTGTAGCTTCCTGGGTGGCAGGCATCTCCCCACAAATTTTTACATTGGGAGAGAGAGTATTAGGATGTATGTTTGCATGGCAGAAAGGGTTGAAAGGGAATTAAACTGTGTTGCAATGGCCCAGTAACATAGGTGGATGCTTTTAAGAAATGGATATCCGTCTTTCAAAGTACACGCACATGTATTATTAAAATAGTGTGCAGTCAGGAGCTTTCAATATTTGGAGCCAAACAGTGTTTTACCTCATTAGGGAAAGAGCTTTGTCTGGAATGGTTCTGTTTCGGGGGGTGGACCCATTTCCATCGGGTCATTCATCATGTCAGAAGCACTCCGAGGCTAGACTACAGTGTACACTCACGTCCTAGGAGTGGGTAGCTGAGAGGCTAGACCCACACCACCGGGCCGCAGAAGATGCTGTGATCCCACAAGAACTGTGCTCACCATGTTTGTGTGAACATGTGGAGGCTTTCTCAGCATGGATTTGATTCCAGTTCAGTGTGACATATATCCAGGAGTTGGTGCAAATCTTGGATGCCCTTTTCTCCTTCCGTATTTTCTTAGCTTTATTGAGGCATAGTTGAAAAATTGGATACATTCATATGGTACAGTGTGGTGTCCTGATATATGTGGATACTGCATTGCTTATCACAGTCAGGCTAATGAAGGCACCACCCGTGTGCATGCTTGCATTCACCTAAGATTTAGTCTGCATTTTTCAGCTACGCAGCATTATTGATTATAACCACCACATTGTACATTAAACTTCCAGAACTTAAAATTGAAAGTAGAAACTTTGATGTATGTCTTTTCCACTTCCCTAATCCCAAGCCTCTGGAGAGCAGAATTGTAAATTTCTGTTTGAATAGTCTTTAACTTTCTTCAGCCCAATTCTAAAACGTTGTCCTGACATTTTCCTCTCATCAAGCCTGTTTCATTCACCTTTTTTTTTTGAAATGAGGGCATTATTAATATTCAAGTTATCCCACTTTGGAGACTCTCTTGCTATGCTCAGGGATCTGACTAGTCCTCTGAGCTACAGATTTCTCTCAAGTTTTCCATACACTTTACATTTTTGTAAAATGTATGGGTATCTCTCTTAATCGCTCTCCACCTTAATTAGTGAGGAAAGGTCTCTCTCTTGAATGCATGTATTTGACTAGTCTTAGCAGCCATCTTGCTCTTGGGGTTTCCTGCCTCTGTTCTTCTGTAGTGGGATTATGGGGAGGCTGCCACGCCTGCCTGACATTTATGTGGGTTCCGAGGCATTTCCATGGGTCTGGGAGATCTGGTCTTCCTGCTGTACGGCAGACACTTTACTCATTTTGTCCTTTCCTCAGCCCCACGTTTTATGTTTTGGAGGGAGACTTAAAAGCGTGTGAATATTCAAATTGAGAGGTGTTGTGAGAATAATGGGAGTCTGGTGGACTTCCAGTTGGACCTCTTCAGACCTTTCAAGCCCAGTAGATTTTATGGTTTGGGGAAGCTTTTCAGTTGGTTTCTGTTGACAGCTCTCTTCCCGTGGGGAGAAGGAAGCATCTTAAAGATTTAAATAAACCTTTAACTCCAGCACTCGGGGCACAGAGGCAGGTGGATCTCCCTGTTCAAGGCTAGCCTGGTTTACAGAGCAAGTTCCAGGACAGCTAGGGCTACACAGAGAAACTATGTCTTGAAAAACACACAAACAAACAAGATTTAAACAAAGTAGACCCTCTAGTTCCCAGAGGCCCTGAGATGTCAGTTGCTGCTGGCTGGTCTGGTTTTCTGGCTGTTTCCAGCCTTTGGCAGTAGGGTAGTTGTGTGGATCTGGGAACCTGATAGGTTAGTTGATAAAGGCTGAAGGAAAGACAGCCATCTCCATCAGTACATAATCACATCTCCCCTTTTGTCAGAACCGTTGAGCTAGCTGTCAGTCCTTGACACAATGATGTTGGCCTCGCTCTTCCGCCAAGGACCAGCAAAGGCGTGTGAAGTCTTAGTTCAACCTGGAGATGTGGCCACTCAGCAGGAGCATCTTGCTGGGACCTGGAGGGTACCTCCTGTTGTGCCCAGGGTAACACCACCCTTCTCCTCATGCAAAAGGGGGAAGGGACATGCTATGAGAAGCTTCACTTAGACACATAAACAAGCCAGCCAGAGTGGGAGGGGAAACCAGGTTCCTCAGTCCTGTGAGAGAGATTTGGTGTTTGCACCTTTCCACAAACCACTAGACCAGAAATAGGCATCATTGTTCTAGCCCCAGGAGATACACAGAAGTATCATCTCATATGTGATTTTGTTTCCTCAGAGGCCCTTATTTAAATCTGCTTTCTCCCAGATGTTCTTAATGATATCTTCTCCTATAACAAGCTACTTTGGAGCAATAGGTCCTCCTGTCCTGCTGTGGTAGATGTTCTCAATAACACAAGCAACAAAAATTGTCATTTATTGAGCAGTTAGTTATAGTTGGGTTTTTATTTTTAATCCTTTGGGGGCCCACCACCCAGCTCCCAAATAAATACACAGAGACTTATTCTTACTTATGAATGCCCGTCCTTAGCTTAGCTTATTTCTAACTAGCTTTTCTAATTTAAATTAACCATGTCTCTTCTACATTTTGTCTCTGGGCTTTTTACCTTTCTTTTTCTTTTTCTTTTTTTTTTTTTTGGTTTTTCGAGACACGGTTTTTCTGTGTAGCTTTGCGCCTTTCCTGGAACTCACTTGGTAGCCCAGGTTGGCCTCGAACTCACAGAGATCCGCCGGCCTCTGCCTCCCGAGTGCTGGGATTAAAGGCGTGCGCCACCACCGCCTGGCCTTTTTACCTTTCTTTAGTCTATGTATCTTTCTTTACTTCTTACTCCATGGCTGGTTGTGTGGCTGGGTGGCTGGCCCCTGGTGTCATACTCTCCTTTTCTTGCTCCTACCTCTTCTCTCTCAAGCCTAGATTTCTCCTCCTACTTATTCTCTCTGCCTGG
Organism: Peromyscus eremicus; assembly: GCF_949786415.1. NCBI lineage: Eukaryota > Metazoa > Chordata > Mammalia > Rodentia > Cricetidae > Peromyscus > Peromyscus eremicus. Next base: position 36,565,162 of record NC_081416.1, on the reverse strand, counting down.
CATCCCCGCCTATCCCTCTCCTGCCTAGCTATTGGACATTCAACTCTTTATTGAACCAATCAGGTGTTTTAGACAGGAAGAGTAACATAGCTTTACAGAGTTAACAAATGCAGCATAAAAGAATTCAACACATCTTTGCATCATTAAACAAATATTCCACAGCATAAACAAATGCAGCACATCTTAAACTAATATTTTACAACAGTTAGTCCTACCTACTTTCCAGGGAAGGAATGACATTGTCCTTTCTAATAGTGAGAGCATCAAGATTGAGAGAGGAATGACTTTCCCAAGGTCCCCACAGCCACCAAGGGAAAGAGCCAGGGTTCGAACTTGTGTCTGTCTGGCTTTGAAGTGTGTGTCAGCAGTGTATGACCGTCACTGGGTCTGCAGCAAACTCAGGTCTGCTGAGTGTGCCTTGCGGGAGTCATCTGTGAACAGGGACCCTGGGCATACCTTTGAGCACCCTGTCTCTGCAGGTCAACTTCAGTTGTGGGGTGGATCCCCTATAAATGCTCAGGCCCTTGGTTGCTTAGGGCTTAGAGTCGTTGCCTAAGCTCTGTGTCTTCTGTTGAACTCCTTGGAACTCCCCTTGTTTTTCTTCACCCTTGCAGGTTAGAGACAAGCACCAGTGTCTTGAAGAGAGCTGATGTGTGGTTATTTGATTGAAGTGGCTGAGGGTAGCACTCTCCTGAATGCAGGAGCCCACAAAAGGTTTCCTAGTGAGATCTGAGCTTGCTTTACATAGCAGAGCTGCTTAGGGGATGGATTGATGATGTGAGTGGTCACCAGGTGTTTCAGATGGTCTGCACTTGGCTGTGCTGAGGGGAGGTCTTCTGCTCCACCCTTTGGCATTCCTTTAAACGCCCTTTAGTGGAGACAGAAGGGGCTGGTGGGTTTTGACTCAGGCCCTCCTGAGGCTATCCTGTGTTGCTAACTGTCTCTCTCCTCTATATTTCTGTCTAAATCTTTTATCCCTCGCTTCTCAAGAGTCCATGGGATAAGTTGTGGGAACTGGTCTCCCACAGATGGCACCACTGAATAGGACCCAGGGACTTGGTGAAAGGGGTGAGGGGGCATCCTGGGTGTAAGGCATGCCAAATAGGAACTGAAAGATGAAGGCAACAGTATTTTATTCTCGGGTGTGAAGGTTAGGCAGTGAAATGCCGAAGTTGAAAAGTAAGGCTTCAGCGTACATTTCTCTCCATCTAGGTTTCTTTCTCTTTCTCCTAACTTCTACCTATGAAAATTAAGGAAAGTAGAATGTTGTAATATACCATAGAAAAAAGTTCAGAGTAAAGTAGAATGTAGGAATATAGTGTTAAGAAAACTTAGAATAAGATAAGCAACAAGCAGAGAAACTATGTCCTTAATCTTCTAACTATGGGACTAGGAACACAAACTGGGAAAAATCAGAGGAAAAATCTATCAAAGAAGAGGTTAACAGGGAAAAAAAGATTCCTGTGGGAAGCTTTTGGTCCCACACTACCACTGTATGGAAACACCATATCAACACAATTAGTTTCCTCTTGGCCATTGAGGCCAAAGTTTAGAGAACAGAAGTTTTTGAGAAAAGTTGGTGGTCTTTCTCAAAAAATGAAAGCTTTCTTGGGAAAAACTTAATCTCTCTCTAAAAAACTAAAAAACCTTTCAGGTCTTTGCTTTTCAGAGATTTCTTTCTGTAAGGACAGAAATTAGATTCACCTGGAGATATCAGTATGGGCGAATCACCTGTAATGGCTCTAGAAACAACAAACCTCTTGGAAAATGGTAAAGTCTCTCTGCTAAGCCCTCTCTCTCCAAGCCAGTATTAGAAAAACAGGGGCCAGAGTTCCCTAAGGCAAAGGCCTGGTGAGAGGGTACAGGCAGAAAACGGAGAAGGGACAGATTCCACTCCAAAGAGTGCAGGGCCTGCAGAAAGCTGCTAGTGCAAATAATCAGGGTCTACGTTCCAAGCAGCAGCTGCAGCATGAGAAATGCTGAGGCAGAAACGGGGACAGAAGCCCCTACCTCCAGAAGCAGTTAGCAGAGGAACAGAGCTGCGGCCCGAGACATCAGAGGCTCTGCATCTGGGGGAGCAGGAACAAGTGGGGACAAGATCTATCCGGGAAAAAGGCTCTCTGAAAGGGCCGTGAAAAAGCTTTATTTTAAGTAATTTCATTTTCTTTCACTTATCAGGCAGAGGAGCAAGCAAGCCCTGAGGGGTTTTGCTTCTGGTATCAAAATGCCTGTCAGTCTGAAGTGCATGCAGATAGGTGTTACTTGCTTCAGGAACAGTGCCAGGAAAGAAATACACATATCAATGCAAGCTCAGGGAGAATAGAAATCTCCCCATCTCCCGTGGTGAAAAAGTGAAAGCCTGACGAAAGCCTCTCATGCTAAAAGCAGAAACTTGACTTTAGCCATAAAATGGAAGTGGTGTACTTGAAACGTAGCCATTAGGTCGTTTGTAACAGCTGGCTGATATAGAGAAATGCATTATGGAAAATATTGTTTTTCAGATCAAAATGACAGTACTGCCTGAAAAAACTTTTTTTCAGCTGAAAGTGAAGTTTTTTTCCAAAATGCTGCTAGAAAGCTTAGCTTTACTTCCCAAAAACTGAGAACAGACAAAAAGCTTGCCTCTCAGGAGATGATAAAAATGCTAATACCATTTATCAACAAGCCATTTTAAAACCCTTTAGAAAACAAGGGGAAACAGTCCTTACACTGGGAGATGGCTTCAGATGTGAAAGAAAGCTTGTGAGATTAAGTTGGGCCTAAGATTCAAGAGAGAAACATTGACATCATTAAAAAATATTCCTGGTAAACTTAAAAATCAACTTTAAAAAATCAAGAAGAGGAAATTTTACCCCATTTTACCCTCAGTCAACTCTAAAAGCCATTGTTTTACCCTCAGTTAAGCTTGGAGCCACACTGTTTTTGTCTGACTAGTAGCAGATTAATGCAGGCGTGAGAGAGTGCATAACAGCTGTGCAGAAGGTTTTTTCCTAAGAGCTTTATGGCGGTTCAGTATGGTAGTTTCACCCTTGCCCCGAGGCAAAGCTTCTCCTGTAACTGAGTGAAGTCAACAGCCTTTGTCTGAGTTGTGGCACAGGGTAGATGCAGTGAGTTTGGTAAAGGGACAGCCCCTAGTTAGAGGCCATCTGCCTCTGAGCACATCTCTGCTGGTTCAGGAATGGCTGAGAGAGCTCGGTGGGAAAGGTGACTGTGTGGAGTGGCATTGTCCTGAGAGTGTTACAGCCCCCTAGCAACAAGTGTTACAACTCCATAGCGACAGCACTCACTAAATCCCAGGGTTGAGCGACAGTCATTGATGAATTAGGCTCTTGTTTCCAACTGTCAGGAGAACTTTCAGAATGATATCAAAGCTGACTGTAAACTCTGAACTTTAGAAATGATTTGTGTACTTGTCTTAATAGTTTAGCTAAGAAATCTCTTCTAGATATTAGTTAAGAAATCTCTTCTAGGTGCTTGCTAGTGTAAGTTAGTTCTGTATGGTGATAATAGTAGTCCTTTAGAGAGTTTGCTTTTGAATGTAAGTTTGTAAGAAGTGTAAATACATACAGTAAATGGCCATGCTGATTGTAAATATGTGTAATATAGTCATGCTAGTTGTAAATATGTAATGTTTATACTAGAAGTATGTTGATGCTAATGAACCAGAGTTTAGTAAAAGCTAAGGGAACCTTTAAGTTTGATGTCATTTTTCTGATGCGGTTTGCATCAAGAATTTATTGATTTAAGAAAGGCCTTGGTACAGCTCAGGCTGTTATAGACATCTTAAGACCCATTCAAAAAAAGATATATGCCATCTTTATCATCTTCTACTCCTGTAGAAGTATGGCAGCTATGGAGATGACTGTGTATGGTTCTAAGCTCAATAGGAACCTGGGCCAGAGCTGAGTTAAGCTTAGTACTCCCTCCTGCCAGAGGCTGAGAGTCAAAGACAGGCAAATTTCTTCTTGATAGCTTCCAGCCCAATATAGAGTATGCTTGATGGAAAGCATATCTCCATGATGGGTAATGGAAGGAATAATCAGGGAAAATAACCTAAGACAGACCTCAGTCTATCTGATGGGTCCTGAAGGGCTCTTTAAAAAATTAAGAGGAGGGACCTGTGGGAGCCCACAAAGGTTTCCTGGTGAGATCTGAGCTTGCTCTACACAACAGGGCTGCATTACGGGATGGCTTGACCACTGCATGGTTACTGCAGGTGTTTGGGATGGTCTGCACTTGGCTGTGCTGGGGGGAGGTCTTTTGCTCCACCCCTTGGCATTCCTTTAAAAGCCCTTTAGTAGACACAGAAGGGACTGGTGGGTTTTGACCCAAGCCCTCCTGAGGCTATCCTGTGTTTCTAACTGTCTCTCTCTCCTCTATATTTCTATCTAAATATTTCTCACTTCTCCCTGCTCAAGACTACTCTGGGGGAAAAAGTGGGGGCAGGCTCCCCCCATGAGTTCCTGAAAGACCTAGTCCCATGGATCACTGTTTAGAATAAGCTACATCTTACTAATTTGAAGTTACTTTTGGAATCTGTGTAACACTTTTCTATGAATGAGATGGAAAATAAGGCACAAGGAGGAACATTCTCAGTGTGTGTGTGACAAAGGGTGATGCTAAGAGACTGAATACAGGGACACTGATATGGCAGATCCCTCTTCAGCCTGACGTAACCAACTGTAAACACACTTGGCTTTTAAAAAAGGTTTTAGTCATGCTCCCCCAAATTCCATTGGAAACAAATTCTTACATTCAAACAGAGCTAGCATATATGTAAGCTACCAATTTGTAAAATACCAGCTGTAGATCAGCATGGTGATGAGCAGACCTGAAGTGGGTCCTGGAGTTCTCGCTCCATCTTCATTCTGCTGCAGAGACCTGCAGAGATGCATGACTCCATGAACAGGTCGCTGACTGGGGGAAACAGAGTGTGCATTAAAGAACTGGAGTTGTAACCCTGCGTCTCAGTTAGGGTGTACTGTTGCTATATAGAGACACCATGGCCACAACAACTCTTACAAAGGAAACATTTAATTGGAGTGGCTCGCTTACAGTTCAGTCCATTATGATTGTGAAGGGGAACGTGGTGGTGTGCAGGCAGATGTGGTGCTGGAGCTGAGAGTACTACATCTTGGCTCAGAGGCAACAGGAAGTTGACTGTCAAACTGAGGGAAGCTTGAGCAAAAGAGACCTCAAAGCCCACCCCACAGTGACACACTTCCTCCCACAAGGCCACACCTCCTAATAGTGCCACTCCCTTGGGGGGCCATTTTCTTTCACACCACCACAGCCTGGAAGGCCCATATCCAGTTATAACTTTGGGTTTATCCATGTCACTTTGAGCGGAGACCCTGTGCTCCAAATCTCTGCTCTCTTAACCTACGATGCTTTCATTTGGCCATCACATGGATGCGTGAGGCAGCGTGGGAGCTGGGGTGAGATGGCTGGCATGCTTGAGGGTTTCCATGTAAACAGGGAAACTGCAGGTAATAACTGATGCTTTTATTTCAGTTCTCACTATTTCCATTTGCCACACTGTTTTAAAATCTATTGAATTCTTTGCCACGTGTTCATATCTACTTAGCTAGCTACTTCAGGCATACTTCCTAATAAAATAGTTACTGTTAAAAAGCAGAACACTGTGATAAATGGATCAAAGTATGAAAGGAATGACCATTACGTTTTTGAGGAAGAATTTGATTCACTTGGGGCAATACAAATTGCAAAGCATAGACAAACAATAATGGCACCAATGTGTTTTTTAAAATGTCATAAAAAAGCATTGGTTAAACAGTAGATACAGATTAAACATTTGGCTAGTGTTGAAGTGACAGAGGTAGGGTGACTTACACTGTAACCAGAAGGGATTTTATGGTTTGTTTTCATTTTTTTGAGACAGGACCTCCCTATATAGCCTTGGGCAGCCTGGAACTTGTTGTTGACTAGGCTGGCCTTGAGCTCACAAAGATCTACCTGTTTCTGCCTCTGGAGTGCTGGGATCAAAGGTGTGCACCAGAGTCGTCTTTATAGCTAGCAGAGAGGGTTCAGTGGGTAAAGACCTTGCCGTGCAAGCATAAGGACCTGAGGTTTGGATCCCAACACTTGTGTTAAAATAGTAAAACCCAGAAATGGTGGTACTTCCTTTGTAACCCTTTTGTGGGATTGTGGGGGTGAGCAGGCAGGTTCCTGGGGCTTGCTCACTGGCCAATCTAGCCAAATTGGGTGAGCTCCAGGTTCAGTGAGAAACCCTGTCTCAAAAAATAAGGTAGAGAGTGATAGAGGAAGACCCCCAACATTGACCTCTGGCCTCTACATGTGTATACATTCATATATATCTCCACATACACACATATAAAAGAAAGAAAGAAAGCACTCAAAGCTTGCAGAGGTGTTACAGCAGGAGTCTGGGAGGAAGGGAGAGTGGTTATCAACTGAATTTTTTTTTTTTTAAAGACAGGGTTTCACTTGGGCAGACCTGCGATTTATTCTATTAACCCAAGTGGTCCTTAAATTTGTGATTCTCTGGCCTTGGTGTCCCGTGTGCTCAGATCACAGCTGTGTGCCTCCATGTCCAGCTTCACCGTCTTTGTTTCTGGAAGGTGTGCTGAGCCTGCTCTTGGAGCATTCATTCATTGCCTTGCTTCTTCGGAAGCTGGCCGGTTGGGGTTCTCTTGTGGCTCATTCCCTTCCTGAAGCGCTTTCAGCAGCGTGGGAGGGCTTGTGCTGTTCCTGGCCGCCTGCTGCCAGGCTCAATGACTCAGGCTCTGTCCAAGAGCTGGTACAGGAGCCATACTGCTTATGTTGCTCTTCTGGACCCCGCTGCTGCTGCTGAGACTCAACTTCCCCCTTTTATACTCCATCCCCTTTCCTTACCACTTTGAGTGCCATTGTGTGTTGGGGAGCAGTGTGCATGTTTCTCAACCAAAGACCTCTTCTGGTTTCTAGAAAATAGGTATTGTAGCAGAGATCATAATTTTATTTTGAAGACAGACATCAGAAAAATCCCTTGACTCTTTGTGTGGAGTTAGGCCCCCTGCATGCCTAGCCTGTAAAGTCAAGCAAGCCACAGACTGATTCAGCACCTACTAAGTACCCAATCTATGAGAAAGACACACACACGCACACACACACACACACACACACACACACACACACACACACACACACACCGCTGGTGCCAGTGAGCACTCTTGCAAGCTTGCTTCCTCTCTGGGCCTCTGGGGGCAGCATCCCGGAATCCCAGAGCGTGTGCTCCTGTGAACACCACCATGCAGGCTGAGAATGGCTTTAATGGCTTCTGGTCTGTCTCCAGCCTGCAGAGATTTGTGGCCCAATCACAGATTCCTGTCCTGTTGGGAAACAGGAATAACATTTGTGACACTAGAACAAACTCACGATGAATGGCTGCTTCCGCTGACCAGCAGCTCCATTTCCCATCGGCATTTAATTGCCTGCAAAAGCTGTTTATTGCCTTGTGCACTCCTCCACGGCAACATTATCTCTTAAATAAACATGTTGTACCTGGCTGACAAGGGAGAGGTGCATATCAAGTGAGCAGAAATAAATATGGGGAGGACTCAGAGCCGAGCCTGGGATCTCCTTCAGGCTCACAGCTGGCGCTCTTTTGTTGCCTCTACCCAAGCCTGTGCCACCAGACGTCTGGGTTCACATTCCCGCCTCAGTCGGGGCGTGGTCAGGTGACAGCCTTAGGGGTTGCATTCCTCTGGCGGTTACTTTGGTCTCTGTCTGAGTCATCCCATGATAATGATTGTCCACTGACAGCTATGCATCTCACTGGAATTCGTTTATGTATTAAATAAACATACACCAGGGGCTGCTACACTCTAGAATTGACTGCCAAGTGAAATGGATAGAAAAAACATAATAGGGTAATTGCAGTTAACAATAGTTCGTATATTTTTAAATAGCTAGAAGAGACAGTGTTAGGTGGATATGAAGACTCTGATTTGATCATTCCACATCGTGTCTGTATATGGAAAAAACATGAAGGGATGTTGGGAATCACCTATATAGTCCTTGGTTTGAACTGAGATACAGGCAGGAAGGGAAACAGATTCTGGCATATGACACTTGGCACAGAAAAAGACACCTACTGTAGGTGTTCCTGGGATAGCAATCCAGCCCTCTCAGCTTGTGAGGGCCAGAGGACCAGGCCTGGCATTTTAAAAAGCTGCCTTCGATGGCTTACCTGCCTACTGATGCTCTTCATCCTTAAACCAACAGCCTGAGCAGGCAGGCCCTTGGCTTCACAGGAACTTCTCTTTTCTAGTGTAGTTTAGTTCTGGGACAGCCATGTTAAAGTATGGTGAAAGCACAGACTATGTGGAGGTACCCTCACCCCTGCCTTCTCCACCACGCTGCAGTGTCTGTCCCACAGGAAGTGTGGCTGTGTGAAGCCAAATCTTAGATCCACCTCAGTTCCCAGGAAAAGTTAAAATTAATAATCCTTAAATCATTTTGTGTGTGTGTCGTCTGTTTTTATTATTTCTAATAAATTTATATAACATTTATAATATATATGGATGGAGGGTGAGAGATGGACAGGATATCTCTCTCTCTCTCTCTCTCTCTCTCTCTCTCGATGGACAGGATCTCTCTCTCTCTCTCTCTCTCTCTCTCTCTCTCTCTCTCTCTCTCTGTCTCTCTCTCTCTCTCTCTCTGTGGTTCTGGCTGTCCTAGAACTATCTATGTAGACCAGGCTGGCCTTGAATTCACAGAGATATGCCTGCTTCTGCCTCTGGGTACTGGGATTAAAGGAGTGCACCGTTAAACCTGGCTTGTGTATATGTTTTCAAAGACAGACTGTCCCTATAGAGCCCAGGCTGGCCTTGAATTTGGATGTCTACCCTCCCGTCTTAGACTTCTAAGTGCTGGGATTACAGTTGTGGGCAAGTATACCTGACTCTCAGATCCTCTTAAATTTAAAAATGATAATAGCAGAGAGGACACAGGAGAATGTAAAGCCCTTTTTCTGGCCTGAGAAGGTTGGTCCGACTTCTGTGAGGAACCTGACCATGTCTTTTCATCTCAGCCAAGCATACTTCTTACAGTCTTGCTGTTTATGGGCTGCCTGCCCATCCTGTGGCCCACATTATCACTAGCAGGTTCGCCTTGTCCCACTTCCTTTTTTTAGAACCCATTTCTCTTTTTTTCTTTATTAAGACATTTTTTATTCATTTTATATACCAACCACAGATCCCCTTCTCATCCCTCCTCCCCCCCCCCCAATTTTCATCCCCCAATCTACAAAAAGGTAAGGCTTCCCATGAGGATTCAGCAAAGCCTGGTTGAGGAAGGGCCAGGGCCCTACCCCTGCATCAAGGCTGTGCAAGGTATCCTACCATAGGTAGTGGGCTCCAAAGAGTCAGCTCATATACCAGGGGCCCCTTAAACAGACCAAGCTACACAACTGTCTCACTTACGCAGAGGGCCTAGTCCAGTCTCCTGCAGGCTCCCCAGCTGTTGGTCTAAAACTCATGAGTTCCCACGAGCTTGTAGAACCCATTTCTTTTTCTAGAATTCAGTGGTCATTTGCCACTGTATTGACTCCTTTTCTGTTGCTGTGGTAAGACACTGTGTCCAAGGCAACTTAGAAAAGAAAGCCTTTAATTGGCTTATGTTTCTGGAAGGTTATAGTCCATGATGGTAGAGCTGAGACATGGTGGCAGGAACGGATGAGAACTCATGTCTCAGAGCACAAGCAGGAGGCAAAGAGCTGAGCGGCATTGGTCTTTTGGAGCCTTAAAGCCTGCCCCCTGGTGACATACTTCCTGCAGCCAAGCCACACCTCCTAATCCTCCCCAAACAGCCACCAACTGGAGGCCAAGTATCAAATGCCCAAGACTTATGGGGGACATCTCGTTCACACCAGCATATCTACTGTCTGATGATAGGTGGACACTGGCTTTCTTGTCAGAGAGAAACCGGCAGCATTCACACACCATCAAAGGAATTTATAAGGATTGTGTACTTTTAAATATTTTTTATGACAATCTCTTTCCTCAGGCAAACAGGTGTAGTATCTGCTTTAGGAGTATTAGAGCTAACCACCATAATTTGATTTCTTAAAGATTAAGTACAGAGGCATAACTCTGTTGATGCCTGGAGGATTTACTTTAATTCATGTTCCATTACTATCATGTGTATTTATTTTATATCTTATGTATTCATTAATTCTAGCGATCTTATAGTTGCTTATTTTTTAACCTTTCTAGTAGGCAGTCATTTTTGTTGAAAACTTTAAATATCTCCTTTTCTGATGTGTGTTTTTAGTACATATTCAGCTTTGATGATGAGGGTGGGTAAAGATGTTACTGTTCTTTGGTTAAGGGAGAACTTTGCTGAGCTCAGAGGGGAGGGTCTGAGGACTGCCCATTTTTACAGTACTCTAGTAAATAGAGTAGATCCCAGGAGAAAACTGAACTGGCCTCTGGGAACCCGGGGGCAGTAGGGAGCCGGCGACCCTGACTCAAGAGAGCGAGGGATGGAATAAGGCCCTGGGGACCCTAAGGAACTGTTTTCTCAGCCTGGGTGGAGCAGTGCCAGGAGCATCCCAGGACATGCAGAGTGTGACAGATGTGCCCAAGGCTTTGGGAGAGGCCTGTCTGTGCCGGGCTGTCCTGCAGAGAGGTCGGCGTTCTGAGGTGGTTCTGTTTGAGCTACACTGAGTCGCACACCTTGTGATGTGCTGGAACACCGGAAGTGCTGGCAGTTGAGCCGGAGGCTGGAAGAAGACTGTTAGCACTCTGTTGCCAGGTTGTCCCGTCACTGGTGCTGTGTGACACAGCGTCAGGGTCGCAAACACTGTCGTCTTCGGGAAATTGTGTGAGGTGCTTGAAAAATTAGATCATTGGGTCACAGGATTTGAAAGCTTTCAGCTTTGATTTCTTTGGGCTGGTGGCCAAAATCTCGTCTATTTACATTTGCCTTTTGGGCTAGCTCTTTTTTCCCCTCTTGCTAATAGCTATGAATTTGATATAAAATTAGAAGCTTTTCAGAACATTTAGGTACTTGACTGAGTATTACATTCCTTGAGATCCGCATTTCTATGATGCTTAAGTGTTCTTCATTATTTGAATAAAGACTAAAGTCAAAGGAATGCATAGCCGAGACAGGTCGGTCCTGTTTTATTTGTTTGTTTCAATGCAGTATTAGAAATACAAGAAAAAAAAGGACACAGTTCTAAAGCCTCTTTAATGTGTTGTAAGACGTGAATAAGAAACTTTATTCATTCATTGTCACTCTCAAGTGCCCGACTGTCCAGCATAGTGGAAGTGGTTGACGAAGAACCAGAGGGCAGCATAATTTTCAGGTATTGAGGCCAGAGCTCAGTTTCCTCAGGAGAGAGAGAGAGATGTTGCACTGTAGGAAGACGGGTCTGGACAGGATATGCTGTGAGATGGGGGAGGGGGATTTTGTCACCTCTGTTGTTGAGAATTCTCAGCACATGGTGACAGTGAGAAGTAGATAGACGTGTAGTTCATCTCCGTCTTTTAACATTCTCTACAGAAAATATACCACTTCTACCTGCTCCTAGGACACTTCTCCATACCTTCTTCTTGGTGTCCCCACGGGCCCTCTGAGGGTCACCTGTGGTGTACAGCTTCCTGGGTGGGGTTTAAAGGAAAGAGAGAAGAAGAAACAGTTTACCTCTTTATCTCGTTTTTTTATACCATTTCCCATCATATTTCATAGCATAAATATTCTTTTTGGCTTTTCTATTTTTTACCAACCAATACTTTGAGAAAGAAGGCAGATAGTCCATTCATGTGTCTTGTATTTATGTAAAACTAGAAAATGAGAAGCCCTGGAACTTTAGTGAGTGAGTGAGTGCATGCAGGCATGGGTGTGTGCCTGCATGCGTGCATATTAACAATGTAGAATGTTGAGGGTTTTTTCTTTAAACAAATTGAAATGTAACAACATCTCACAATAGAGATATTTTTAAATATCCAGCAAAATATTTAAATGCTCAAATATTTTTAAAAGTATGTGATAGAAAGGCATATTTTGTCTGAGTCAGCACAGGGTCCTTGAATGTGGTCTCCAGTGAGTGGCCACCACTTCATGTCCCATATTGTCTGAGCCTTCAACACACCCTTGTCAGGTCTTGTTAGCGCCATTTAAGTGAAGAAATTGAGGCTCAGGGAGACCAACCCACTCAGCATTATCTCACCACTGGTTCGTGGGTAGCTGGAATGTGAACAGGCTTTGCCTACTGTGGAGGGCTCTTCTTTCCCAGAGTGCCTCTGTCTTCTGTGTAAGGCACAGCACATTGCTTAGTCTTTGACTCAAGCCTGAAAATTGTAGTGACACTAAATATGCTACTTCTTAGGTTTATTTCTCAAAACATGTTGATGCACGCGAGTGAGCGCGCGCACACACTCTGACAGAGGAGAGAGAGAACACGCTATCTTTAGGGAAACCTATTTTCATTTATTCTTGAGTCATTTGATGTGACCTGTTCCCATGATGGTCTTGGAGGGCGATGGGCCTCTTCATGCCATTCATGAGTTGGGGGGTGCCCGCTAGGAGTCACCAATCTGTGCTGGAATCTTTAAACAGTTTGAGGACAGTGTGTGAACATGTGCCTTTGCGTCCACTTGGAGGGTGGCTCTGACAGCCTCACCTTGCCCTGCAGGCAGTCTGTCATGTTCCGTCCTCATAAGACAGCCTTCATACTGCTGATTTATGCTAAAAGTATCCTAATGTTTCCGGCAGCTCATGTGTGACATGAATATAATCCATATTTCTTAAAGCAGATAATCCAAGCGGCTTATTTCCCGATACTGCTGATAGGGCTGTATCTCTTGGTATCTGCCATGGAGATTCTGACGGTAACATATTGTTTCTGGGTCACTAGCTTTGTCTAAAACAGTAGGTTGGAACAGAGTAGCAAAGGTTAATTAAGTTTGTCCATCATGGTGGGAACACATATGGATGACTGTGATGCATTGTGCTCTAAAATCAAAGTTCCTGAACGTGCGGTTGCTGGCGTCTTTGCTTCTCATTTTCAAATGATCCAAAGTGAAGTTTCTTCATTCGATGCAGAGTGATGAGAAGAGCTGGGCTGTTGAAAGGCGGTGGCTGCAAGTGGCCCTTTAAATAAGCAAGTGTCTCCATTGAAATGGGGAAGGTGTCTTGGTCAGTGGAAGAAATCAGGAGCCCCGGGCAGTTCCCTTTCTTTCCTGCCTCCTTTCCTCGGTGCCCTGAGTAGAACCAAGCTCCTTGCTGGCAGCATCTCCATATGTTGATGATGATTAAATTCTTAGGACTCAGTGAGGTAACAGGACAGGTCTCTTGGATCTTTCAGGAAATACTCACTTTCTTACTCTGAAGTTGCATTATTCCTGTAGTCAATAGCTGGTATTTTCTCAGGGCAACATCAAGAGTACCCCCCCCCCCCCCAGCCCAGCCCTCTGCCAGTCCAGAGAGCTGCTATGTAATGCCATCAGACATTCGATGTGTTAGCAGTCTGGGAAACCCTATGTCTGGATAATTATTAGCCAGGTGTTTTAGGGTAAAACTTGTCCCATCTTCTCTTCCAGCTATTTTATTGGTTTTTTTTTTTTAATATGTATAATTGATACTGGCATTTATGTCTGGCTGTGTGAGTTTGGTTAAAAAGTTAGGGTTGGAATATCATTTTATTTTTAATTATCTCTGTGTGAGTGTGTGTGTGTGTGTGTGTGTGTGTGTGTGTGTGTGTGTGTGTGTGGTTTGTGCCCATGTGTATTGGTGCATGTGTTCATGTGCACAAGCATGTAGACAAGAGGACATTGTCAGGTTCCATCACATTTGGCTTTATTCACTTGAGACGAAGGTCTCTCACTCAGTCTGGAGGCAGGCTTGTGTCCAGTAAGTCCCATCCATCCCCCTGTCTCCACTCTCCCCATTCACTGCCAGCACTGGGGTTGCAGGTACACTGGTAACCACCCCTGGTTGATTTTTTTTTTTTATGGGAGCTAAACTCATGTCCTAACGTTTGTACAGCCTGTGACTTCACCTGAGCCACCTTCCCAGCCCTAGTGTCTGAATTTCAGAGTGTGAATCATACAAACAAGGTTCTGTCTCGAGCCCAGAAGATTCTTTGTAGAATTTGCAAAGATAATAAAGACTCTAAGGTAGTCCTAGCTCGAGATTATTCCAGACACCCAGCCCTCTTTCATGACCTCCCAGCTCCCAGGGAAAGGGGACATTTTAGATTGGACTTGGCTTTTTCTAACTAGGCACCTGTTTCTGAAGGTAATTATTCCCTGTGTCTTGAGTGCTTAGACTGAGTCCTACAGTAAGAAGTGTGCTTCACGTGTATTTATGTACACAGACACTCACAGAGCAGTTCGACCCAGGGTGCGTACACTGTTCACATGGATTTGGCATTACGTTTTTCTCTGGTCTTGTTGATCTTGAACTTCTGGGCTCAAGGGATTCTCCTGTTTGATCCCTCCAAGTTGTGTGCGGATGGTGACTGCATTATTTCAGGGCCTGCGATGAGCAGCAGTTCTGTATTTTGGAAAACACAGTCTAAGAAAAGTCAGTGCCACCGATGGAGACAGAAGATGTGAAGGTGTTCTCACTAGAACACTGAGCATCATGGCTGAAAATGTGCATTTGGGTTTCTTTTGTAAATTATCAATATCCAAAGATTAATTGCTTTTATGGTGAAGTCAAGCATCGTAGACCATTTAAGTCCAGATACGATCCTGAAGTCCCATGGCATGGAGGGTATTCCCGTCAGCTGTTTGGGGCTTATGAGTAACTGTCAATGTGCTCCAGGATCTGGAGACCCGAGGGGAGGGTCAGCTTTGGTTCTGTGTTTCCACATGACCTGCTCACTTTGCCAGGCTGCATCCTATGGCTGTTTTTCCATTTCTTGAATTTAGTGAGATAAACTCAAACTCCGTTCTTCATTTCTACTAGGAAGGGCCCATCTACACGAGTTTTCTTGTTTTTGCATGCTTCCTTCTGTTGCTATTGCTTTGGTAAGCTTGGGCTTTACAGTCTAAGACAGCTTAGATAGATTGGTTCTTGAATTATCTTCTTTCGGCTGATCCCCCCACCCCCTCTCAGGAGAGGAAGAGCATCCTTTCTGTGTTTAGACAAAGACAAACAGTTCTTGTGTTCTTCAGCGTCTTGGGTGCAGCCCTCATGGTGGACACCCTCCCCACAATGTTCTGAAGAGTCCCTGGGCTCCCTCACAGGCATCTGGGTCCTGCCAAAGGCCTCTCCCCCTTCGCTCCCCTCCCCTGCACTCCTCTCTTTCTGTCCCTTCCTCTCCCTCTCCTCTTCTGGGTCATTCACTACGTGGCCACATTAGAGAAGGTAGTGAGAACACAGAGAGGAAGGCACAAACTTAGAGGATCTTGAGGGCTGGGTGGAGACAGGCAGTAGGAGCCTTGGATCACAGCCAAGGGGACAGTGCCAGCATCACAGGACTTGGCATTTGATCTTTTGTTGTTCTGGTATCTCTGAGACACGTGCATAATAGCAGGCACTTAGCCTATACATTAGGAATAAGTGTTTGCAAAGGGCAGCATGCAGTGTGGAAAGTGAACAGGTATGTGTCTCAGTGGACACAAGGGGCTCTCTGACGAAGCGCTCTGCACAGATGAGGTCTGCCCTGGCTCAGGTGCATGGCTAGGTGAACCTGAGAATAGGCATTGCAAACCAAAGAAATGGTTCTAAGGATGGCAGATGTTGATCTCAGCCTTTACCCTCTGCCCTGGAGACCTGAGGTTCCAGTCTGTGAAGAGTTCTGCCAGCCTTTACCCTCTGCCCTGGAGACCTGAGGTTCCAGTCTGTGAAGAGTTCTGCCAGCCTTTACCCTCTGCCCTGGAGACCTGAGGTTCCAGTCTGTGAAGAGTTCTGCCTTTACCGTAGAAGTGTTTCTGATCAGAAAACTAAAGGTTCGCCTCAGACGGGGCTTGAGGGGCTTGAAAGATTGTAATCCAAGTTTGTCTCAGGGTCTGGTAATCCCTGCAGTTAGTTGTGTTGATCTGTGGAGGACTCTTGGGAACACTGTTCTCTTTAAGCCACAGCTTCCCTGTGAGCTGGCTTACTGCCAGCCAGAGTACTCCTTTTACATCCTTCCCCTGGAAGGAGAGTTCAGCTTTCTCTAAGATCGGACACTTCTATCTGAAACCGTACTAGACAGACGGCAGATAGGATTTGGGAATTTTTAAAGAGGAAATGATGAGGTTGGACACTCTTGAGCTGTCCTGCGATATGACTGTTACTGGAGACAGGGTGGTTTAAGGCCTGTGGGTCAGATTATCGCCATGCATTTTCTCAGCAGTTCAGCACAACAAAACCCCAAGCTTCACGGATTCCTCTGGAGTTAATACTAACAGTACGTGCATTTGCTGCCTGCTCGGCTCCCGCTTGTGGGTCACACTCCGGTTTAGAGACTGGGGTGGGTAATATGATTATAAAACATGTCGCTTGCTTGCCAGCCACCACATGCTAATAATAATAACAGACATAATTCACTAGAATCTTGAGTGTTTTAGGTTTTGCTTGGTTTGTTTGTTTGTTTTAATATAAAGGAACAAAAATAAAATCTCAAAGAAGCAAGTTAGTATTGCATAACGGGGGGGAGGAGAGAGAGACAGAGAGAGAGAGAGAGAGAGAGAGAGAGAGAGAGAGAGAGAGAGAGAAGAAAAGCAGCTATTAACATAACTGAGTAGTTCCTCCATTTACTACTGTGAGGAAAGGGCCTTCAGGATATTAGATTAGTTTGAAACAGGTCCCCCAACCTTGGCACAGTTGTGGTGTTGGGGTGAGTACTTGATTGTCAGGGGGACTGCTGTGGGCCCCGTGGGAGTATAGCAATGTCGCTGGCCTTTATCTCTAGATGCCAGTAGCAACTGTCTTTGCTTCCGGGTGTGACAGTTGAACATGTTTCCAGATATCAAATCTCCCCGTAGGGACAAGGTTGTCCCCAAATGAAAACTACTGGTTTTAAGATCAAACAAATATCAAAGGCTTCATTATCCACCCATCTTGTCTAAGGTCAGAGTAGCAGGATTGTGTTGTCTGTCTGTCGTCTGTCCGTCTTGTCTATTTAAAATTAGAAGGGAAGTGACCTGGAGTTACTCCCAGGGCTTTTAGGGTGAACATCAACTCAGTTTTAACTTTGTGTTTAAGTGGGCTCTGTTTTCTTAGAGACACCTTCCTCCTATGCCGTGAGTAGATGATTGTTATAGTGGTCTCAGTTTTCTTTCTGAGTCTAGCCTCTAAGGGCTGCGCCACCTCTCCAGCCCTTAAGCATTATTCTTTGAGTTGGATGTAGCTGAAGTGACTGAAGACCTCAGTCAACTCACATTTTAATAACCTCAAATGGAGTTTGGCCTTTTGTATCTTTTTCTTCTGCTGCTGGAAGTCTTCTGTTGTGGTATCAGAGAGGCGTTGGGGAAACTGAATACAAATAACTCAATTTCAGGTTCTAAGTAATCACAGTTTTTTATGCTTTCTGGAAAGATGAAGAATTAAATGGGGGACAATAAGGGTATGTATGTTTTGAGACAGTGCTTATTTTCTGTTTGAAAGAGTGCCGTTTGACTGCATAGCTTTCTGGGCAGTGTGCATGCTGGGATGGCAGCTGTTGGCCAATCTGCTTGTCGGACTTGACCTTTTGAACTGTTTTTAATACATGGAATCTTGTTCTTCTCTGGTGTATGGATACATGTTGGTAATTTTTAGAGTATATTAAGCCACGGTTTGGGTGACATGTTTGAGTTACCTAAGGAGCTTTGGAAAGACCCAGGGTCCAGGCCACATCCCAGACCAGTTGAATTAGATTTCTAAGGAGTGGAGCCAAGACATCAGTTCCTTCCTTTATTCTAGTGAGAGTCAAGATGGAGAACTTGTCCACACTATTCGTAAATAAAGTTTTATTGGGGCAGAGTCCATTCATTTGCTGTTGCCTAGAGACACTGTGGTAAACCCTCAATTAGTTACTATTTAGCCATTTATAGTAAAATGCTGGCTGACTGTTGCTCTGAAGTCATGGTGAATAGTAACTATTTCAGTATTTGTATGTACTTCCACAGCAAAAGAAAAAATGCAGCATTTTGCAGAGCTTGTGGGCTCAAGTCCCATTAACTTCGTACACAGGAGATATTGAAAACTATTTTCTGTTGTTGTTGCTTTTTTACTCTTTTGGGGGGGACCTACCACTCATCCCCCAAGTAAATCACACAAGGAGGCTTATTTTTACTTATGAATGCCTGGTCTTAGCTTGGCTTAGTTTCTTGCCAGCTTTTCTTAACTTAAATTATCCTGACTACCTTTTGCCTCTGGGCTTTTCCTGTTCTCTTACTCTGTAAATCTTACCCCCCCCCCCCCCCCCCCGTGGCTTGCTGTGTAGCTGGGTGGCTGGCCCCTGGAGTCCTCCTCCTTCTCTGTCCGCTAGCTCTCTCCTTCCAGATTTCTCCTTCTATATACATATTCTCTCTGCCTGCCAGCCACACCAGCCTTTCTCCTGCCTGGCCATTCAGTTCTTTATTAGACCATCAGGTGTTTTACACAGGCACAGTAACACAGCTTCACAGAGTTAAACAAATGCAACATAAACAAAAGTAACACGCTTTAAAATAATATTCTACATTTCTCTGCTTTTGTCTAAAAAAACTGAAAAGGGTTTTAATTTAAACATAGTATAACTACATACAACAAAAACAGTTATCAAGTAAGAATTAATTTACAATATTCAATCCATTTACATTTAGCAAATTCAGAGAAAGCACTCTACTACCCATCCATCTTAGTGACTCCAAAGTTTCTTACAGAATTTACTTTCTATCATAACTAAGAAAAACTTCCAACTATAACTATTGTAACACAGCATAACAGAATTAAACAAATGTCACATAAACAAAAGTAACACACTTTAAAATAATATTCTACTGAGTTTTTCTTGAAGAACTGACTTGTAGATGCTGTCAAACCCGAGGGAATGTGACTGTCTCAGCACCCAGAGCAAGGAGCCCATTGTTCACATGGGCGTCTCTGCTTAAAGTCAGCCCTGGACTGTTACGCCCATGCTCCTTTCTCAGACTGTGTAACCGGCTCTTGGGAAGCCTGCGGCTTCAGTTTGAAGGAGGCTGGAGTTCTACTGAAGCACTTAACAGAATCCATCACACCCCCTCCAAGAAAGGCTGAAGATACAGTTCAGTGGGCAGAGTACTTACCATGCTGGCGAGAGGTTCAGAGTTCAGATGCCCAGCGTCTGTATCCATGTGGGTCAGGCCTGCGCACCCACATGCAGTCATCAAGAGGTGGAGATGAGATCCCTGGAGCAAGCTGGCCAGTTGGAGTAGCTGAACTGGTGAACTCCAGGTTTAAGTGAAAGACCCTCCCTTGATATATGAGGTGCAGAGTTTCTCTGACATGCTGAAATTGAGGTATGGAGTGTGTGACAGAGCAAAGCAGCTCATCGTGTGGGACACAGAAAGAACAGACGGACCCTGGAGGGTCCAAGACAAACTGTCCTCTAGAGTCTACCCTCCCCAGCCTACTTCCTTCAGTTAGGTCCCATCTCCTAATGTTCCCAGAATTTCTCAAGTTAGTGCTGTGCGATGGGGACCAGGCCTTGGGCATGAGATCCTGTGGGGCCATTTCATGTTCAAACCATAACAAAGATGTTCTTTAATTTTTCTTAAGCAGATGAAGACCTCAGAGAGCCGCCACCCAGTGAGCTCCCAGTACAGGATGCACTCATACTACGGGCCTCCCTCCTACCTGGGCCAGAGCATGTCCCAGATCTTCACCTTTGAGGACGGCCCCTCCTACTCAGAAGCCAAAGCAAGCGGTAGGTTCTGTGGTGGGTATCTGGAATTGAGATGACGCCTAGCAGGAGAGAAGTAGTTTTCTGTGGCTGTGGCTCATGGGAGCTTTGGGAGATTTTTAAATTATTATTAATTCTTTGAGACTATCATACAGCCCCTCCCAGATCTCCCACCTTCGTATCCATCCAACTTCTTCTCCTTCTCTCTCTCCCGCCCTCCTCCCCTCTCCCACAGAGTCCAGTTTGTGTTATGACCTGCCCTGGATAAACCAGGGCACATCTGGTTGATAAACCGGGCAGCAAATCTCTAAAGACATCTGACTTTCCTTCTCCAAGCAGCAATCGAATACCAATAGCTTCTTAGCTGGGGTGGGCCTGTGTCTTCGTGTGTGTCCGTGTGTCCATGTGTGTGTCTGTGTGTCTGTGTGTTTGTCTGTGTGTCTGTGTGTCTGTGTCCCCTGTGTGCATGCACACTTCCTCCATGCTGGGATTTTGCTGGCTGGAGCTTGCACAGGTCTTATGCATCACAGTTGCTGTGTGTTCATACATGGAATTGCCCTCTTACATCTGGAAAGCAGTGTTTCCTCAAGTCACCCTCCACTTCTGGCTCTTAAACTCTTCCACTTAGACCCCTGATCCTTGAGGAGAAAGGATGTGATATAGATGTCCCATTTAGGGTTGAACACTCTAAAATCTCCTAATCTCTGCATGGTGACCAGTTGTGGGCCTCTGTAGTAATTAATGTCTACTGCAAGAAGAAGCTTCTCTGCTGAGGGTGGAGAGATGCGTTGATTGACAGTGTAGCGGTAAGTCGTTAGGAGTTGTTTTAATACTATGTCCATTATAGAATAATAGTAGGCTTTCTCTAGGGCCCATGAGCTGTCTAGCCATAAGTTCTTGGTCTTGTTGACAGTGTTAAGTGTGGGTCCTATTTTTGTGGTATGGGCTCTAAAGCCAAGCGGAAAGGGATTGGTTTCTCCATTAACACTTGTACCGCTATTGTACTAACTGGGACTACTTTACCAGGTAGGTCATTAATGAAACTCCCAGGTCTACAGCCAGATGAGATTGGTGATTACTTTTCTCCAGATGAACATTCTCTAAAGAATTCAGCTACAAATTGGTTTTACTTTGTTCTTTTTTTATAGCTTCATTTTCTTTTAAAGTATCTTTTTGATTGTTTACTTTTCAGATTGTATTTTAGTTACAACATTTCTCCCTTCCTCTTCCTCCCTCCAATCCCTCCCTCACATACCCCTCCCTGCTCTGCTTCAATTTCATGGCTGCTTCGTCATCAGGTGTACTGTGTGCATTTGTGTATTTGTACAGGGGAAATGGAGGGATCCTTACAGAAGTGGGGGGGAGGGAGGGAGGTAAAATAACAGCATGGATGACTGGGAAAACCACACAGACTCATACTATAAACTATTTCCTAAAACAAAAACTGCATGTCATTCCGTGTATAAATAGACATACATAGCTTTCATGAACTTACCTCATGTGAGCCGATGTACTCCTCCAAGAGCCAAAGACCACCTAACAAAAATTCCCATACCACATATCAAAAGCCTCTTTTGAGTTGGTTTATTCTTAACACAATTTTCCCCCTTTCTGAATACTTGTGGTAACAGTAGACTTCTGTCCTCAAATGTTATTTTCTTTTTATCTTTTTTAATTAAGAAGAATTTATGTGTGTGTTTTGCGTGCATGTATGTATGTGTACCACATGTGCGCTTGATGCCTGAAGGCAGGAAGAGGGTATTAGATCCCCTGGAATTGGAGTTGTGCGTGGTTTTGAGCTAACATGTAGATTCTGGAAGTCAGCCCTGGGTCCTCTGGAAGAGCAGGCAGTGCTCTTAATGGATAAGCCATCTCTCCAGTCTCCAGATGTTACGTTGTTGAGGAACAGAGTGACATGCAAGGCTGAAACCCCAGGGATCGTTGCTGATGCTGAGCAAGGGCTTTGAGAAGATACCCCAGTGCCCAGGGATGCTTTAAATGTGTTTCAAGTCCACATTTTTTTTCTTTTTCTTTTTCTTTTTTTTTTTTTTTTGGTTTTTCAAGACAGGGTTTCTCTGTGTAGCTTTGCGCCTTTCCTGGAACTAACTTGGTAGCCCAGGCTGGCCTCGAACTCACAGAGATCCGCCTGGCTCTGCCTCCCAAGTGCTGGGATTAAAGGCGTGCGCCACCACCGCCCGGCTTTTTTTTTCTTAATGAAGTGAAGTTCTGTACAATAAATAGTTGTTTCACAAAGAGTCTTGCTTTAAAATCAAAGTACATTCATCTTTTGGGGGGAAAGTAGCACAGTAAAACATTTTTTAATACAGTAGATCTGGGCTTCTGCAGTAGCAATGCAAATAATTTTGATATGGCTGAAATAAAAAAATATGAGTGTTTAATGAACCAAAGCACTTTGAAATACACAATTCCTCAACTTCAGTTTTAACCTTCTCCCCAACAGTTATGCCGAGTTGATGGGCAGGTCTTCCCTGGCTGCATTTCCAGAGCCCATTTTTGAATGAATTATACTTAAGCATCATCTTTTAGTTTAGGAAAGCTAGACGAAAACAGTGGAGCCCGGAAGGGGCAATCAGGGCAGTCCTGAGTGACACGGAAGGGACTGGTCCAGACATTTTCGTGATTACCTTGTACTAAATGGAAGGAGACGTTCCTTTCCTAAATAGTGTGACTATGGAGTCCCTTGTACTAAATGGAAGGAGACGTTCCTTTCCTAAATAGTGTGACTATAGAGGAAGACGTTTAAAATTCTATTATGTTTGTTGCACGGGGAGGGGAGGCCATGATGTGGGTGTGAAGGTCAGAGGACTCTGTAGAGTTGCTTCTCTCCTTTAACCTTGCCATAGATTCTAGGGATTGCGCTCAGCTCACCAGCCTAGAGTCAGGTTAGGGTGCCTGTACCTCCTGAGCTGTCTTCCAGGCCAAGGGTTTCTTTGCTAAAGCTAAAGAAAATGAGAATCAGAACTCTAACCTCATCTTCACGTTTGGAATTAAATCTTTAAAAGCTGGGCAAGAACCCCTGTCCACAGAAGCAAAAACAAAACAAAAAAGCCGAGCAAATGCTGCTTTATTTACTCCCCTAAAATCCAATAATAGCTTCCGTGGATATAGGACGTTTAGGTCATGGAAACTAGGTTGTCTGACATGAAGAAACGGAAGTGCACGGTGATGGCTGTGCTTTCATTTTTATTGATACTCAATCGCTGTGGTTAGAGCAGACTGTGCCCTCCCTGTTTCGTAACACCTATATTCTCCGTGGCGCCGCCTTTGGGCCAGCACACTCCTCAAGAGAAAGCACACAAGCCACGTTCCTTTTCAGTCTGCTCGGACAGCCTCTCTTTGCTCTTTGTTGAGTGAGTGAGTGAGTGAGTGAGTGAGTGAGTGAATGAGGGAAGGAATGAAGAAGTCTGTCTGTTTTTAAGTGAGCGTGCCCCATCAGGGAACGAAAGCCTGAACAGTCAGGATCCCGACTCTGCTGTGTCCAGTTTGGAGATAAAGCGGTTAAAGAGACTTGTTGTCATGTAGATAATTAGAAATGAGTTCCCCTTACAGGAGGAAACCGCCTGTGCTTCTTGCTCCAGCAGTAAGGGACTAGCTTTAGAAGCACTGGCCTTCTTGAGATAAAGGTGTCAATTGAGAGCAGTAAGACAGAAAAATGTAAGGGGCCGTTTATTGGAGCAGAGAGGAGCGGATGTGAAGAGGAGCACTAGATTTGTCTGAAGTTACGGCAGAGGCGGCCGTAACTCAGAAGGAAAGAGGTAACGGTCCACGAAAGCAGGGTTGGCCGCATTGTGACCATAGCACGAGGCATCAAGAATGGCTTACTTTTCCTGAGGTCTCTGGCCTCACTTCCTGGGACCTTCTCATCCACTGATAATTAGTCAGGAGCTCAAGCTGTGGGCAAGAGGGAGATGGCCCTGAAGAACCATAGATAAATCTCAGGATTGTTAACTTGGAATTATGGAAAAAGAAAAACGAATTAGTGGAAAACCCGAAACCCAGCTAACGGGTGAAAGGAACGTGGTTTGCTGGTGTCTGGCTGCCTGGAGTGCCGTGTATGAAGCTTTACAAAGCCGATGAAGGTTGGGAGAATCATTGGGGAACCAGGATGTCCACAGGTCATCTTTTTGGCACTTCCCCACACACACACTTTGGTGCTTTGGAGCAGGCTAGGCCCCTTTGGATAGTGGGTCTGAGGGTCTGAGACAGTGGCAGGATGTGGTGCGTGGGGCTGGGGACATCATTGTAGTCACTGAGAAACTGGCCCTGGTCACAGTTCTGCCTAGCCGTCGTCATGGGTGAGTTGAGTTCCTTTCAACAGGCCAGCATGTTTCCACAGGTTTCCACAGGTTTCAGATATCCCAGATGGTCTTCTAAGTGATTTGAAGAATGGTCTTGTAAGTGGACTTAGTGTTTTTTTACATTTTTGAGTATGTATTTGTCCATTAATATATTTTTCAATTTTTTTAATGGATAAACATAACTTATCGAACCCATGGATGCTAGGGAAATGCTGTACCACTGAGCTACAGCCCCAGGCCTTTAAAAAAGTTTTACTGTGAGACAGTTGGACAGGCTGGACTTAAACTCACTGTGTAAATCAAGGCAGCTTCAAATTTGTGAGCCTCCTGCCTGTAATTACAGGTGTGTACCATCTTGCCCAGCTAATCTTGGTATCTAGAGAAATGGGTGTGAGCTTAATGCTGTCCTCTGGACCTACAGTGGATGGCAGCAGGAGAAATCTGTTGTGGAAAAAAAAAAATGTCAAAGGTTTCCCCTGCCAACTTGCTTCGGTGGTTGTTCTCTGTGGAAGAGGTCTGAGCAGACCCCGTCCCATCCAGAAGAGATGGCTGGGATGTGTGCGTAGGTGGGAGCTGAGGCTGTCTGTGCACCTCCCACGCTTGATTATCTGTCTCTGTGTGAGGAGCTGGGCATTAAACCCAGGATCCCACCTCCTAGGCAAGTGCTGTACCACTGAGGTACATTCTCAGCCTCTGTGAGATGACTTTTCCACCAGGTTTGAGAAGTCCGTGACATATGCACGTGGGCTCTGAGTAGAACTTGGATGTGTGAAGTCTGAGTGGAGGGGAACCACCCCTACTAGAAATAAAAAGTTGAGGGTTCAGTAGACAGACGCTGGATAAGTCAGTCTGACGAGATCACCTGAGAAGGGAATGTCCAGGAATGCAGAGGGGGCAGAGAGGACTGAGGCTCCGAGCCTGGGGACCTCAGTGTGTTGAGCACTGGTCGATGGGATGAGTGAAGGAGATAAGCAGCCAGTGAGGTGGATCAAAACCGTGGGTCGGTGGTGTTTCAGAAGTCGAGTGAAGGAAGTACTTCAGTGAACCAAGCCAAGCAGGCCTGACCATAGGACAGGAAAGCCGGGCTTGCCCACTGCCTGGTCCCAGCTAAAAATGATGGATGGCTTTGCTGCTGTAGTGGGGAGCTTGGGCCCTCTTCATGCTTGGAGAACCTGGGAACTAGTTGCTCTTTGGTCTATGAGGCTGCGTGACTCAGCAGTTCTAGTCTGGTGCTATACACTGGAGGAATTCTGGAGAGCCAGCCATTGGTGTTCAGTCCATGCTGGAAGTCCAAAGGAAATGGGTTTCAGTGTTAGCAAAGGGTGGTGGCAGCAGCGGCAGTGACCACTGTGAGGATAGATGCACTCACTAGCAAGAGGTGAAGCCTGGCAGGCAAAGTGCAACAGCTTTTCTCTCAACTTCCTTATCTCTGGGGAGACTTTCCTCTCCAGAAGTCAGTCCTTCTGGGAAAAACTCTTACAGACCTAACTAAAGGTGTATCTGTTAGTTAGTTCCAGATCCAGCTAAGATTAACCATCACAGCAGGACCCAGGGAGCCAGGCCAGTGCGCTCCAGAGTGACAGCTCGGGTGGGTCTGCAGATACTTTTCCTACTGGTTGAAGAAAAGTGACATAAAGGAGTCAAGAATAAGGGGAGACTGTACGAGTCAAGAATAAGGGGAGACTGTAGCTACTTGACAGGGCAACTAGATGTCTAATGAGCTTGATGTCAGACATGGGGCTTGTGGTTGATATATTGTACACCCCAATAAACTTATCTGGGGGTCACAGAACAGAACAGCCACTATATTAAACATAGAGGTTGGGCAGTGGTAGCACACACCCTTAATCCTAGCATACCGGAGGCAGAGATCCATCTGGATCTCTCTGAGTTCAAAGCCACACTGGAAACAGCCAGGCATGGTGACACACGCCTTTAATCCCAGGAAGTGATGGCAGGAAGCAGAAAGGTATATAAGGCGTGAGGACCAGGAACTAGAGGCTTTTTAAGCTTTTAGGCTTTGAGCAGCTGTTCAGCTGAGATCCATTCGGATGAGGACTCAGAGGCTTCCGGTTTAAGGAAACAGGATCTGATGAGGAGTTGGCGAGGTGAGGTTAGCTGTGGCTTGTTCTGTTTCTCTGATCTTTCAGAATTTACCCTGATAGCTGGCATTGAGTTTTATTATTATTGTCGTTATTATTATTATTATTATTATTATTAATATTATTAAGACTAAGATTCATCTACAGGGGCTTGTAGCTTTATCTTTCGTTGTTGTAGTAGTTCACTTGTATCTCACATAAGATAATCATGAAACATCTGAAACTGTACTTGGGGTGTTGTGTATGTCACAGTTAGGGCAACTGTCCCTTCTGTGTGGTTCCAAGTCATGTGTACGCACTGAAGAGGAAACTCATATCCATGAAGCCGTTAGGTCCACTCTTCCCTTCCTAAGCCCCTGGTAAGCACTAACCTGCTTTCTGCCTCCAGATTCCCCTATTCTTGATGTCTCATGCAAATGGAATAGATGACACACGACCCTTTGTCCTCTTTCTCTTCACCTCCAGTTTTCATGGTTCATCCACACTTTAGTGTGAATTAGCACTCCATTCATTTTTATGGCTGAATGATAGTCTGTGGTTTGAATGTATCACGTTTTGTTCATTCATCCTTTGATGGACGTTTGGATTATTGCCGTTCTCTGACTGCTGTGAATTGATCATGCCGGCAGGACACACATACATGCCTATTTGATTACCTGTTCTTAGGTCCTCTGAACTTCTCCCTGGAAGTATGTATTAGTCAGCTTTTGCCACTATAACAAAAAGACTGGCTTTAGTAGCTTTCAAAGAGTAAAGGTTAGTTTTGACTCACAGCTTTGGAGGTCTCCACCTGTCACTGAGTGGGCCCATTGCTTTGGGTTTCTGGTGGGGGAGCCACATGGCAAAGGGACACAGTGGAATAAAACCACTGACCTTGCCAGCCAGGTGGAAAAATGGAACAGGAAGAGGTTAGGGTCCCGCGCCTTCTTTCAGGGGTATGTTCCCATGGCCCAGCACCTCCCACTGGGAATTGACTTTAAGGTCAGGCACATGCCAGGCAAGCACTGTACCACTGAGATGTAACCCTGTCCCTCTTTTATCCCTTTTGCTTCAGGGCTTTGACAGCAGCCCAGGCTGGCCTCGAACTCACTCAGTAGTCTAGCCAGGCTTTGAACATGCCGTCATCTTGCCTCCTTAGGATGACGGTCCTGTGGCCAACTCCGGGTTCTGCCACCTCCCAATAGTGCTGCCCTGGAGACGGGGCCTTTTAGTGTAGGTCTATCCAAACCCTCCAGAGTGGAATTGCTAGGTCTGTGGGAGTTTTATATTTAATTTTTTGAGGCACATTAACCTGCTCTCCCAGCAGCTGCCCTGTCTTACATTCCCATCAGTCTCTGAGAGGCTCCCACTTCCCCATATCCTAACCAACACTAACTTGTTTTCCAATTTTCTCAATTATGGCTCTCATAATTCATCTTTATTGTACTATAAAAGTATCTAATCAAAGCAGATTAGAAACTCAAAGTAAATAAAGCGTAGGTCCTTCCCTCCATATAGTTTGGAAATCACTGATTTGCCCAAGTAGAAGACTGGTGTGGGAGAATGTGTGGCCAGTTCATAGCAACACATGGAGGGTGTTTGGGAAATGGCTGTGGGTGCATCCAGGAAATGATGCTCACTCACTCCGGAAGGGGTGACATGGGGGTACCACAGCAATGTCTCTGTTTCACTAAATGCACATGTGGCTGTAGGTGGGTAGTGTTAGGTCTCAGGCAGTCTGTATGTGTTTTGAGAAATGGACTCCACATGAACCATAGGAGGATTTCTGGCAGTTAGATAAAAGTCAGCATTCCTCAGGAACTTGTGAAACCATTTGTCTGCCAATAGGAGCCATTTCCCTCACCTGGCAGAAGGAACATAGACTACCAGTGACTTCTGTCAGCATAGCGAAGCCCGTGCTGGCCTCCAGGCTCCCTTAGTATCACAAGTGCACATTATACATCTCAGAGCCTGTGCTAGCACCCCAGCCCTTCTTACCAGCTCCCCTGCCCTAAGCTCCCTCCAGATCATGGACGTCCCCACTCCAGCTATCCTTCCTCTTAGAACCCAGCCATTCTCGTTATGCTCGTATCCATTCTCTCTCTCCTTACTCCCGCTGACTCTCTTGTTATGCTCTGTTTTATTTCTTGCTATCTCACTATCTCCCCTGTCCTTTCCTACTTCCCTAACCCTAGCCACGTCCAGTCTGCCTCTTTGTCTCCCTGCTCTCAAATCTACAATAAAAACCTTAACCACATCATGGAGCGTTCATGTTGACATTTTCTTTACTGTGCCCCGTTGCATACAGGTAGCATCTGTAAAGAGGCACATTTTCTACATGTTGTTCTCTTTAGTAAAAGTTCTTAGCAGGCAGTTAACACCTGCAGTGAGGTTTGGATTGTTGTTCGACTCTTTGATGGTCTTTTAATAAAAAAACTCAGAGCCAGATATCAGGATGAAAGCTGATCAGAGAAGCAGAACAGCCAGCCACTAGTTCTTACCTCTACAAAGTCCTCAGTGTAAAGAGAGAGAGTTCCTGTTTCCTCACGCCTTTTATACCTTTCTCTGCCCTGCCATATTACTTCCTGGGATTAAAGGCGGGTGTGCTTTCCAAGCAAAGGCATGAGATCTCAAGTGCTGGGATTAAAGATATGTACCACCACTGCCTGGCTCTGTTTCTCTCCTATACTGGATCAATCTCATGTAGCCCAGTGTGGCCTTGAACTCACAGAGATCCAGACAGATCTCTGCCTCCCAAGTCATAGGATTAAAGGTGTGTGCCACCATTGCCTGACCTCTATGTCTAATTTAGTGGCTGGCTCTGTCCTCTGATCCTCAGGCAAGTTTATTAGGGTACACAATATATCACCACATTGGATCACCTGGGAAAGACAGACACACTTAAAAGATTTGGTCAGCTTCTGTGATGATCTGAGCGCAGACGGGAGAAGTGGTTGCCTCGGACTCCTGAGCAGCCACTGACAGTGGATGCTGCTCCTCCGCACTGCCAGACTGTAGGCAGAATGGTTGTGCAGTCACCTGAGACATGTTCAGTGTTGTGTGGTAGAGCTGCACTTTGTGGGAAAGGTTTCCTGGCAGCACCTCCAGACTCTGCAGGTGGGAGCGAGGAGGCCATGCTGCCGTTTGGAAGCACCCTGAGATCTCTTTGTCATGGGTGCCTTCAATGTGAGGAGAGCGACCTTCTGTGGTAAGTGGCTATGTGGAGGGATAGGAGAGTCTGATTAGTAAAATGGGCCTATGAATCAGCAGCTGTGTAGCCTTAGCCACAGCAGGCCTTTCTCAAAGGCTGGTTTCATTTCCTGCTTTGGAGGGTGAGGGTGGGCACTGTGAGGTCACGTGGCTGTTGTGAGGTTCTGATGGGGTCCAGTGTGAAGAAGCTCAGGTCTGCTCTAGAAGGTGAGGGTGGGTGCTCTGAGAGGCTGCCCGGGAAATTGTGAGGTTCTGATGGGGTCCAGTGCAAACACAATAAAAGGTAGCAGATGTCATCACACCCAGTTCCTCCCTTCAAGGATGGTGCTGGTGTTGCTGGCAGGCCTTGTTGTGGAGAAGAATGTTCTAGAAATGTGTCAGTCTGGCTTAGTCCTGTGGAAAGTGAGCCCAAGACTCCAAGGGCTGCTTTTGTCCTGTGTGCTCTGCCCCGAGCTGTGTGACCTAGTCTATAGGAGAGAACATTGGCTCTTGTCCCCCCCCCCCCACCTTAAGAGAAGGTGACCGTGTCTCATGTAGTGTTTAGAGGATGCTACCCTTATTTTAAACTTGGTGCCGTAGGAAGTAGCTTGTTTGCCACATTTCAAAGAAAAGAGCACTGGACTGATAACCTTAGTTTTTTGTATGTGATCTTTTATTGTCAGCTCTCGCTTTGAAGAGAGAGGTGAGTGGAGCATTCAGTGGCTCATGTGACAGAAGCTGGTACCTGGAAGAGACTAGAGCCCTGCAGTGGGGATGGCCCTTAGGGTCCCCAGCTCTGGCCCAAAAGTGCTGCGCTCATGGTATCTTAGAGCTCCGTTCACTCAGCTGGGAAGCTGAACGCAGTAACAACAGTTTACCTGTTTTCATATAAGGATCCATAAAGAGCTGTGCAAAATCATGGAACACTGCTGTCCACACTGACGCCCCCATGTCACATTTCCTGTTGGCACAAAGGCCATCACCCTGCCTCTACACCTCTCTGTATCAGCAGGTGTTTAGCAGTGGACTCTGTAAATTAAAAGTATTGCTTTCATAAAGAAGGGCTTAGTTTTAGCCCAACAGGGGTTCTGATGGACCTGAGTATATGTGTATTGTGTATTGAGAGTTTCAAAATTAGTTAGACATCGTGGTCTGCTGAACGAGGAATATAGAATATCCACGTTTTTAAGCATTTACAAATGGTAGCCATTTTTAATTTGGGAATGAAGTATGTTGGTGTTTCTCAATGGATGGAAAGGAAGCAGAGAGGGAGAGAGACTGTTGGGGACCAGCAACTCCTAAAGAACGTAAAGAACAGTATAGACTAGTTGATGTGCTCTGGATGACAAGCAGAGCTGTTTTTATTTGGGTCCTTTTTCTTTCTCTATGAAACGCAGGCCCTGCAGAGGCAGTCTGGACAAGATTGAGAGCTGGTGGCCCCAGCATAGCTATGTAAGTGTAAAGTGCCAGTGTTTAACAAAGCCAGTCACCAGGCTGCCATCTAATAATGGAGGTGCTTATCAGGGACCTGCCTTGGGGAGGTCAGACTCTGCGATGTAAGGCATGGGATCAGTCATCTCAACACTGAGGAGGAATGACCAGGGTGTGTTCTCATGTATGCACACGGGGCAGAGGGGGCCCTCCCCAGAATGCTTCGTGTTCAGCTGAATGAATAAGAGGACCACTCTCGGAATATTTCCACTCTGGTCTCACCAGTGCTCAGTGAAGTGTTATCTCCATGTGGGTATGGAGTGCAGCCTCTAGGCTGTACACATCCTGGACTGTATTGCAGAGAATCTTGCCTTGGGGGAAGCTCTCAGTTTCACAGACTTAATTCTTTGCATGAGTCTGGCTTTTGATGAAGAATGAATGTAGCCTTGCAAGAGGCTCAGATGAGGCTTTACCAGTATTCACACTTACAGAGGGGGGCTGGCAGGATGCTTCCTCCAAGCCTTGTCCGTGGTGTTGAGCAGTAAGGTTCACTAGGGTCCACTCCCACCTTGGAACCACTTTCCCTGGCTGGTCTCTCTCCTTTGTTTTCCTTTCCTTCACTTCTGGTCCTTGTGTTGCTCTTACAAACACACGTCGCTTCCGCGGTGTCTTTAAGACAGCGCCCGGTGCACCTTACTGGTATAACTTACACTAGTATTATCACCGCTGTGTGACAGATGAGAACACTGAGGCGTGGAGACAGCGTCTGAGAGCCAGGGAGGAAGAGGGGCCCTGGTTTCCACATGCCAGGTGTGGGAGCTGAGGCATAGGGAGGGCATAGTCTTTCTGAAGCCTCCCTGGCCAAATGGTCTGACATGTCTGTGTTTGAAATATGTTCGAAGAGACGGCGGCTGTGATGGGAGGCTACTTACTTAGACGTGGCTACAACGGTGTTTCTGTTGCTGTTGTGAAATGTCAGAATATGGTCCTGGAAGCCCCCCCCACCCAGAGCTGCTTTTCTCTTACCTCACAGCACAAATCTTAGGAACAGCCTGAAACCCACCAGCGGGTCAGCTGAGATGGTTCTCTTGACAAACACGGGAAAGCCACTTAGTTTTATGGTTATATTACAATTTCCTTCTTATTTAACAGGTGAGAGTTGAGCACAGTTCATATTTGATGAGGTTCAGGTATTGGAAGGTTAGGTAGCTAGTTGTTATCTTAGAAATTATAAGTAGTTAGAAATAGAAACACCACCAGCTACTTCTTACATAGTCACTTTTTCCTTTGATCCTAAGCTAAGTCAGTTTATGATTCTATATGATATACTACTTGTTTTTTTATTTTTAGTTAACGTGAGCAAGAGTAGTCCAGTTTTCCCCAGATAGTTAAAAGTTCTTATTATATGTATTTTTGCATGTGTACTTTTGTGTGTGTGTGTGTGTGTGTGCGCGCGCGCGCGCATGTGTATTCACTGTGTGGGGGGAGGGGTTGGAGGATAACTTAATGGGACTTACATCGTGAGGGTCCCCAAAACAGAACTCATCAAGTGCCTTCAACCAATGAGCCATCTCATTGGCCCTCCCAGATCATCTTTTAGAAAGATACCATTTTTTGACTCTCTTAGTGGCCTTTGGTGGCTCGAATGGAATAGCTTTCTGTGTCTTCCTCTTGCAAGCTTTCCATCTTGGGCCCGGCACACACCAACTCTGCCTGTACCCTCAGCTCATCCAGTGACTATTGTTTTTAAAGCCGAGAAGCTCCAGCCTTGGCACGGTGGGCCTTGCGTGTGGCTGCAGCCACTGAAGTTAGAGCTGCCAGACCATGACTGCGAAGACTTCATTTGACTCCGACTTGAGTCTGCCGGAGCCTCCGGCATAGTGAGGAGTAATTTTGGGGTTTCTTCTCCCGGCCCAGCTCTCGGGAGGCACGGCCCCAGGCCAAGTACAAGTTGAATAACCTTCAGGAGAGCTGTGCCGTCCTTCCGTTGGCTGCTGTCTTTGAAAATTGCCCGCAGGGTTAGTGAGCAGGAACAGTTAAGATTTACAAACAATGATGAAGCTTGTCATGCATCCTTCGCCATTCATCACCCGGGTGCCGTGCCTGGGCGGTGAAGTGTTCTTCATAAAAACCAGCTCGGTGTGAAATACACCTCGCTGCAATGTTTACTGCTCTGAAGCCCGTCAGCGGCCCTTTATAGTAAATCCAGATTGCGATGTGACATTACAGTATATCATTGCCCGGCGCCGTGGGGTTTACACTGGGAATGAGTGCAGTGCACACCAGATGAGGTGTCCAGAGTGAGTTATGTTAGAATTTGGCTGTTATATGGGGATAGCTTTTGTTTTCTGAACACTGAAAGTTAGCTTTATATGTATTTGTATTTATAGATAGGCATATACTTCCCATCCTGCACATATACACGGGATATACACTATGTGCCGAGGTCAGCTTCCAAACGGGTTTCAGGTGTAGAGAATGGTGACCAGATTTTATGTACTTTCCAAGCTGTTGTTCATTGAACTTGGCATAGATGGAAGCCTTGCCGGGGAGCTAGGGTCAATTCATTGAGAAAGTCAGTTTGATCTGTGTGTAAAGTGATCGTGTTTCCCATCTTTTCATATACAAACAGGGACCCTTTTCTCTTGGGACTATTACTGTCCTCTGTAATGTCCACTTTGGTAGAAGATCCTACAGGCTGATTCTACTATAGTTGAGCACTGCACTCCTCTTACATACTCCTGGGGAAGTCTCTGAAGTCACTCCCTTATTTATTATTTTTTTAAGTGGGTATCAAAATCCTGGTGCTGCCTCTGCTATCTTGAGAGATGCTGCTTCCAAATAAGAGATTTATGTTGTTTTAGCTTAAATCTGCGAAATAAAAGATAGACTGAATTTATTGAATGATCAGGTTTATTTACATTCACCCTAAAAGCGCCAATATTAAAAATGGGCTCCATAAAAATAATATTCAGAGATAACAGCTTCCCCTGAAGTCCCCTGATCATCTGCTTAACACATATATTTTCAAATTCTCTGTTTTGCACAGGAGGCTGTGAGAACGATTTGTGATCGTCACCCACTTAGGCCTGCCGGGAGTGTAGGTCGACCCCACAACCCTTTAAATGAAAAGCTAAGCAAAGCTCTCCGGGCCACACCCACTGCCTTTTGAGGTTGATTTCTCTTATTTGTAAAGTCTTCGTCAAGACTGACTAACTGTCCATCTTTCTGGAAGAGGCCTCAAGGAGACATTGCGGCAGATGGTGCTGGCTTCTGGGGACATAGAGGAGCAAGCCCTCAGTGTCCAGTGGAGGGGGAGACTGGCCTTAATTTGTCCAGCATCGCCTCTTGCTGAGGTGATTGGGTCAGCAGGTGGAATGGTTCCCATCTACTTTGAGAGAAAATGAACACCCAGTTAGTTTTAATTTTCAAACAATAAGTGTTAATTGTAATCATTTTCTAAGTATTTTATTGGACTAAAAGTCATTTGTGGTCTGTAAAAGTTAAGCTAACCTGCTGCCTTGTGCTTTTATTTGCCCCCTCCGGCTGCTGGTGTCTTCTGTGATCACTCTTGTCTGAACCACCCTGGGAGGAGAAGCAAACTAAGATGACCTTTGAGTTTCAAATTAGTTTTGTCCCTGTAAGGTTAGGCCAGGAGGTGGCGCTGATGCCTCTTGGGCCAGTTTCCTTATTGGGCTGAAGTCATTGGGGGGAGGGGGTTTCTATACATTTCCAGATGGTAGTTCAGCCTTGAACATTTAACTGTATTGTTTCAGCTGCTGCTTAGGTAATTCAAAGGCACAGGAGGGCCAAGGGAATCACGTTTCTTCCTTCATCTTTTGTAGGTTAGACACAAAAGTGCAGCAATAACTGAAACCTTGCCTGTTCTCACTGGGAATTAAAATGGAAGCCTGTGCTTCTGCCTTTGCGGGTCATAACGGTGCCTCTTGAAGTCATCCTGCCGAGCCAGTTCCTCGTTGTCTCTCTGCAATCCTTGGAAGACACTGCCTTACTTCAGTGATTAGAAAAGTAAATTCAGGGACTTAAAGAGATGGCTCAGTGGTTAAGAGCACTGACTGCTCTTCCAGAGGACCCGGGTTCAATTCTCAGCACCCACATGGTAGCTCACAAGTGTCTGTAACTCCAGGTCCAGGGGATTTGACACCCTCACACAGACATACATGCAGGCAAAACACTAATGCTCATTAAAAAAGAAAGAAAGAAAAAAAAAGAAATTTCAGGTTGGGTGGTGGTGATGTTCACCTTTAATCACTCAGGAGGCAGAGGCAGGCAGATCTCTGTTTAAGGCCAGCCTGGTCTACGAGTGAGTTCCAGGATATCTAGGGCTACTCAGAGAAACCCTGTTTTGAAAAACAAAACAAAAGAAAAAGAAAAAAAAAGAAAAAGAAATTCAGTGAGCACTGACTGCATGTCTTTATGCCTAGCACGTACTCTAGAAGAGGGCCACAGTGTTCTCTGAATGCTAATAGAGTCTAAGGACATGTCTCTTCATGTGTGCCCGACAGCATTGCCTTGGTAGGATGTGGGACAGAGCACAGCCTGTGCTCTGTGGTCCTGCTCTGACTCCGGGCTTGACTGTGGTCTCCATGAGCCCCAGGGTGGGTTTTCTTTAGACGGAAAAGCCAGGGTACTGCCACACTGCAGTGTGCCAATGCGCAGCCTTGCCCAGGCATGCTTTCTTTCTGTTACTTATGTGGCTACAGAGGGGGCTGGGGCTTGATTTATTAGTTTGTTTGTAAGAGCTTTACTGAGATATATTTCACATTCCATAAAGTTCACCCTCTTAAGCTGTTCAATTCAGTGGTTTTTAATATATTGGCGAAGTTGTGCAACCATCGCCACTGTCTAGTTCCAGAACATTCCCACCATTCCTGAGAGTCCCTACAGCCATTAGCAGCCACACTCCATTTCCCTCTCCCTCCCACCCCGTCCGTAATCATTTGCCCATTGTGGACTTTTTTCTGAATTTCTGGGGAAGAAACTTAGGGATATTTGGTATGTTGAGCAAATGCACTATTTCTAAGCTAAATCCCTAGCCCGGGCATTTTGTATATATGGAATCTAATAATATTTGGTCTTAGGGGTCTGCTTGCTTTAAGCATGTTTTTAGAGCTCATCTATAATGTAGCATTTATTGAAGCTTCATCCCTTTATATGGGCAGGTAACACACTAATCTGTGAAGGGGTTTGATGAAGTCTGAGATGGAAACCTATGGCAGGACCCTGCAGCACAATTGCAGCAGGAGCCTTTCCCGTCACAGAAAGCTTTCCCCGGTGTGCTTTATCTCCAGTAAGCTTGGAGAAGCCCCTTCTGCCAAACATCTGAGTATGTGCAGTGACCGGAGTCAGCTACATGAAACAGGAGTGTGGTGTGTACAGACTGTGTAGGTGATCCAGGTTATATTGTCTCTGTCTTCTGCTCAGGATGCCATAACTAAATACCACAGATGGATGGCTTTTGGCCCAGAACTTTTTTCCTCTTTGGAGGCCAGAAGTCCAAAATAACTTGATGTTGGGGTTGGTTTCTGGGACAGTCTCTCTCTCTCTCTCTCTCTCTCTCTCTGTGTGTGTGTGTGTGTGTGTGTGTGTGTGTGTGTGTGTGTAGAGAGGGGAGGGGGAGGGAGGGAGGGAGGAGGAGGGAGGAGCAGACAGACAGACTGAGGTACAGTTTGAGTACAGTTTGACTTCTTACAGGGAGTTCCGTCATACTATGACTTCATTTAACACTGCCTGCGTCCCTGAAGTCCTTTCTCTGCCCAGTTCCATTGGGATCTAGGGCTTCAGCAGCCGCGGAGGGAAGAACACAGTCAGTTCACAGCACCGTTGGAGGGTTGTATGTCCCCTCCTTCTGACAAGGTTCTCGGGAAATAGACACTAAGATTTAGTGTGTCCATGGGTCGAGTCTGTGCCCTGCTCTTACTGCCCCCCCCAGGTGTTGCTGTTTCTCACACTGACTCGTGTCAGCCCCTTGCCTGTGGCCAGGTCCCCAGGACCAAGGGAGTTTCTCAGGACCCAGGTCTTTAACAGTCACGCTCAGTCCTGGGGACATTATGTTTTCCAGGTTGTTTCCTTGTTTCTGAGTTTCCATCCCTATAATTTGGATTCTTTTTCAAATACCTGAATTCAGGAAAGAAATTCTGGTCCTCGGCTCTAACAGCTTCCTGTGTGTTGCTGCAGGTGCGAGTGAGTGTGTGCCAGTTTTCCTGGCAAGGACGGTAGGAAGTCGGGCCTCTCTACACCAGCATGCGAATGAGAAAGTGGGGAATTGCTTCTAGGAGTTAGGAGCCAGCACAGAAGCATCACAATGAACTTAGGACTGGCATGCATTCGTGAACTAGTTGATGTCCGCTTCAGAGCCAATCATGGGAGATAATCTCTTCCACTCTGACGCACGTGATACAGCTCATTTTGTCTAATCCTAACAACGATCTCACAGTTGTGAGAGATACTTTCTTCTGACGTGAGTAGGATGTACTACAATCCAATAAAAGGCAGGCACAGATTGACTGTCTAGTCACCCAGACTCCAGAGGCTAAGGACTCAGTCCCCCAAACATGCTTCGTTTCAGACTCCAGCTGTGAGTCAACATTTCTCTCTGGTTGACTACAAATTTGGGGGTTCCTATACCCTCATGTCGGGCTCAGCAGTTTTCTATAGAACTCGCACACCTTGGAAGCTACTCTGTCTACTCTTATTTTTCTAGAAAGGATTCTACCCAGGAGTGCTGCATCAGAGAGGAGTTCTGGTAGTGGGGTGGGGATTGGGAACAAAACTTCATCTCCAAGCCTCTGAGTTCCAAGCTTGTAATGGGGGCTTGCTCTTTCTGGTAGTGAGTCGCTCCCCTGAAGGTGGGAGCCCACTAAGAGTCACCTCATCAGAGTGAAAAAGACTCCTGCCACAATTCTCTCTCAGGATATCCCAAGGATTTGAGCAGTTCTGTGTCAGAAACTGGGTACAAATACCTTTGTGTAACACTACAGGTGGGTAGAGTAACCGTTAAGTGACCCCTGTGAGCAGACTGCTGAAGAGAGACCATGTGACAGCTAGTGTGGGGAGATGCCACGGTTCGAACTCGCCTAGAAAACTCAGCTTAGCTTGGCACTTCATTCCACGATAACAGAATTAAGACATGATTAGGCCACTTCTCAACGGATCAGGGCTCTCATCGTGGGAGTGGGTTAGTTATCTCTGGAGTGGGCTTCAGACAAGAGAAGGAGCCTGTCCCCATTCTGCAGAGAGCAGAGTGCAGTGAGCTCTGAATGCTCCTGACTTCTGTCTGTAATGTGACTCCTTCGACCTCAGACTCCAGCACTGAAACGCCCCTGCCTCCACTTGTCCTCCTTGACCTGTTACATCTAGGACAGTAGCTGCCCAGCCACACGGGGCACTGAACTTTTAATTACAGATCCAGTTTCTCCGTCATGCCAGCCGCCTTTCAACTGCTCAGTAGCCGCACTTGGCTTGAGACAACGATACTGAGAAGAGGTAGAATTTTTCTATCATTGTAGAGTGTCCCATTAAATAGCACTTCGGGACTTTTATATTGACAGGACAACTCGGAGTTTAAAGCAGAGACAAAGGCGTGAACACAAGTACCGTACATTGAACAAATACCATCTAAAAAGTCTATAGCTTTTCTGGGAACAGAAAAATAACAGTCCTTATTCAAATAGCCCATCAGGCTGAGCGGGTGTTACTGACAGATGCGTTGAGTGGGTGCTGACAAACACTGACTGATCCTCCGTCCTCAGCTGTGATGCACACTTCTTTTTCTTTTTTCTTTTTTTTTTTTTAAAGGTGGAGGGGAGTGACTAACGTAAAATGTGGTTGATCTCAGTCCAAGAGTGAGTGCTTGCCCACAGTAGAAAACTTGCCTTTGTAGCCTTGGGACAACACATTAGCCTTGGGGACTTGGCAAGGATTGCCGCCATTAAAGCCAAGGTTGCGAAAGTGGCATTTGTCACTATCTGATAACTGATTGACGTGTGTTCTCCTGTTCTGTGGGTTGCTGCTGCACACAGTTGTTTGTGTCTTGGTGTGAAAAAAAAAAAGGTCTTTACACTTTGATAAGGTCCAGTTTGGTCGCCTTTCGTCTGCTGCCCGTGATTTTGATGTCACCACTGAGAGTTGCACAGTTCAGCGGCATGAAACTCTCCCTGTTCTTTCCCCGGGAGTTTTCTAGTTTTAGCCCTTCTGTTTACCGCAGGTATTTGATCCACTCTGAGTTAATATTGGCTTATGGTATCCAGGTAACCGGCCACCTCCATTCTTTACTGGGTGGATACCCAGCGTTCCCAGCATCACTGTGGACAGGACTGTCCTTCTTCTCTGCACCAGAAGATGAAAGTAGCCTGCTTTAGAGCAAGGTGCATGCCTGATCCTCCTCCTGTGGCCTTCAGAGAACCATCCTTGCTGGGTATCTTCCTGCTTGTCTGTTCTTTTGTCTGCTGGTCCTTGCCAGCTACCCAAGCTATCTTTTTTCCCCACTCCTTAGCCTTTTGAGGTAAAGGAAACAGATGAATCCTTCCCCTTGGAATGTATGGCAGACCAGTAAAATACTGGTTTCCAATTTTTCTAGTTGGAAGTAAATTTTTCTGTTTGAAAGTGACAGTAATTTGTTTAAAACTCCATTTTTAAGAAGTCCTCTGAAGCCCCTTGTGTGCAAGCTGGGTGCCGCCCCTCTAGGTGAGCTCCAGTGGCAGAGCCTGCTCTCCTGGCTGTCCCTCAGGAATGCTGCTGAGGAAATAGAGCAGATAAGCCAAGAGGGGCCCTGTTAAAGGCAGTCTGGTTGCAGGCTGGTGTCCTTGTCGTCAATCACCCTTTAATGTTTACAGAAGCAAAAAGTCAATGCGCAGTTGTTTTAATTTGCCACACTCAGGGCTGAGAGAGTGATCGCCGGAGGGGACAGTTGAGCTGCCTGTGCTTCTTGTCAGCCCCGTGTCTGATTCCACACTAAGCATTTTCTGATGAGCAATAGATTAGGTTAAGTACTGCTCTAATTGCGCCTTCCGCATACCACTGTCACCGCGCCTTGTACGACATTTCTATCAGCACTTGCCTGAGGCTGTGAGGGTTTCTGCTGCTGAGAGTCCTGAGTGCTCATTTTCATGAATCAGTGTCCGGTTTGGAAGAGCACTTGCTACAGCATTAACTGGTCCATAATAAATTACACCCTCTCCAGACCTATTGGAGTAAATCAGGACTGTTACAGCCGTTCAAGTGAGCTTTGGAGTATAAGCCACTTGTTTCGTTTACCAAACCAAAAGCTTGTTTCCAGGGAATGGAGGCAAATGATTTTTTTTTTTAAATCCTGTTAATAGTACATTGCTGATGTTAAGCTAGAGAGGGAAGTCTGTGCAATTCCCTCTGAGCTGGCGAAGTTGTTCCCCGCTGAAGTTATCCCAAAGTGCTTTTCAAGGCTAGAGACACAGTCATAATCATACTACATCTAGGTGTGAGCCTGTCTGCAAAGTACTACTTAATTGTGTGTCGGCCGATGAACTGAGCTCTAACTGTAAAATGTCATACTTCTGAGTGCCGCAAGAACTGGGGCAGAGAAACCACGATTTAGAAGTGTTTCTGTTCGGATTGCTTGGCCGTATCACAGTTTTTGGAAGGGTGGGTGCTGCCTGATGTGTATTTAGAGATTTCTGGAAATAACTGCATTCATTTTGCATATTTGACTAACCAGACATCTTTTTCTTGATGGCAAGACAGAGTTGGATGTGGTGGCCCTGGTATGAAATAGCTGTTTGACATTTAACGTTCTAGAAGAGCTTGCTTGTGGCTTTCTTTGCTTTCGTGTCTCTCTCTTTCTGTGAGCTGGACTGTTGTCCTCTGCTGATATTTTTCTAAGGCTTGCTCTGATGTATTAGTGCCTCTTTCAATACAACACTAATTGTGTGTGTGTGTGTGTGTGTGTGTGTGTGTGTTGTCTGTCTGTCTAGTTTGAACCCAAGGCCTTATGTATACCAGATAAGCACTCTACCACTGAGCCGTATCCCCAGCCCCAATAAGCTTTTTTTTTTTTTTTTAATGATGCTTTTTCAGATGTGCTGAGTACACGGGACACTTGCCATGTTTAAGCATGTGCAGTTTGGCGATGTTGAATACAAAGCATTGAGGAATCATCACACTACGTTTTGGCAGGATGTTTTTCATCATCCTGTTGGATGCATTTTAAAATTCTTTTGTTAATGAGAGGAAGGACCCAAAAGGCAAGTTTCTCTGGTAACAACCCAAAACAGGAAACTACCTTTAAAGTACCAACTCCCCATTTTCCACTTCTTTCAGTCCCTGGACAGTCTGTTCTGCATTTTTTTCCCAGCGCTGCGGACTGAACCCAGGGCCTCATGCATACTAGGCAAGATCTCTGTGACTGCAC
The DNA here is from genome assembly GCF_949786415.1 of Peromyscus eremicus. Lineage (NCBI taxonomy): Eukaryota > Metazoa > Chordata > Mammalia > Rodentia > Cricetidae > Peromyscus > Peromyscus eremicus. The sequence continues at coordinate 36,523,927 of NC_081416.1, read as the reverse complement.
TCCCTCCCCATTCTCTTTATTCCACTTTCTCTCCAGGTGGGTTTACCAGCGTCTAGAAACCTCATATGGGTGGAGTCTGATAGAATCTGCACCTTGGCCTCTTGGTCTGCTTTATCCAGCATGCTTTCAGGGCTCATCCATGACATAGAATGCATCAGAGTTTCACTCACTTTCATGCTGTATCACAGCCCACTTTATGGATATATCACCCTTTTAAGGCTCAGTTCTCGCCAGCATGTGCTCTTTCCCTGACTTTGGGCTGTTGTGGAGTAATGTAGCTACTGTACACGTTAGTATGCAGATGCCTGTTCAGGATGCCGCTCTCAGTTCTTGGAAATATATCCAGAAATAATATTGTTGTGTTAATATGGAAATTCCATTTCTATCTTTTTGTGGAACTGTCTAGTTTTTGTTATCTGCTGTGGACTGGATGGTTTTGCAGACGTTTAAGATTTCGTCGACTGTTTTATATGAATTTTACAATGAACATCACTGTGAGCCCCGTAAACACACAATTACAATTAAACTTATTGCTAAATATTTTATTCTTTTTAATGCCATCATAAGTATAATTGTTTTCTTAATTTCCTTTTCAGATAGTTTATTGCTGGTGGGTACACATGCAGCTGATTTTTGTGTGTTGATTTTGTATCCTGCAACCTTACAGAATTCATTAGCGCTAAAGTGTATGTGTGTGTGTCTGTGTGTGTGTGTCTGTGTGTGTGTGTCTGTGTGTGTGTGTCTCTGTGTGTGTGTCACTGTGTGTGTCTGTGTGTGTGTGTCTCTGTGTGTGTGTCTCTGTGTGTGTATGTGTGTGTGTCTCTGTGTGTGTTTGTGTGTGTGTGTGTGTCTGTGTGTGTGTCTGTGTGTCTGTGTGTGTGTCTGTGTGTGTGTCTGTGTGTGTGTGTGTGTGTGTCTGTGTGTGTGTGATTTATTTAAGATTTTTTAAAGCCAGATGTGGTCGAGCCTGCTGTAATCTCAGTGGTTAGGAGGCAGAGGCAGGCAGATCTCTGAGTTCAAGGCCACAAAGGGAGTTCCAGGACAGCTAGGACTCTACAGAGAAACCCTGTCTTGAAAAAAAGCCCCCCCCCAAAAAAAAAACTCAACAACAACAAAACAAAACAAAAACACAAAAAAACCTCAAAAACTAGTGAAAAAGTTGGGGTAAATTTCCATGATTGGTCTTACAGCTTTGTGGTGCAGAAGCTTCCCTCCATGTGCTGACAGTAGTTAGTCTGAGTCCCTTGACTTGGTTTCTTTGTTGGAAGCTCATGTAGATTGTATGGGGAGGACTTTGTGTTATTCTCTGTCCCTCCCATTTCTGTGTTTTATGCATGACTCTTACAGTTATTTTAAACAAAAGTCTGTACGGCTCATTGTAATGTAAAAATACAATGAATACATGCTGTTAGGTTTGGTGGTTTTACAGTTTCTCTCATGGGGCTGTTACACCTGTTGTTTCTTTTCTTCTACTGTGTGTGTTATAATTCCCGTTATATCCACAAGAAAGAACATTGTACTAGCCTAAAGACAGACATAGAACCAAATTGGAATACAATAGAGAACACAGAAACTCCCACCCTTGCATATACAGTCAGGTAAACTTTGGCAAGAGGGTTGGAAAGCTTCGGACAATGTTGAGGAGGCGGTTCCGAGAAAAAACAACAGATACATAAAAAATGTTTAGGCTTTCACCTAACCCTATACAACTCTGGATGGGTCAGAAACCAAGTGCGTAGCACAATTATAGAAATCTTAGAAGAAAATGTAAGGCAAAAGTTTCATGACATAGGATTTGACAGTGACTTCTTGCATATAACACAAAGGTATGTTGACATAAAATTTAATTTCGTGAAAAAAAATTAAATCTGCATATTAAATACTGTCCAGAGGCAGCCCTGCAAAGTGGGGGCATATTTGCAAGTTGTGTGTCAGTAAAAGGCAATGTACAGAGTGCACAGAGAGCTAACTGCCAAAACTCCACAACCAAACAAGTGTAAAAATGGGCAAAGGATTTGAATGGGTATTGCTCAGAGTAGACATGCAAATGTCAGTGAACAAGTGAAAAGACACTCAGTGCCACTAATGGGGAAATGTAGATGAACTCCCCACCCGGCCTTCCCAAGGAAATAGCAGTCTGCTTTCTTCCACATCCCAGGACCCATCTGCCCAGGGTGACACTGCCCACAGTGAGTTGGGCCCTCCCATATCACACACACACACACACACACACACACACACACACACACACACCCCTCCCCACAGTGTCCTACAGACTTGCCTACAGGCCAGTCTTACAGAGGCGTTTTCTCAGTTAAGAGTCCCTCTTCCCAAATATGTGTAGCTTTGTGTCAAGTTGACAAAAACCAGCCAACCTGTACCTGACCTAAAGGGGATTAAAAGCAGCAACTTAAAAGGACACTTGTAACGCCATGTCCATAACAGCATTGTTTCCAGAAGCTGAAGTGGCTGAAAGGATGGCTTAGCAGTTAAGAGCACCCACTGTTCTTCCAGAGGACCCAAAGAGCCACTCACTGTGTGTAACTTCAGTCCCGGGGGCCCTGATGCCCTCTTCTGGCCTCCTTGGTAACTGCGTGCATGTGGTGAGTAGACATAACACGCAGGCATGCCACCCACATACATGAAATAAAATAAGTAATTTTTTTAAGCTGAAGTGGGAAACAGCCCAAGTGTCAGTCTAGAAATAAGGGAATAAGTAAAATGAGTTACATATTAATCAACTTTAAAGGAAGGACATTCTGATACATGCAACAATATGGAGGAACCTCCAGGGCTAATCCCAGAAGGCAAACAGTGCTCCATTCCAGTTAGATGGGGTCCTTAGTCAGAGACCATAGTCACTAAATGTAAAATGGTCACCAGAGACTAAGGAGAGAAGAGAATGGAGAGTCACTCAGTGACTGTAGTTTCAGGATGGGAAGATGAGAGGGCCCGGGAACTGGAAGAAGGTGGTGGCATAGTAAAATTGGTTTGGACATCCAACCCTTAAAAACAGTGAAGACAGTAAATTTTATCTGCATTTTTCCACAATGAGAAATTGGGGGAGATGTGGACATTGTAATTGTTGTGTGACAGAACTTTTCCTGGGGAGATGCAGCGCACACCCTCACCCCAGTTAGGGAACCCACAGTAGACCGAAGTAGAGCTACCACCAAAGTCCAGTTTGGTGAGTCAGTGAGTTTTATTGGGGTTACTGACAGGAATATGGGTGAGGGGTTCCCTACAGGAACAGAAATGACTCAGAGACACCTACATCACCAAAGTCCATCCCAGTACGCAGGACAGCTCACAGAGCTGGGAACCTGGAGCATGCAGCACAGACTGTAGGCAGCACACCAGGCTGGAGAGTATCCTTTCCATGACTCATTTGGCCTGAGCCTCTTTGGGTAACTAGACTGGTCTCTGCCATTTCCAGGCAGCGGGTCTGGTCTTCTGTTCAACGTGACTGGTATGTGAGTCGACTTTGCAGCTCGGCTTCTGTTCATCTCAGGGAGACTCGGCTTTTATTGTTTCCTCTGTCGGGGAGGACACTAGAGAATTTGGTCACTTTCAGTGACCTCCTGGAGCTATTTTGAGTTGTCTACCTTCCTATTTAAGGAAGTTCCCATAGGATTGAGTGTTTCACTCTTGGAGGAAGATCTTAAACAGCAGTACTATATTATCAAAATGACAATATTGTTTGCTCTTCTCAATGCAGTGGCACTAATGGGTTTCCTAATGTGGAATCGTTTTTAGAATCCTGTGACAAATCGTGCCTCATCTAGAAGCACTGTCCTTTTAATACGTCTCTGAGTTCAGTGTGCTTGCGTTTATTTATTTGGTACCTTATATCCGTAAGGGGCCTTGAACTTGATTTTTCATTCTGATTTGTGGTATCCTCGTTACGTCTTTATATAGTAACAGCTTACTCATAGGATAAAATTGAAGCTATTCTTCTTCCTTTTCACATGACACAGGATTGATTGCATCTTTTGTTGGAATAGAATGACCTATGAAGCCATCCAGGCTGGGCCTTTTTGGAACTAGAGAGTAATCTTTTTCTTTACTTTTCTAATTCCTCTGTGTTAATCTTTTTAAAATGAGTTTCTTTATAACTTAGTTTTAGTAGTTTGCCTTCCTCTCAAAAGAAATAACCTGGCCTGGCAGTGGTGGCGCACGCCTTTAATCCCAGCACTGGAGAGGCAGAGGCAGGCGGATCTCTGAATTTGAGGCCAGCCTGGTCTACAGCCTGAGTTCCAGGATAGCCAGGGCTACACAGCAAAACCCTGCCTTGGGGGCCTGGGGAAGGAGAACTGTTTCTTTCATAATTATTTTTAAAACAGCGCCATTGCAATAACGTTCTTAAATTTTTAAAAAATTACTTTGATTTTATGTGCTGGGTGTTTTGCTGGCATTTATTTATGTCTGTACCATGTATGTGCAGTGCTCGTGGAGGCCAGAAGATGGTCTCAGATCTCCTAGAGCTGGAGGTACAGATGGTTGTGAGCCACCATCTGGGTGCCGAGAATAGAACCCCAGCCCTCTGGAAGAGCAGCCATCTGAACCACTGAGCCATCTCTCAAGGCCTTTGGTCTTACACATTTTTGGAAACAATACACCCTAGGTTATGGAGGTGCACATTTCCTAGGTTAATTTGTTTTCTTCCCTTAAATTTTCTTTCTTGTGCTCATAGTCCTATGTATTGGTTACTTTCTCGTTGCTGTGACAGAAGACCTGAGGAGGGAGAGGTTCGTTTTGGCTCCTGGTTTGAGCAGCCAGTCCCTCATGGCGGCAGAGGTGTGCCAGCAGGAGAGCGAGGTGGCTTGTCACACTGCGGCTGGTTGTCGTCAGTAACAGCCATGAGTGCTGATGCTGCTTTTGCTTTCTCCTTTTCAGGGCGTGGGATCCGAACCCCAGGCTGTGCGATAGTACCGTTTTCACGATGAGCCCTCCCTCCTCAGCTAAACCCCGTCATAGACAGACACCCGGAGGTTTCTTTCCTGGGTGATCTGTCAAGTTGGCAATAACGATTAACTATCTTGTTATATTTCATGGCACCATTGGGCAACTTCATTCGTTCCTCTGTTTGTTTCTTAGACAGGGATACCGAATAGCTGTGTGTTAGCCTGGGCTTCACATAGACACAGAGTCAAAGCCAAGCACCTGCAAGCTAGTCCTGTGTTTGATGTGTAGGATGGTGAGTCTCAGGAGCAAGAGCAAGGATGGGGGAAGGGAATCATGCCGGCCTGAAGCTGAAGGCTTGAAGGTGTGAGGGCAGCCGTGGGGGTGTGTGTGGAGACTTCTGCAGAGTCCTTAACAACCCTCCCAGACTCATCCCTGAACTGTTCACTGACCCAGGGGCTCCTGTCTCTCAGTGCTGAGGTGGTAAACCCCTCACTTTTGAGGTGTCTCTGTGTGCTCGAAGAAAAGAAGCTGCAGGGCAAGAAATAAGCCACTCAAGGCGGCCTGCCATTGATCAGGATACTGTGACAGCCAGGCACGTCCCCACTTGCTCAGAGATGTCACAAGGATAAAGCTTGGCATCTAGTAAGTGTGTTTATGAGAGTATCCGAACTCAGACCTCACAGACAGTTGCACACTTGTCTTCTGAGACTCGTCTTCCTGGATTTTGTGTGGCATGAATTTTTATTTCTCCAAAGTCACTGAGATGTGAATGATACAGCCCATTGTCAAGTGGACTTCCTTTGCCACTGTGACCATCAGAAGTGAAGAGGAGTTTGGAAAGGTCCACCTCCACCAGCAGATCCCTATGTGATGACCAAGTACCATATTTTAGGAGGATCCATTCTGGTAAGGAAGGCAGAGTGGGCACCGTGAGAAAGGAGTTACTTTTACCTTGCTTGACCAAATCTCTATACTTGGGGAAGGATGAATTTAAAGGCATTGGTGACCTTTTGGAGAATGTGGATGCCACATGGACATAAGCACTATTTTGTGTGACCAGCTTACTTCATGTTCTTTGTGGGAGGTAGCCTTGCGTCCTGATTGAGAGCACTGAGTTAGGGTCTCCTCAGACCTGGCTGTCAGTGGCCTCATGGCCTTGGCGATTACTTGCCCTCACCGAGCCCTGGTTTTCCTGACTACAGGTTGGAGCTGACACTATGCCTTCATTTTGTCGCTGTGGTTAAGTAGATCATGCAGGCAGAGGGCTTTTCTTAGTGCTCGGCTCATTTTGGTTCCTTTCCTTGGTTGCAAGAATGCACGGTCCCCTAGAGGACCCTGATCGAGTTTGAGCTGCCAAATTCTTTAAAAGATTACAGTTGAAAGTGCTCCGGTCAAGACCGATGCAGGGGAAGAAAGCGAGTGATTAGTGAAGTCAGCCTACTGTGGTTTTCTGTCCAGAGTGCTCTCATGATCAGTGCACATTTGCATGTATTATACAGGTGTGTGTGTGTGTGTGAGTGCCCTTCTCTCTCTCTCTCTCTCTCTCTCTCTCTCTCTCTCTCTCGCTCTCGCTCTCGCTCTCGCTCTCGCTCTCTCGCTCTCTCGCTCTCTCGCTCTCGCTCTCGCTCTCGCTCTCGCTCTCGCTCTCGCTCTCTCTGACTTCCAGCAGCCCCACTCCTCTTTTGCCTTTGAGAGAAAACAATTTGATAAATAACATAGTGAAGTAACATTGATTTTGTGCCTTAGTCTTCTTGATTATTTACATTTTAACAGGAGGCTGATGTTTATTCTGAAGAATTGAGTGTTTAAAGATGGTATTTCTGATACTTTGGTTTTTGGGTGGCAGACATGTTCTGAGGATCGAATCTTGCCTCTAACCTCAAATTACCCTTTCATAAGTTCCCACCTCTTTGGTATACATGGAACAAATCTGGATTCTTGGTTTTGGAAATCCTTTTAATTCTGCTTTGTTTCTCCTTCTGTGTTCTATGTTCTGTAATAGTCTCAGGTGCTTGATATGTGGCAACATGTTCTGAAGTAGCCTTCCTCTTCCATGGTGTTCTGAGCACATTGTGTGTGATGTGTTCAGATTCTGGTTGCCATTCACTTGCTTTGGAAGGTTTGTGACCACTTATTAGATTCACACGATGGCCTAGCAAATTGAAATTGTTGCCTAAAACATAGTTCCCCAAAGGGCAACTACTAATTAATTGTCTGGGTCTCTGTTCTATAAAGAGAGGCTGTATTAAAAGAAACTCACTTCAAATTTTGAGTTAAAACTTTTTCAAAGTAGCATTTTCCCCCTCTTGAAGATTCCTGGTGATTCATCTGAACAGGATAACTAAGTGCTAGCCCGCGGCCTTTTTCTTGGCATAATAGTTCACACCAGCCATTTCACATCAAGGTGAAGCTTGCTGCGTAGCTTTCACAATTCACTCATTTTATTTTATTTTTTATTTTTTTTTTGGTTTTTCGAGACAGGGTTTCTCTGTGTAGCTTTGCGCCTTTCCTGGAACTCACTTGGTAGCCCAGGCTGGCCTCGAACTCACAGAGATCCGCCTTGCTCTGCCTCCCGAGTGCTGGGATTAAAGGCGTGCACCACCACCGCCCAGCTAATTCACTCATTTTAAAAGGACCCTTTAGGGGCTGGAAAGATGGCTCAGCGGTTAAGAGCACTTGTTCTTTCAGAGGACTGGAGTTGAGTTTCCAGCACCGGAATGGTAGTTCACAATCCTCTGTAACTCCATTTCCAGAGGATCTGATACCCTCTACTGACCTCCTCAGGCATGGAACAAGCATGTGATGTACATACGTACGTACATGCAGGAAAAATACACATAAAATGAATGTCTAATTAAAAAATAAATCTTTTTTAAAAAGTAATTGAAAAATCGAATTTAAAAGAGAATAGTCTGAAGTCATTCTTGGGCTGGTAATGGGTTAGTGGGTAAAGACACTTGCCACCAGCCTGACAGCCCAACTTTGATCCCTGGAACACATGTGGGATAAACGTCCTGTTCAAGTTGTCCTCTGACTTTCATGCAGAAACCATGGTGCAGGCATACACAGGTAAATAAATAAATGTAATTAAAATTTTTAAAATTAATTTTTGGAAGCTTGCTGTTAGGAATATATTTCTGAATGCATAAATCTATTTTTCTTAAATGTACAGTTTTTCCCTTTTTTAAAAAAATTTACTCTCTAGTTCCCCGCAGTTTGTTTTTCAAAAGAAAACCACACCACTTTTGCCAGCTATAATCTTAGTGTAATAATAAATTGTGTTCTCTTTCTCCCCACTTTTTTTTTAAAGATTTATTTACTTAGTATGTATACAGTGTTCTCTCTGCCTATATGCCTGCAGGCCAGAAGAGGGCGCCAGATCTCATTACAGATGGTTGTGAGCCACCATGTGGTTGCTGGGAATTGAACTCGGGTCCTCTGGAAGAACAGTCAGTGCTCTTAACTGCTGAGCCATCTCTCCAGCCTCTGCTCCCTCACTTTATTGAAGGTGAGCTCTTGATTTATCCCATCCCAGACTTCCAGACTCTCTGCTGTAAAGCTGCACACAGGCTTGTATTTCTGCAGAAGTTTGGAATTTTTAACATAACTGGTGTTGTAGGTAGCATATTGTTTCTTCACTTTTTTTTTTTTTCAGTCCAAAGTTGATCTTGGAGATCCTTCATGCTAGCACAAATAGGATGTCTCTCTCTCTTTTTTTTTTCTTCTTTTAAGCTGGTAATATGAATTACTAATAAATAGTTCAGTTTGGATGAGTCATTGTTGGTTGATGTCCTCATTTTGAGTCTGCCCTCTGGCTTCCTTTGTTTGTTTGATTGATATTGCAAACAGATGCTGAACTTGTCCACGTTCTTGTGCTGGTGCTTTCTGAAAAGGGGGCATTCCAGAGCAAGCCTGCATTTCAGACTGGATTGAATGCTGCTACATCAGCCTCAAGGCCAACTTGCATTTCTGGCAGCAGCACGTTCCTAGCAAGGGTGTGTTTCCCAACATCTACATTTCTGTCCGGGTGAAATGTAGAGTCTGGTGATTTTCATCACCATCAGTCAGGCGTGGTGAGGGGGCTCCCCCAGCGGTGGGCAGTGCCTGGGGTGTTGGATAACTGGACCATTTTCTCCACCACTGCTCCCGCCTCGCCCTGCAAGAAAAGTGTAAGAGTGGGTCACAGGTTACAAGCCAAGCCCCTCCAGTGTAGTCCATCTCTACCTGACAGCCACCTTGTCCTGAATCCCAATCGATCTCTGCTTTAAACCACCAGCTCTGAGCACTGTGGAGATAGCTCTGTCGCTGAAATGTTTTCTGTGCAAGCTGGAGGGAGGACCAGAGTTGAATCCCCAGAACCCCGGGGGGAAAGCCAACTTGGTAGCCTGTGCTTGTACTCCCAGCACTGGGGAGGCAGAGACTGGTGGTTCCTTGAGACTCACTGACCGACTAACTTAGCCTGTGTGGAAGCTTCAGGCCAGAGACACAACCCGTTTTAGAAAAAAATTAAAGTGGCCAGTACCTGAGGGATATCATCAGAGATTGTCCCCTGGCCTTCACATGCATGCGCTCACACACTCGTACACATGAAAGAGAATTACTCTGTGTCTAAATACATGGTACCTCCTTTGTAGGAAAGATGGAAGACAGGTCCTTTCTGTGCTGACGGGAGTGTGTGTTTGCTGTGTCCGTTAAGACTACACTGGACAACCACTGAGACTCACAAAAGAGCAGCCACTGATGTTCTTGCAGGGACTGGACTCAGACTGGAGCATCAAGATCCCAAAGAATCAATCATGTTAGAAAATTCATGGTCCAGGCTGCCACTGATTGGATTTCAATCAACCTGTTACATGAGTGGCACTCAGTTGTGACAGCAGAGGCCCTCATTGGGGCACTTGTATAAGTCTTCTAAGAACTCCAGCCCAACGGTGGAGGGATTGAGCCTCATCCCATTTAGCAGCCATGTTCCCAGTGATTGGAAAGAGCTCCGTCTGTTATTGACAGCAAACGTTAATGTCTGTTGGGAATGGAAAGGTCTTCATTTCTTGCTCCGGAAGTAATCACTTGATGCTAAATTACCCAACTCTTGTTTTGTACTCCATTAATTCTGACTTGGAGCAGGTGCTTAAACCATTAGAGCTGAGCAGAAATGGAGACCCGAGAAATCATAGCACAATGATGGGATCTAAACTCAAAAAGAGGGAGAAGATAAGGTCATCGAACTCAACGCCTCTTTACAGATCTGAAAACTCAGGTCCCCATGAAGGCGTCTCAGGGGGTCAATATCGTTCTTAGAGACAGTCTGAATCCAAGAGTTTATTACTGTGCTGTTAACCATTTCCTTTTACTCAGGTTTTTTTAAGCCTGAGTTGGACCCTGTGTTAGCTTCCTTGATTGATAGATCCGTCCCCACAGTGGACCTGCCAGCCAGTAAACGTTTCTGTTAGATGTAGCAGGAGCCGATACTGCTGACCGGGGGTGCTGAAGCCTGCTGGGGTGAATTGGTTCATTTTTCATTGTCTCCACCCTGGCTTCATGGCAGGTCACAGGAGGTGGAGTTGAGTAATTACTTACCTACCTCTGTGCAACCGGGCCTATCCTGCCGCTCTGTGCTTTGGGAACTTGGTGTGGTGCAAGACCTGTGGGAACGTCCTGCCAGGGCCCACCCAGCTTCTGCCTTCTGACTGACTCTCTCCAATCTACCTGTGTGCTTTCTTCCACTCAGCAGGAGTCTGCTGAAGGGAGCTGTTATGTGACAAAACTTTGGGGAGATGATGCACACACATGTACTCACCCCTGATAGGGAGCCCCTGATAGACCAAAGTCACACACACCACCAGAGTTCAGCTTGGTGAGTCAGTGAGTTTTATTGGGGTTACTTACAGGAATGTGGGTGAGTGGTTATTACAGGAGCAGAAATGACTCAGAGGCAGCTGCATCACCCAGGCCCACCCCAGCGTGGGTGACAGCTCACAAAAGCTGGGAACCTGGACACACTGCACAGCCTGCAGGCAGATCAACAGGTTGGAGAGTGTCCTTTCCAAGTAACTCTGGTCTGAACCTCTACCAGGCTTTACAGGTCTCTGCTTCTCCCAAGCAGCTGATCTGGTCTGTCTTCTTTGCAGCTTGGCCTGTCCGAGAGGGACTCCCAGCTTTTATTGCTTACTGTGTCAGGGAGGGGCCTAGTGAATCTGGTCAGTTTCAGGGACTTCCTGAAGCTATTTGGAGTACTCTGCCTTCCTGCTTACAGAGCTTTCTGCAAGACACAATGTTTCAACCTGGAAGGAAGCAGTTATACAACAGGAGACACACAAGGGGGGGTTGTTTTGCCCCCCCCTTCTGCCAGGAAAAACACCATTCCTTGAACTCATTTTACTGTTGTCTCTGTGGCTCTGAAATTCCCATATCTTAGAGTTCCACTGAAGCCTCTGGCATCAGGTGCTTGCTGTCTCCATGGCCATTGTTGGCATTTCCATGGATGTCCTTGGCTTCTCCAGGGCCTACGGCGGTGTCCCTTCTTCCCAGGACAATAGCACCAGGCTTCCTCTGTGCCCTTCCATTTAGGACTTTGAAGTCCCTGTGCTTCAGATATGGCTCAAAAAAGAAAGTGGTCATAAAAAGAAAATCCAGAGCTTGCTGTAACTTCTTGTAGCCCAAAGTTTTCCTGTGTCCCACAGCCGCCTGGTCCCAAATAAACACACAGAGGCTTATATTTAATTACACACTATTTGGTCTATGGCTCAGGCTTATTGCTAACAAGCTCTTTTATCTTAAATTAATCCATTTCTATTAATCTTTGTATCGCCATGTGTTTCATGGCTTTACCTGTGCTCCCCCAGCGACTCTGCCTTTCTTCTCCCTGTATCTCTCTTGGATTTCCCGCCTGGCTCTAACCTGTCTTGCCATAGGCCAAAGCAGCTTCTTTATTAGGCAATGGTGGCAACAACTTCTAGTCCATTTTCTCAAACACTGGAATCAGTCCGGCTGTACATTGTCCACACCTTGCTTCACACCACCTGTCACAGCACAGGATGGATCCCTGAAGTCTCTTATGAAACAGCCAACTGATGCACAGTTAATATCAGCTGTGTAGCAAACAACTTGATGTGTTTGGAGAAAATTGCCACAGTTAGGCACAAACCCATCTTTGCCATCTTTCATATTATTTATATTTGCTGTATTTCTTGCTCCTTTACATGAAAGTTAACTGTAGGTGCCATACGACAGATCTCTAGGACTTACTCATGTGCATAAATGAAACTTGGAACCCTGTGAACCCGTCTGCATGTCTCTGTTTCTGTGAGTGAGATTTTTCTGGGTACTCCGTGAGTCTGGGATCGGCAACACTTGGCCTGCTGTGCCTGGCTTATTTTGGTTGGCATGAGCTGCAGGTTCGCCTGTGTTACCGTTAATAGCAAGAGTCCCTTTCTGAAGGCTGAATAGTATGTGGATGTGTGTAGCATGCCTTCTCTACCGCTCTGTCAACGGACATTAAGTTGCTTCGTGATAATGGCCTTTGTGAGTTGTGCGGCAGGGAACGTGAACACGACTGTGCAGATTTCTTCATGGACTCTGATTTCCCTTCCTTGGCTCCATACCCAGGATGGCATTTGCTGGATCAGATAGCACTGAAGTCTGTTAGAAAGTAAGTTCTAGAGAGCGGGGGAATTGGGAGCCCTGCATAGCTGTCTCCTGGTTTCACTTTTAGAAGGGAAACATGCAGCCAGACAGAGGTGGTGCCCGCCTTTAACCCCAGCGCTTGGGGGGCAGAGGAAGGTGGATCTCTGTGAGTTTGAGGCCAGCCTGGTCTACAGAGCGGGTTCCAGGACAGCCAAGACTACATAGAGAAACCCTGTCTCAAAAAAGGGGGTGGTGAGAACCCCGCGACTGCACTCAGAGCCACCTTTTCAGCACCCCTGTGGCTGCCTGGACAGGTCCTCAGCCCCTGACTTTTGGAACTGAAGGAGAAGAATGCTAATTGAGGAGGACTGGAGTCCTGAGTAGGAAGGTGGGGATAAAGCCAGCAAACCTGCTTCCGGGTACTCCGGCTTCTCCTAGACTGTCCAGATCCGAGTGCTGACGCTCAGCTGCTGTGTCCTTGGGCATGTTAATGGCCTTCTGAGTCTCAACGGTTCCAACCTGTCAGAGGGGGGTGTTAATGAGCACCTCCAGGGAAGGTTTTGGTAAAGATGAGAGACACTTAAAACACAATGCCCTGAACACAATCGGAGCCATTATGTTTGATAATTATGCTAATAAATAATGTGGGCTGCACCTCCTCTGCAAGCCGGCTCACCTAAGTCAGCACTTGCTGCCCCTGCCTTGCTGGGCTCCAGCCTTCCCAAGGCTCCCATTTCAGGTCCTTGGTGCTCACCAGCTGTGCTCATTACAGAAGCGGTTCACTCCCACAAGTCCAGTGAGGCACTTGCTGCCTCCAGGAGCATGGCGCCTGCAGGGCTGGCAGGTTCCTTTGCTTGCCATCTTTTGGAATGTTGCCTTTTATTACTAAAATAATAACCCCCATCCTTTGTTACTTGGATACTTGTTTTGACATAAAAGGTTCTAGGTGCTTTTTAAATAAATTGTATTTACATAAAATCATTACTTAGATACTTTTTTTTAATTTTAAAAGTGATTTTATTTAGGTACATCTGTTGGTTTTATTGATACCTGTCTACTTTGTCTCAAATCTTTTGCAATCCGCTTTCCTCTTCACATTCAGAAATGATTATTTTAAATAGGTTTAGCATTAAAAAAATTCTCCCCTTATCTTCCAAGAGCATTAGTTAGATACTACTAATACCTGTGTTTCTTTCCTTCTTAATTTTATCCGGCTCAGTGTTAGAACTAGTACTATTTCAGAATGGAAATAATGGAATACTCACTGTAGTCATTTCTCTAACAAGTACCTAATTAGAACTCCAAAGCCTCAGTACAGGACTGGGCAACAGGAGAGTTCCCTGTAAGCAGAAAAATAAAAGTATTTCAGTGTCTGCTATTTATTTATTTATTTATTTATTTATTTATTTATTTATTTATTTATTATGTATACGGAAGAGGGCGCCAGATCTCATTACAGATGGTTGTCAGCCACCATGTGGGTGCTGGGAATTGAACTCAGGACCTCTGGAAGAGCAGTCGGTGCTCTTAACCTCTGAGCCATCTCTCCAGCCCTCAGTGTCTGCTTTTTAAATACTGGTCCACTGCTGTGTGGCCATGAGGGCTGCGTCTAACTAATCTGGAAAGTAGAGTGAGGGGAATCTGGTTGTCGTGTGTCAGCTGGCGTGATCTCAGGGGCAAGTCAGTCACATGAGCATGCTGATGCTGTCCCAGCATGCAGACAGACTGAGCACTGGTCATGAACTTGCTCTGCTAGAAAGTGTCATTAGAGTATGGCAATCTGATGGCTGGGTGTCCTGGTGCACACTTGCAGTCCCAGCACTGGGGAGGCAGAGGCAGGAGGATTGCTGTGATTTTTGAGGGCATCCAGGTTTATGTCATGAATTCCAGACCAGCCAAGGCTTACATAGTGAGACCCTGTCTCAAACAAAACCAAACCCTTACATAGGAAAACTGAAAGGCAATGATTTGTCCACTGATAGCAGTGTGTTCTGTGTGGTGAGTGATGCAGGGGACACTTTAGAAGTTTACCCTGCCACAGAGCTGACATCTCTGCGTGTCTAGAAACTCCCTCTGTAACTTGTCAACAAGCAACTGAGCAGCATGGAGCTCATGCCTTGGTGAGTTAGTTTAGCTGGATGCTTTTCACAAAGAGCTCCATGGTAAGTACTCAGAACAGTTTCTAGAGCAGACTGAAGGGAGGCAGGCCTGTAATTTGGCAAAGGGGGAACAGCAGGAGAGGACCAGGAGACTGGGGACAACTGAGATCAGAACACAAGGGACCAGGTGAGGGAGATACAAAAATCAGGCCATCATAACAAGCTTCGTCTTGTTCCTGAGTCTGCTTCCGGGGTCATGTGTCTGGAACGCTTTCTGATGCTGTTCCTTATTCAGGGAACAAATAAGAGGCCAGGACTTCTGTTCCTGGGATTCATGGTTTGAGCAAACTGGTGTCACATTTAACTCCTGTTTTCCTTAGGGATGAGGAGTTGCTCAGAGCTGTCCTGTGATTGTCTGGGGACAGGACACTGCTAAGTCACCAGGCTGGCTTTTGACCCCAAGTGTGTTTGATCATAGACATTTCCTTAGGAGTGGAGTGCTGTTCATTGTTTTGGGTCTTTTTTCTTTTGGAGGCCCACCACCCAGCTTCTGAATAAATCACACACAGAGGCTTATTCTTAATTATGAATGTCTGGCCTTAGCTTTGCTTGTTTCTAGCCAGCTTCCCTTAACTTTAAACTTTTTTTAACTTTTGCCTTTGGGCTTCCCTCTCCCACGCCCTCCCCACCTCTTAATTCTGTAAATCTTACTCTTACTCCACGGCTTGCTGTGTAGCTGGGTGGCTGGCCCCTGGAGTCCTCCTCCTTCTCTGGCTATTTCTCTTTCTCTGGCTGCTCCTTCTTTCACCCCTCCCTCTCTTTCCTTCTCTCCTCCCAGATTTCTCCCTCTATATCTTCTCTCTGCCTGCCAGCCCCACCTTTCCTTTCTCCTGCCTTGCTGTTGGCCATTCAGTTCTTTATTAGATCATCAAGTGTTTCAGACAGGCAAAGTAACACAGCTTCACAGAGCTAAACAAATGCAACATAAATAAAAGTAACACAACTTAAAATAATATTCTACTACAGTAGAGACATTTTAGTCACAGCTATTTCTTTTGTACCCAGAGCAGTGGCTCAGGAAATACTCTCTGAATTAAGTGACCAGCTTGCACATTCTTAGGGAGAGTTTTAGCTTCTGGAGGCATATTAGAAAACAGGAACTCAGTCCACACTGTACGGCCGGGCATTCTGCTCCCTAATGGAACACTGTGTCCGACATCTCAGATGTGGCCAGAAAACTGCCTCAGCTGTATCTTCTGTGAACTATGGTTGTCATCAAAAGCCAGTGTGTAGACCTAACAGATGGTGCCATTTGACGTTTCTGGTTGCCAGGAAGCTTGCAGCATTTCTTTATGTCAGTCTGTCTCTTTGGAGATGAGCTGGTACTTTCCAGAGTGAACAGAGGACTCTGTCTTGAAGGAGCTGAGGGGGCTGTTTGTGAAGTGCTCACTCTCTGCCTTTTGCTTTGGGGGCAAGCCATAGCCCTTCTGAGGGCTGGACTTTCACTCTTGTTTTCAAATTACAGATTTAATTAGTCTTCACAGAAGATGAGCCAAGGGTGAAAATACCTGCTCTCCTCAGAATGTGGGACCGGGAAGGCGTGTGGGGGTTGCAGTCAATGCCTGAGCATTTAAATAGTTTTCAACAGTAGCATTAAGGGTGAAATTAATTATATTGTGACCAAGTGCCAGCCTGTTAATTAGACAGAGGCAGTGGAATTTATATTTGCAGTGTTGATCGTTTTTTTAAAGTTGAACTTCCTCCCCGCTTTAGAGGATATTCTGATAGTAAGAGTGGAGACTTAACTCTCCAGGATTTAAACATTTGGAAAGAGAAGCGTCCTTGTCATTTGTGTGGAATTATTTTGTGGGCTGATACACTGCCATTTTACACAGTCATTTTGTGTGTGTATGTGAAGGATGTGTGTTTGCTCCATCATTGGACACAGTGCTCGAGATGTGTCTGTTGAATCGAGCTCATTTTTCAAATTGCTCACAGCTTTCAGCAGTCCATCCGTAATAAAAGTAATCTACATAATACGTAGTCTGATGTCCATAGAACCTATTTCCCCAATAGACCTCCTTTATCTCGGAGAGAGAAGAAAACATGTCTGTATCTGGGGAGGTCAGGGAGGGTGACCAGATGCCATTAGCTTAAGTGTCAGGTACCATGGGCCAGAATTCCAATGGAGTTATCAGGAGAGCAGGACTTAGTAGCTACTTGGGTATGGGAGGGAGAAGGGTGAGCAGAGAACACCAAGTGAGAGCCGGAGCACGGTGGTAACAGACCGTCAAGGACCTGGGTGGATGTTGGAGGAAATGGAAAGTTCTCTTACTCTGAGTATGCTAGGAGGAAGTCCATTTGGGTTGAAATGGTAGCAGTATCATTCAGGAACAGAGGTAGTTTTCTGTGGGAAGTTAAGAAATGCTATTAAAGCCTTCTGCGACAAGAGGGGGCAAGTCCAGCAGTGTGGAGGAGATCTGTGCTCAGGGCTGGGTGAGAGAAGAGGGAAGAACTTCTGGAGACATGATAACCTTGTGGCCTAAGGACAGGGGACAGGACGTGGTGCCCTTCTTCTGCATGGGAGAAGAAGGAGATGGAGTTTCGATGAACAGCAGGTCATGAGTGGGTTCCGGGAGTCTTTAGTTAATCTAACTGTATTCCAGCTTCACATGCCTTGAGGAGGGACTGTGAAGTGAGGGTGACTCTTTGCTTGAATTGGGGGATAGTGAAAAGAGAAGGGGGTCCAGTCTGGGTTGGAGAGATGGGAAGAAGTGGGGGAAAGGAGGGATATCAGAAGATTGAAACCCAGTCCTTACCTACATGCAGGTGTCAGGATGACACAGAGTCAGAAGTGATAGTGTGTGGAAATGGAGGGATCAGCAGGAAGAGGGAGGCAGAAGAAGCCAGGGCAGTGTGGGTGTGAATCTGAGAAGTACACAAGGCACGTGGGTGTAAAAGGCACGTAGGTGTAAATTGGTACTGTAAAACCTATGTTCTGTACAAGGAATATGTGTCAAATGGCACAGACTGTGTGTAAAACCGTACGACAGTGCTTTTTAAGTTAAATAAATTATTGTATGATCCAGTATTTCCACTTCTGCCTTAAAGAATGGGAATCAGAGCCTTGAGCTGTTTGTGAACCCCTGTTTACAGCATTATTCACAACAGCCCAACTGTAGACACAACCCAAATGGCCATTGGATGATTGTAAAACAAAACATTCTGCACACTAAGCAGTAGATATTCCTCACCCTTTAATAGGAAGGAAGTTGGGGCACATGCTCTAACGTGGATGAGCCTTATGGTGCCCCAGACAGGCTCTCACAGGCCCTGGCTGGCTGAGGATTCACCGTGAAAACCAGGCTGGCCTAACTCACGGAGAACCACCGGTTTCTGCCGCCCGAGTGCTAAAGGCATCAATCGCCACCATGTCAGGCGAGTGGCCCAGGGAGCTTGCTTCTCTTTTGCTCAGTTGACCATAGTTGCTGTGATAATCATAGGTCTAACTGTTTTCAAGTGAAACGGCACATACGTGACCACTGCTGTCATGGCATCTTGATGTGGACTTGAGCCCTTGTTTGTATCGCAGAGTTCCCAAGGAGTGCCACTCACGAGCCCTGCCGTCCACATTGAGTCTCACTGAAAAGTCTTTGCATAGAGACTTAATGCTACTGCAAATACAGACAGAAATAAATAAAAAATACTTGCAGTTAAAAGTCTAAATCTGGGGTTAGACTTGAGGTTCTTTTTGCCCGTGTGTGACTTTGCCCTGTTTCGTGGTTGTGTTGTGCCACAAACTGTCCTCCATATATATGTGTGTGTCAATGGTTAGACGGCTCTGCTCGCTCAGATAGTCTTCGTTCGGTAACGCCAGGGTTTGTCTCTTCCCCCGTAAACGGCCTTTCTCATTCTGCCACTGAGGTGCTGTCGTGGCTCTCTGCCCTCACCGCTTCAGTTAAGTCTTCCTGTAGGTTGGCGCAGCTTCAGAAACTGTTATATGTAATTGAAGTCCAACACACAATGCTGTAAAAAGCTCGAATAGTAGGGCTCTGGTTTCAGTTTGGAATTCACGGTAACTCCCGGTCTTTCTGTTATGTTGAAGACTTACCTGAGACGTTTGGGGGATATTTGAGCTATGGTGTCAGTGAGACTTAGTTGTCTTTCCAAACCACTGCTGAATAGGAATTATTAATTTCTTGGTTCTGCCTCAGACATGGACTCCAAGCAGTCTTGTGCCTCGGGAGAGAAGTAATGACGCACCTTTAGGACCTCGAAGTTGACGGGAGATCTGCCTCCTTGATTCTCGGTGCCGCACGGTCAGATGCATGGCAACAGAAATCTCTGTGTTCTCAGGGTCTGCTTGTGGGTTATGAAGTCAGACGTTCAGAGGTCTCTTCCATCACACCTGAGCCAGGTGTGATGATGCACTCCTGGAATCCCAGGTGAGCTCAGGGTCATCAGAGCAAGGTCAGCCCGAGCTATGTGAAGCTGTCTCAAACAGTTTTAAAAATGAATAAAATCAACGGGGCGGGTGGGGCAGGTAGTGGTACATGCCTTTAATCCCAGCAGGTAGCTCTGACCAGAGACAAGCAGATCTCTGAGTTCGAGGCCAGCCTGGTCTACAGAGTGAGTTCCAGGACAGCCGGAGCTACACAGTGAAACTCTCTTAAAACAAAAAACGAAACAAAATTATTGTCTATAATGTAAATAAATGTTCCATATACTTTAAATATTTTGGTTACTTTTAATATTTACTATGAGCCTAGGAGTGCTGGCGAACACATTTAACCCCAGCACTCAGGAGGCAGAGGCAAGAGGATCTCAGAGTTTGAGGCTAGCCTAGTCTACAGAGTGAGTTCTAAGACAGCCAGGGCTACACAGAGAAACCCATCTCAAAGAACAAACAAAACCTATACAATATCTAATCTGTAAATACTGTTTAAACAGATGTTATTAAAACAAAAAAACAAAAACAAAAAACCTGTGCAATTTTTGTTTTATTTTGTTCTCCAGTACAAAGGAATGTTTTTGACTCTGTCATTGTCGATCAGGTTGGTTGGATCTGCACAGGCAGACCTTTGGATATCGAGGCTTATCTATCTTGCCTTCCTTTTACGATTGAGGAAACTGAGTCAGAAGGTGCTACTGTGGTGTCTCCATCTGATGGCGGATCTTATGGTTCAATGCCCAGTGCCAAGGTGGTATGGGGGCAGACAGTGGAAGATGGTGAACCGTCCTGAGGGCAGAGCTGCAGTGGTGAACAGTTTACTCACAGGCTTTGAGACTGAAGCGGACCATGGTGACCCACAAGCAAGTGATGCCATGCTGTGGTCCTTCCTGGGTCCCAGGTGAACCTCAGACAACCTGTCACCATTTCCCCTTTTTAAATAATACCGTAATTGTGTGTACGCAATGTATGTTGGGGGCGGGGCAGTGCCACGATGCACACAGGGAGTTCAGTGGACAGCTTTGTGGGGTTGGTTCTCCCACCTTCGTGTGAGTTCAGGCTGGCCACACATGGGCAAGAAGCTTTGACGGGCTGAGCATTCTCGCCATCTCGCAGCGCTTCTTTTCCCTTTTTGTGTTCTATGTTGAAACAAACAAAAAGGATTCTTCCCTTTGTGTGTTAAATCCAGGTGAGCAGCTGTCAGTTTTGTCTCTGACTGCTGTGATAAAACACCTTGACGAAAATAATTTTGGAGAGAGAGAAGGGGTTTATTCTGGCTCACAGTTCAGGTTACAGTCCATCCTGCTGGGGGACCGTCACAGCAGGAGGAGCTTAAGACAGCTAGCTGGGTTATGTCATTTCCGTATCTGTAGTCCAGAAGCAGAAAGCCATGAAAGCAGCTCCCTTCCTTCACTTACACAGTCCATGATCCCAGCTAGGAAATGCAGCCACCCACAGTGGGCGGGGCTTCCCACCGCAATGAATGCAACCAAAATAATCCCCCACAGGCATGCTCAGAGACTAACCCAACCCAGACAATCCCTCACAGGTGTGCCCACAGGTCTGTCTTGCAGGTGATTCTAGATTCTATCAAGTTGACAATTAACACTAAATGGGACAACATGGAGCAGCAAAGGGGCCAGTCCCAGCAGAGCAAAGAGGGCTGTAAGCACAGATGGGCAGACTCCCAGAACAGTGCTCTCCTGGCATGTAGCAGAGGGCATTTGATAGGCTTGTGGGTTTTTGGGAATTAAAACATTCTATCATTTTGTGAATTGTGTACGAATGTTTGAGTAACATGAGTACAAGGAAAGAAATACGTCACTGTTCCGTAGACATGGGTTTCCTGGTGTCAGCTCTCCTCGTCTTTTAACCCATATTCCCCAGTGCTTGAAAGGGTTGGAATAATCCCTTGAGGAGGAGGAAGTGCGGCAAGTTCTGGACCCATCCTCTTACCTCGGTGGGGCAGCTGCACGTCAACACACTGAATGTAGAGCTGGCCTTAGATTTGAGACCTGACAAGTAAGATGTAGTTTTAAGGAACGAGTTACCCAATTCATCCCTTCCAGCTCTTGTCGCTAGCCTTTAATTCCACTTAGGGGGAAAACACACTTAATTGTTTCAAAGATTATTACTTTTTTTTTTTTTTTTTTAGTAAATTTCTAGTAAATGGGGAGATTAATAATGGGCTATTTTTTTCTCAGCTTGTGGTTTCTAATTACATCAGTTACAGCTCAGCCTTCCTCTTAACTGGAGCGCAGGCATGAACTGGAAAAGAATGAGCTAATCCCGATAGATCAGGTGGAAGAAAGCCCTCCATTCAGGTCTTTACCTTTCATCCCTTGTTCTGAGTGCCAAGAATTAATGCTGTTTGAAAGTACATACTGATCCTGCCAAGCTCCGGCAGCTGAGATAATCCTAATTATTTTCAATGTTAGTGAGAAGGGCCGCAGTTCCACTCTGGAAGAACGTTCTATTGTGAAACATTAAATATCTGCTAAGTGGTATTGATTGGACACGATTTTATTTCCAAACACTGTGCCTATCGTGAAGCAGAAGAATTTGTTGTTGAAGACATTTTCACAGCTTTTCACCAGATTCCTTTAAGTCTACAGACCAGCACGAGGCCAGCACTTTGGTACCCTTGGCAGGGGCACCCAGGTAAAGAGCCCGTAGCCCCAGGGAATGCCATTTGCATTTTATTTTCCAAGGGTTTCTAAGTAAGGCTTTGATAGTGTTTAACCTACAGAAGAAAAATGTGTGGTTTTTTTTTTCTTCAGGCATGAATATCGTGTGTTTTCTCACATCACCGAAAGAGAATTATTCGTTCCAGGCCATCAACTTCATTCCAACAGATCATTCAAGTTAAAAGTCAGGGGTCTTTGCAATGTCAAAAGACAGAGTGGTTTTGAGTGGGTTTTGCTTTATTATTTTTAGGTTTTTTTTTTTCTTACTTAACCTTTTTTGCAGTGTGTATTATGTCTCAAAAAGAATACTTTGTTTAGATAGCACCATTGAAACCATCCTTAAGTGTTTTCTCCCTGTTGGTGAGAGCTGGGATGTGTAAGATGGGTTTGTTTTTAGCCCTTAGATGCTGTAAGCCTAATTGGTGGCTTGAGAGGAAGCATGTCCTAGACCTGCTGGTTCACACAAGGGCCAGCCTCCTGGGCTTAGGACCCCTGACTGTGACAGAAGGACAGATGAGCAGGACAGGCTTTCCTTTTCCCTCTGCAGTCTGCGCTTTAATTCCCGTCTTCTGTTTCTGGGAAGGCCCACTGCTTACAGGGAAGTAGAACCCTTAATTGACGTTTGCTACTAATGCTTCCTGCCCCTTCCTGTGCAGTTGCCCTCTCCCCCACGCACGAGAGCGAAGCTGGAACATCATCAGTGAAGGTGAAGAGAGGGGAGCATCTCTGGGCCGATTACTCTTTCTTTAGGTTAGTCCCCAGAGTAGAATTACCAGGTCAGAGGGGATGAGCCGTTTT
This sequence comes from Peromyscus eremicus, assembly GCF_949786415.1. Lineage (NCBI taxonomy): Eukaryota > Metazoa > Chordata > Mammalia > Rodentia > Cricetidae > Peromyscus > Peromyscus eremicus. Next base: position 36,501,365 of record NC_081416.1, on the reverse strand, counting down.
ACGGTTCTTATCACATGTCACTAGACGGCCGTCCAGAAAGATGGAACCAATTTCTCCTGGTGTATCCCCTCAGTGCCGAGGACACCAGCAGTTAGCAGCACGCTTACCAAGTGACACAGACAAGCTTTTTGAGTTGAAACCAGCCCTCTGCAGGGCCCAGGAGAGTCAGCTTAAAAGGCTAAAAAGGATCCTGTCCAGTTTGATACTAAATCATTTATGACCACAATTGCTGCTTTTGCCTCCAGGAACGTTAAATACAGTTTGTTTAAATGTCTGGGTACCCCAAAGGACGATATTTAAGGATGCTGTTAAAATAGACTGTACATTGTCATTAACACTACCCAAGTCTTCATGGGCACACGGGACTTTCATGAGGTGCTATCCAAAATGAGTTAAGCAGATTGTGACTGATATTAACTTCAACATCCTCTTATTCAGAGACAATACTAATCCTTGAACAAATGTAAAAATAACGTGCTTTTAAGTTCAAACTGGAGAAACACTTAAAAAAAATATAGGTGCTTTTTCAAACAGATTGAGTTTCTTTCTTTCCCTCCTCTCTGGAACTCAGCTCCATGTGACTAGATCCTCAGTAGTAGCATATTTATGGTCCCAGTTGACGGAAATAAAGGGCAGCTGGGAGCAAAAGAGACTGTCCCAAATTCTTGTGTAAAATTCT